>NW_006921699.1:7334803-7343026 GCF_000298275.1 Orycteropus afer afer | reverse complement strand
CACACAAACTGAACTACCACAATAGCCCTGAAACATTATCAGATACAGTGCCAGAAGACGAGCCCCTCAAGTCAGAAGGCATTCAAACTATGACTAGGAAAGAACTGCCTCCTCAGAATAGAGCCAATCTTAATGATGTGGATGGAGTAAAGCCCTCAGGACCTCCATTTGCTGATGTAGCATGATTCAAAATGAGAAAAATCAGCTACAAACATCCATTAATAATCGGAACATGGAATGTACAAAGTATGAATCTAGGGAAAATTGGAAGTTGTCAAAAAATGAAATGGAATGAATAAAGATTGATATCTTAGGCATTAGTGAGCTGAAATGGACTGATTTTGGCCATTTTGAATCAGATAACCATATGATCTACTATGCTTGGAAGGACAAAGATGAATGGCATGGCATTCATCATCACAAAGAATGTTTCGAGATCTATCTTGAAGTACAATGCTGTCAGTGATAGGATAATATTATATGCCTATAAGGAAGACCAGTTAATACTACTATTATTCACATTTATGCACCAAAGCCATAGATGAGGAAATTGAAGATATTTTTACCAACTTTTGCAATCTGAAATTGGCCAAACATGAAATCAAGATGTGTTAATTATCACTGATGACTGGAATGCAAAAGTTGGAAACAAAGAAGAATCACTGGTAGTTGGAAAATATGGCCTTGGTGATACAAATGATGCTGGAGAATGCATGATAGAATTTTGCAAGACCAACGACTTATTCATTGCAAATACCTTTTTCAACAACACAAATGGTGGCTATACACATGCACTTCACCAGATGGAGTACACAGGAATCAGATTGACTACATATATGGCAAAAGGTGATGGAGAAGCTCAATACCTTCAGCCAAAACAAGGCCAGAAGCTCATCGTGGAACAGACCATCAACTGCTCATATGCAAGTTCAAGTTGAAGCTGAAGA
This sequence comes from Orycteropus afer afer, assembly GCF_000298275.1. Taxonomy (NCBI): domain Eukaryota; kingdom Metazoa; phylum Chordata; class Mammalia; order Tubulidentata; family Orycteropodidae; genus Orycteropus; species Orycteropus afer. Next base: position 7,342,079 of record NW_006921699.1, on the reverse strand, counting down.
CAATTAAAAGTCCACAAGAGCCAAAATATGACCTTGATTATATACCACCTGAATTTAGAGACCATCTAAAGAATAGATTTGATGCATTGAACATCAATGACCGAAAACCAGGGGAATTGTGGGATGACATCAAGAACATCATCCTTGAGAAAGCAAAAGGTAATTAAGAAGACAGGAAAGGAAGAAAAGACCAAAATGGATGTCAATAAGACTGAAACTTGCCTTTGTATGGAGAGTAGCTAAAGTAAGTGGAAGAATCGACAGGATAAAAGAGCTGAACAGAAGATTTCAAAGAGCAGCTTGAGAAGACAAAGTCAACTCTTATAATGAAATGTGCAGAGACCTGGAGTTAGAAACCAAAATGGAAGAACACATTCAGCATTTCTCAAACTGAAAGAATTGGAGAATAAATTCAAGTCTCAGCGTGCAATATTGAAAGATTCCATGGACAATATGTTGAGTGATATAGGAAACATCCAAAGAAGATGGATGGAATACAGAGTCACTATACCAAAAAGAATTTGTAGATGATCTCCATTTCAGAAGGTGGCATATGATCAAGAACCAATGGTATTGAAGGAAGAAGTCAAAGCTGCACTGAAGGAATTGGTGAAAAACAAGTCACCGGGAATTGACAGAATACCCACTGAGATGTTTCAACAAATGGATGCTGTGCTGGAGGCATTCACTCAGCTATGCCAAGAGATTTGGAAGAAAACTACCTGGCCAACTGAGTGGAAGAAATCCATATTTGTATCCATTACAAAGAAAAGTGATCCCACAGAATGTGGAAATTATCGAATAATATCATAGATATCACACGCAAATAAAATTTCACTGAAGATAATTCAAAAACGGTTGCAGCAGTATATTGGCAGAGAAATTCCAGAAATGCAAGCAGGATTCAGAAGGGGACATGGAGCAAGGGATACCATAGCTGATGTCAGATGGATCTTGGCTGAAAGCAAATAATTTCAGATGTTTACTTGTGTTTCATTGACTATGCCAAGGTAGTCAATTGTGTGGATCATAATAAATTGTCGATAATATTGAGAAGAATAGGAATTCAAGAGCACTTCATTGTACTCATGAGGAACCTGTACATAGACCAGGAAGCTGTCATTCGAATGGAACAAGGAGATACTGCATGGGTTAAAATCAAGAAGGGCATGCTTCAGTGTTGTATCCTTTCACCATATTTATTCAATCTGTATGCTGAGCAAATAATCCGAGAAGCTAGAGTATATGAAGAAGAATGTGGTATCAGGATTGGAGGAAGGCTCATTAACAATCTGAGATATGCAGACAACACAACTTTGCTTGCTGAGAGTGAGGATGACTTGGAGCATTTACTGATGAAGATTAAAGACTACAGTCTGCAGTATGGATCACACCTCAATGTAAAAAAGACAAAAATCCTCACAACTGGACCAATAAGCAGCATCATGATAGATGGAGAAAATACTGAAGTTGTCAAAGACTTCATATTACTTGGTTCTACAATAAGTGCCAATGGAAGCACCAGTCAAGACATCAAAAGATGTATTACATTGGACAAATCTATTGCAAAAGACCTCTTTCAAGCATTGAAGGGCAAAGATAGCTCCTTGAAGACTAAGATGTACCTAACCCAAGTCATGGTATTTTCAATTGCCTCATATGCATGTGAGAGCTGGACAATGAATAAGGAAGGCCGAAGAAGAGTTTATGCTTTTGAATTGTGGTGTTGGTGAAGAATGCTGAAAGTACCCTGGGCTGTTAAAAGACCTAACAAATTTATCCTGGAAGAAGTACAGCCAGAATGCTGCTTGGAAGCGAGAATGGGTAGACTTTGTCTCACCTACTTTGATCATGCTGTCAGAAAGGACCATTCTCTGGAGAAGGATGTCATAGTTGGTAAAGTGGAGGGTCAACTAAAGAGGGGAAGGCCCTCAACAAGAAGGACTGACATGGTGGCTGCAGTGACGGGCTCAGGTATAAGTAGGGATCATGAGGCTGGCACAGGACCGGGCAATGTTTCATTCTTTTGTACATAAGGTTGCTATGAGTTGAAGATGACTCAATGGCACACAACAACAACAGCTACCACACAGTCAAATGTTTTTGCATAGTCAATAAAACACAAATAAACATATTTTTGGTATTCTTTCCTTTCAGTCAAGATCCATCTGACATCAGCAGTGATATCTCTCATTTCACGTCCTCTTCTGAATCCAGCTGGCATTTCTGAAATTCCCTGTCAATATACTGCTGCAACTGTGTTTTAATTATCTTCAGCAAGATTTTACTTGCATGTGATATTAATGATATTGATCAATAATTTCCAAATTCTGTGGGATCACCTTTTTTGGAATGGGTACAAATATGGATCTCTTCCAGTCAGTTGGCCAGGTGGATATCTCCCAAAATTTCTGGCAAGACACGTAAGTGCCTCCAGTGTGGCATCCATTTGTTGAAACATTTCAGTGGGTATACCATCAATTCCTGGAGCCTTGTATTTTGCCAATTCTTTCAGTGCAACTTCGACTTCTTCCTTCCATACCAATGGTTCTTGATCATATGACATCTCCTGAAATAATTGAACATCAACCAATTCCTTCCATCTTATTTTAATGTTTCCTGCATCATTCAATATTTTGCCTGTAGAATCTTTCAATATTACAACTAAAGGCTTGATTTTTTTCTTCAGTTCTTTCAGCTTGAGAAATGTTGAGTATGTTCTTCCTTTTTGGTTTTCTAACTCCACTGAAGGAATTGGTGAAAAACAAGGTCTTTGTACATCTCATTATAATAATTGACTTTGCCTTCTTGAGCTGCTCTTTGAAATCCTCTGCTCAACTCTTTTATCTTGTCATTTCTTCCATTTGCTTTATCTACCCTCCATCCAAGAGCAATTTTCAGAGTCTCATTTGACATCCATTTTGGTCTTTTCTTTCCTTCCTGTCTTTTAATGACCTTTTGCTTTCTTCATGTATGATGTTCTTGATGTCATCCCACAACTCATCTAGTTTTCAGTCATTGGTGTTCAATGCATCAAACCTAGTCTTCATATGGTCTCTAAATTCAGGTGGGATATAATCAAGGTCATATTTTGGCTCTCATGGACTTGTTTTAAATGTCTTCAGCTTCAACTTGAACTTGCATATGAACCATGGATGGTCTTTGTCCCACAGTCAGCTCCTGGCCTCGTTTTGCCTGAAGATATTAAGGTTCTCCATCACCTCTTTTCACAGATGTAGTTGATCTGATTCCTGTGTATTCTTCTGGCAAGGTCCATGTGTATAGCCACTGTTCATGTTGTTGAAAAAAGGTATTTTCAATGAATAAGTTGTTAGTCTTACAAAATTCTATCATGTGATCTGTAGCATCATTTCTATTACCAAGATCGTATCTTCCAACTACCAGTGATTCTTCTTTGTTCCCATCTTTCTCATCTCAATCACCAGTCACAATCAATACATCTTGATTGCATGTTTGGTCAATTTCAGACTGCAGAAGTTGGTAAAAATCTTCAATTTGCTCATCTTTATCTTTAGTGATTGGTGCATAAATTTGAATAATAGCAGTATTGACTGGTCTTCCTTGTAGGTGTATGGATACTATCCTATCACTGACAGCACTGTACTTCAGGATAGATCTTGAAATGTTCTTTGTGATGATGAATGCCATTCTATTCCTTTTCAATTTGTCATTCCTGGCACAGTAGATCATATGTTCATCTGATTCAAAATGGCCAATCCCAGTCTATCTTAGCTCACTAATGCCTAGGATATTGATCTGTATGTGTTCTGTTTCATTCTTGACGCATTCCTATTTTCCAACATTCATGCTTTGTACATTTCATGTTCTGATTATGAATGGATGTTTGTACCTTTTTCTTCCCATTTTAAGTCATGCCCCATCAGCAAATTGAGGTCCTGAAAGCTTTACTCCATCCACATCATTAAGGTCAACCCTACTTTGAAGAGGTAGCCCTACCCCAGTGCATTTTCAGTGCCTTCTAACCAGAAGGGCTCATCTTCCAACACTATATCAGACAATGTTTCAGGGCTATTTCCATAAAGTTTTCCAGTAATATATCAGAGAGCATTTTCTACTACTTATAAGGTTTTCAGTGCCCAATTCTTTGAGACATGTATGCCTCTTCCTTCTTCCCAGTTTGTTTTAGTCTGGCTCTGCTGAAACCTGTCCACCATGGATAACCCTGCTGGTCTTTGAAATACTGGTGGCATAGCCTCTAGACTCACAGCAACATGGAAGCCACCACAGTACGACAAACTGGCAGATGAGTGGTGGAATTAAGCATGAGGATAAATACATTTTCAGGCATGCAACATCTAAAAAAAAAAAAAAAAAAAACCTCATCCTTTTGTAAATTAATGAGATAAAAAATATACTCCACCAAAGTGAGGATGTAACCCAAGAAAAAGGAAGATATGGGGTCCAGGGCACAGAAGTTCCAGCAGAAAAGAAAACCAAGAAAATCACCAAGATGATAGTGAAGAGTGATCCTCAAACAATAGTTGTATAACAGATCTAAAAAGCATGCAACCCAGTTCACAAGTACCGGAGAGAATTTTTTAACAAATTGAAACTTATAGAGTAAAAATTGTAAATAAAATTTTGAAAGAAATTTTATTCAACTGGGGGAGAGTTTGATGTTGAATTATTGACAAATATATAAAAATTAAGCTAATAGATGAAAGATCATTAACTCCAGAAAGTAAATATTGATAAGAAAAGTACAGCTCAGGTGTGAATAGTGCTTCCAGGTCAAAATGTAGTCAATACTGATCTAATAAAATAACACTATAAATAAGTCAATTATTATAATGAAATGTACAAAGAGCTGGAGTTAGAAACCAAAAGGGAAGAATGTGCTCAACATTGCTCAAGCTGAAATAACTGAAGAAAAAATTTAAACCTTGAGTTGCAATATTGAAAGATTCTATGGGCAAAATAATGAATGATGCAAGAAACATCAAAAAAAAAAAAAAGATGGAAGAAATATATAGAGTCACTGTACAAAAAAGAACTGATTGATGTTCATCTATTTCAGGAGGTGGCATATGATCAAGAACCAGTGGTACTGAAGGAAGAAGTCCTAGCTGCACTGAAGGAATTGGCAAAAAACAAGGCCACAGGAATTGACAAAATACCCATTGAGATATTTCAACAAACAGATGCTCTACTGGAGGCACTCATTCAGTTAGGCCAAGAGATTTGGAAGACAGCTACCTGGCCAAATGACTAGAAGAGATCCATATTTGTACCCATTCCAAAGAAAGGTCATCCAATAGAATGTGAAAATTGTCAAACAGTATCATTAATATCACATACAAGTAAAATCTTACTGAAGATAATTCAAAAATGATTGCAGAAGTATATTGATAGGGAACATCTGGAAATGCAAGCAGAATTCAGAAGAGGACATGGAACGAGGGATATCATTGCCAGATGGATCTTGGCTCAAAGCAAAGAATACCAGAAAAATGTTTACTTGTGTTTTATTGACTATGCAAAAGCATTAGACTCTGTGGATCATAACAAATTATGGATAACACTGAGAAGAATGGAAATTCCAGAACAGTTGATTGAGCTCATGAGGAAACTACATAGATGAAGAGGCTGTCAATCAAACAAAACAGGGGATATTGCATGGTTTAAAATCATGAAGTGTGTATGTCAGAGTTGTATCCTTTCACCATACTAATTCAATCTATATGCTGAGCAAATAATCCAAGAATCTGGACTATATGAAGAACACAGCATCAGCATTAGAGGAAAACTCGTTAACAATCTGTGATACACAGATGACACAACCTTCCTTGCTGAAAGTGAAGATGACTTAAAGCACTTACTGATGAAGATTAAAGACTACAGTCTGCAGTATAGATTACACTTCAACACAAAGAAAACTAAAATCCTCACAACTGGACCAATAAGCAGCATCACTATAAGTGGAGAAAAGATTGAAGTTGTCAAAGATTTCATATTACTTGGTCCCATAATCAACACCAATGGAAGCAGCAGTTAAGAAATCAGATGATGTATTGTACTGGGCAAATCTGTTAAAAAAGACCTCTTTAAAGGGCTGAAGAGCAAAGATGTCTCTTTGAAGACTAAGGTGTGCCTAACCCAAGCCATGGTGTTTTCAATCACCCCATATATATGTGAAAGATGGACAATGAATAAGGAAGACCAAAGAAGAGTTGATGCCTTTGAACTGTGGTGTTGGCAAAGAATACTGAAAGTACCAGGGACTACCGGAAGAACGAACAAATCTGTCCTGGAACAAGTGCAGCCGGAATGCTACTTGGAAGTGAGAATGGCCAAACTTTGTCTTACTTACTTCGGTCATATTGTAAGAAGGGTCCATTTCCTGGAGAAGGATATCATGCTTGGTAAGGTGGAGGGTCAGTGAAAAAGGGGAAGGCCCTCAACAAGATGGATTGACAAGGTGGCTGCAATGATGGGCTTAAGTATAGCAGGGACTGTGGGGTTGGAGCAGGACCAGGCAGCGTATCGTTCTTTTGTACATAGGGTTGCTGTGAGTCAAAGCCAACTCAATGGTACCTAAGAACAACAACAATAACTATTTTAGAAAGATGGGAGATAGAAAGTGTCACTATTGATGCATGGTGGTAAGAGCTAAATTTTCTGTCATAGTGAGAAGTAAATATATAACGCTGAAAATGAAATTTCAAGTAGTATCAATATAAGCACATTTTTTAGAGATATAAGGAGCCCTGGTGATGCAATAGTTGAGTGTTTGGTGGCTGACCAAAAGTTTGGTGGTTTGAACCCACCATTGCCTCCATGGGAGAAAGACCTGGTGATTAGCTCATATAAAGATTACAGACTAGAAAATCCTTTATGAGCAGTTCTATTCTGTCACACAGGGTTGCTGTAAGTCAAAATGAACTCAACAGCAGTGAACAGTAACAGAGATAAGAGGCAAATATCAAAAGAATTACCTAATTATTGAAAACAGTTTTCTTTGGTAGGTAGATTATAGAAGAAAAGACAAGTGTAAGTAAGTGCGTGTGTGTGTGTTTTCAACAAACCTTCTAGCATTATTTGACTCTTTAAAGTATGTGGAAATATAACTTTTTAAAAAAATTTATTATTTTTCTGTCATTGTACTAACATCAGGTTCAAAAAAGAGTTTTTTTTAATGCATTTTAGGAGCTCTGGTAGCATAGTGGCTAAAGCACTTGACTACTAACCAGAAGGCTGGCGGTTCAAACCCACCAGCCACTCCTCGGAAGGAAGG
>NW_006921699.1:7315969-7332843 GCF_000298275.1 Orycteropus afer afer | reverse complement strand
CATTTTCTTTGTTTTGTTTGTATGTTATCTACACAAGCAGGGTACTGTGCTGTGCTCCTCTATTTGCTAATGGGCAGCATTTATACACTCACCATCTGTCTTCTTTCCTGTTGTTAGCCTCTGGTATGTCCCTGCTGACCTTGGCAAACAGAGCCTATTCGTAGGTCCCTGGAATCCGAATGAGGATGCTATCACTTTAAAATCCAAAATAGTTGCCACTTGTAAAGATTCAAAATGGCTGCACCGTAGGTCAGTTTAAATATCCAAAATCAAAAATATGACTTTTATTGTAAAATAAAATTTAAAAGAAAAACTAATATTACAGATCAGTATCCCTTATGAATTCAGATCTTCAAGAAATTCCTCAAAAGTTATCCTCAACAAAGTACTAGCAACCAAATTTAGCAGCATATCAAAAGGGTTATACACCATGACCAAGTAGAATTTATCCCAGGAATGAAAGAATGGCTTAACTAAGAATATCAATGGATGTAATGTATCACTTTAATAGAACAAAGAAAAAAAAAGTGGTGCAGAAAAGGCATTTGACAAAATGCCAAGATCCTTTCATGATAAAAATTTTCGGAAAACTAGAAGTAGAACTTCCTTAACCTGATAAAAGGCATTTATGAAAAACTCAAAGCTAAAATCAAAATGATGAAAGACTAGTTTTTCCCCAAAAAAATCAAGAACCAGACAATGATGCTTCTATTATTACTGTGTTTTTCACAAATAATGCACTCACACTAACAATGCACACATGCATATAACATATATAGCATGTCTAGGAAACTAACACACAAGGAAATTGCATGTTTTGCAAAAAATCATATAATGTCTGTGTTGTTTGTGCTTGTTGATGTTCGGTGTCATCGACTTGGCTCCAACTCATAGTGACCCTACGTACAACAGAAGAAAACACTGCCTAGTCCAACACCATCCTTACAATCCTTGCTATACTTGAGCCACCATTGTAGCCACTGTGTCATTCCATCTCATTGAAGGCCTTCACCTTTTTTGCTGACCCTCCACTTTATTAAGCATGATATCTTTTTCCAGGGAATGGTCCCTTCTAACAACATGACCAAAGTAGGTAAGATGAAGTCTAGCCATTTTTGTTTCCAAGGAGCATTTGGGCTGCACTTCTTCCAGGACAGATTTGTCCATACTTCTGGCAGTCCATAATATTTTTAATATTCTTTACCAACATCATAATTAAAAAATATCAACTCTTTTTTGGCCTTCCTTAGTCATTAATGGTCCAGCTCTCACATGCATATTAGGTGATTGAAAATACCATGGCTTATGTCAGGCACACCTTAGTCCTCAAAGAGATATCTTTGCTTTTCAGCACTTGAAAGAGGTCCTTTGCAGTCGATTTTCCCAGTGCTATACGTCATCTGATGTCCTGACTGCTGCTTCCATTGGTGTTGATTGTGGAACTAAGTAATATGAAATCTTTGACAACTTCAATCTTTTCTCCATGTATAGTGATGTTGCTTATTGGTCCAGTTGTGAGGATTTTCATTTTCTTTATGCTGAGGTGTACTCCATACTGCAGACTGTAGTCTTTACTCTTCATCAGTAAGTGCTTCAAGTCATCCTCACTTTCAGTAGGTAAGGTTATGCCATCTCCATATTGCATATTGTCAATGAGTCTTCCTCCAAACCTGATGCTGTGTTCTTCTTCATATAGTCCAGATTCTCAGATTGTTTGCTCAGCATACAGATTGAGTAAGTATGGTGAAAGGATACAACCCTGATGCACACCCTTCCTGATTTTAAACCATGCATTATCCCCTTGTTCTGTTTGAACTACAGCCTCCTGGTCTATGCACAGCTTCCTCATGAGCACAATTAAGTGTTCTGCAATTCCCATTCTTCATAATGTTATCCATAATTGTTATGATCCACAGAGTCCAACATTGTTCAATAATTTCCACATTCTGTTGGGTCACATTTTTTTTGGAATGGATACAAATACACTAAAATAATGCATGTGTTTGTTGTATAAAAATATGGTATTCAACATTGTACTGGAAGTTCAAGCCAAAGCAATTAGGAAATAAAAGGCAACTAAACTGAAAAGGAAGAAGTAAAACTATCTCTACTGTTTTAAAACTATTCTCTATTATCTTACATCATCTATTCACAGAAAATATAATCTTATATATAGAAATCCCAAAGAACTCACAAGAAAGCTTCTAGAAGTAAAAGAAGAGTTTGGCAAATTTGTGAGGTTAAAAATCAACACAAAAGAAATCAGTTGTGTTTCTATAAAACAGCAATCAACAATCTGATAAGGAAATGAAGAAAACTATTCTATTTACAATACCATCAAAAGGAATAAAATACCTGCAAATAAATTTAACCCAGGGTATGAAAGACTTATATACAGAAAACTACAGAATATTGGTCAAAGAAAACTTAAATAAATTAGAGGACGTCCTGTGTTCAAGGTTTGTTGTTGTTGTTAAGTGCCGTCGAGTTGTTTCCGACTCATAGCGACCCCATGCACAGCAGAATGAAACACTGCCCGATCCCGCACCAGCCCTACAATCCCTGCTATACTTGAGCCCATCATTGCAGCCACCGTGTCAATCCATCTTGTTGAAGGCCTCCCCCTCTTTTGTTGACCCTCCATCCTACCAAGCATGACATCCTTCTCCAGGGAATGGTCCCTTCTTACAACATGACCAAAATAGGTGAGATGAAGTCTGGCCATTCTTGCTTCCAAGGAGCATTCTGGCTGCACTTTCTCCAGGACAGATCTGTTAGTTCTTTTAGCAGTCCATGGTACTTTCAGCATTCTTCACCAGCACCACAACTCAAAAGCATCAACTCTTCTTCGGTCTTCCTTATTCATTATCCAGCTCTCACATGCATATGAGGCGATTGGAAATATCATGGCTTGTGTCAGGCGCACCTTAGTCCTAAAGGAGATATCCTTGCTTCTCAGCACTTGATACAGTTCCTTCGCAGTTGACTTTCCCAATGCTACATGTCGTCTAATGTCCTGACTGCTGCTTCCGTTGGCATCGATTGTAGAACCAAGCAACGTGAATTCTTTGACAACCTCAATCTTCTCTCCATTTATTGTGATGCTGCTCATTGGTCCAGTTGTGAGGATTTTTGTTTTCTTTATATTGAGACGTAATTCATACTGCAGACTGTATTCTTCAACCTTCATCAGTAGGTGCCTTAAGTCATCCTCACTTTCAGCAAGCAAAGTTGTATCGTCTGCATATCTCAGGTTGTTAATGATTCTTCCTCCAATCCTGATACCAAGTTTTTCTTCATATAGTCCAGCTTCTCGGATTATTTGCTCAGCATATAGATTGAATAAGTGTGGAGAAAGGATACAACCCTGACGCACTCCCTTCTTGATTTTAAACCATGTAGTGTCCCCTTGTTCTGTTCGAACGATAGCCTCCTGGTCAAGGTACAGATTCCTCGTGAGTAAAATCAAGTGCTCAGGAATTCCCATTCTTCTCAATGTTATTCTTCTCCATGTTCAAGGTTTAGATGACATAATATTGTTAAGATATCAATACTAACCAACATAATCTATAGATTCAATGTAACCCCTATCGAAAATTCAAGTCTTTGTTGCAGATATAAACAATGTAAGTCTCAAAATTATATGGAATTGCAAGGGACCCCAAATAGCCAAAACCATCTTGAAAAAGAACAAAATTGTAGGACTCAAACTTCCCAATTTCAAAACTACTACAAAGCTATTCTAAACAAAAAAGAATGGTGTTGGCATAAGAATGCACATATAGACTGAAGATGAAGAATTGGAAGTTCAGAAATAAATGCACACATCTATAGCCAAGTGATTTTTGGCAGAAGTGACAAGTTCATTTCATGGAGAAAGAATAACCTTCTCAACAAATGGTATTGGGGCAAGTTAATTCCCACACGTAAAAGAATGGAGTTGGACCCTGCCTCACAGCATATACAAAAATTAACTCAAAATGGATCAACCACTTAAATATGAAAGCTAAAACCACAAAACTCTTGGAAGTAAAAAACATACAGACAAGCTTCAGGACCTTGGATTTGCCAATAGATTCTTAGATATGAACCAAACCATAAGCAACAAACAAAAAATCAAACAAAACTCACTGTCATTGAGTTGATTCCGACTCATAGCAACCCCCTTAGGGTTTCCAAGGCAATAATCTTTGTGGAAATAGATTGCCCAGTCTTCCTTCAATGGAATGGCTGGTGGGTTTGAACCACCACCTTTCTGGTTAGCAGTCAAATGCTTTAGGTACTACATCACCAGAGCTCCTTTAAGCAACAAAAGGAAAAGAAATAAATTAGACTTTATCAAAATTAAAAACTTTTGTGTATCAAATGTTATCATGAAAGTGAAGAGACAACCTATGGATTGGAAGAAAATAATTGAAGATATTTTATCTTATATCTGACAAGTGTTTAACATTCAGAATTTATAAAGAACTCCTATACCTCAATAACAAAAAGACAACTCAATTTAAAAAATGGGCAAAGGACTTAAACATTTATTCAAAGAAGATAAACAAATAGCCAATAAGCACATGAAAAGATGGTCAGTATCACTAGCCATCAGGAAAATGCAAATCAAAGGAACAATAAAATAGCACTTTACACCCACTTAGATGGCTATTATGTACAAAGCAAAAAATAACAACTGTTGGTGAGGATGTGGAGAAATCAGAGCCCTCATCCATTGGAGAAAGTCATATGGTACCAGATACTATGGAAAACAATTTGGCAATGCTTCAAAAAGTTAAACATAGAATTACCATATGACCCAGAAATTCCACTCCTATACATATACCAAAAAAAATCTCCAACATATTTTGTACACCAGTGTTCACAGAAGCGTTATTCACAATAATTAAAGGGTGGGAAAAAAAATCAACAGATGAATGGATAAACAAAATGCAGCATATTCATACATGAATGTTATTCAGCCATAAAAAAGAATGAAGTCCTGGTATGTACTACAACATAGATGGACCTTGAAAACATTATGCTACGTGAATGAATCCAGGCACAAAAGGAAAAAATATTTTATGATTCTACATATACGAAATATTTAGAATAAACAAATGCGCAGGGGCAGAAAATAGATTCACAGTTACCAGGGGCTGAAGAAAGTAAGAAGTGGGGAGTTATTGCCTAACTAGTAAGGAATTTCTTTTGGGGGTGACAAAAAAGCTTTGTTAATGGATAGTGTTTGATGGTTGTACAATATTGTGAATGGAATTAATGTCACTATAATTAATACAGCTAAAAGTGTTAAAATGGCAAACTTATTATATATATTTTACCAACACAAAAATGTTTTAGAGCACAAAAATTATTTAAAAACTCTAAATGGGGGGGGGGGAGGAGGAAGAAAGGAAGAGAAACAGGTAGTAGGGAATGTTGTTGTTAGTTGCCATCAAGTCAATTGCAATTCATAAGGACCCTATGCACAGCAGAATGAAACACTGCCCAATCCTGCACCATCCTCACAATCCTTGCTATGCTTGAGGCCATCATTGCAGCTACTTTGTCAATCCATCTTGTTGAGGGTCTTCTCCTTTTTTTGCTGACCCTCCACTTTACCAAGCATGATATTCTTCTCCAGGGACTGGTCCCTTCTGACCACATGACCAAAATAGGTGAGACAAAGTCTGGCCATTCTCACTTCTAAGGAGCATTCCAGCTGCACTTCTTCCAGGAAAGATTTGTTCATCCTTCTGGAAGCCTATGATATTTTCGGTATTCTTCACCAATACCACAATTCAAAGGCACTGCCTCTTCTTCTTTCTTATTTACTATCCAGCTTTCACACACATATGTGGCAACTGAAAATACCATGGCCTGGGTTAGGCATACCTTAATCTTCAAAGTGACATCTTTGTCTCTTAACACTCTAGAGAGGTCTTTTGCAGCAGATTTGCCTAGTGTAATACAATGTCTGATTTCTTGACTAAAGCTTCCATGAGTGTTGACTATGGATCCAAGTAAAATGAATCTTTAACAACCTTAACTTTTTCTCAATTTATCATGATGTTGCTTATTGGTCCACTTGTGAGGGTTTTTGTGTTCTTTATGTTGAGGTATAATCTATTCATAAGGTTTTCAGTGGCCAGTTCTTTCAGAAGTGGATGGCCTCGTCCTTCTTCCCAGTCTGCCTTAGTCTGGAAGCATGGGTGATCATGCTGGTATTCAAAATACCAGTGGCATAGTCTCCAGCCTCACAGCAACACATAAGCCACCATAGTTCAACAAACTGACAGACAAATGGTAAGGCTAGGGAATAGGAAGAGGAGAAAAACATTACTGTTTTGACTTTGGAGGTCCAATTATTGAAAGCCATAGGTCAGCTATATAGACCAAGTCAGGTGCATAGACCAAGAGACATTTTGAAGAGAACAAGGGAATGTTGTATGGTTTCAAATCAGTAGGTGTGTGTCAGGCTTATATCCTTTCACCATATTTATTTAATCTGTATGCTGAGCAAATAATCCAAGTTGTTGTTGTTGTTGTTATGTGCCATCAAGTCGAACCCGACTCATAAGCGAGCCTCCCCTTGGGTTTCCGAGGCAGTATCACTACGGAAGTAGATTGTCCAACTTTCCTTCCGAGGAGTGGCTGGTAAGTTTGAACCACCAGTCTTCTGGTTAGCAGTCAAGTGTTTTAGGCACTATGTTACCAGAGTTCCCCAAATAATCCAAGAAGCTGGGCTATATGAAAAAGAACAAACTTAAAGGAAGACTCATTAACAATCTGTGCTATGCAGATGATACAACCTTGCTTACTGAAAGTGAAGAGGACTTGAAGTACTTATAAATGGAGATTAAAGACCACAGTCTTCAGTGTGGATTACACCTCAGCATAAAGAAAACAAAATCCTCACAATTGAACCAATAAGAAATATCATAATAAATGGAGAAAAGATTGAAGTTGTCAGGGATCTCATTTTATTTGGATCCACAATCAATGCTCATGGAAGCAGCAGTCAAGAAATCAAATGATGTATTGCATTGGGCAAGTCTGCTTTAAATAAATAAAAGTGTTAAAAAGTAAAGATGTCATTTTGAGGTATATGGTGCACCTGACCCAAGTCATAGTATTTTCAATCACCTCATATACATATGTGAAGGAGCTCTGGTGGCATAGTAGGTAAGGCTGCTAATCAGAAGTTTGGCAGTTCAAACTCACCAGCTGCTCCATGGAAGGAAGATGAGCCAATCTACTTCTGTAAAGATTCACCACCTTGGAAACCCAGTGGGGTCACTATGAGTCAGAATTGACTTGATGGCAATGGGTTTTGTTTTTTTGTTTATATGCACATGAAAGCTGGACAATGAATAAGGGATACCGAAGAAGAATCAATACATTTGAATTATGGTGTTGGCAAAGAATATTGAATATATCATGGACTGCCAGAAAAACAAATCTGTCTTGGAAGAAGTATAGCCAGGATGCTCCTTACAAGCAAGGATGGTGAGATTTCTTTCGTAGTTTGGTCATGTTGTCAGGAGAGACCAGTCCCTGGAGAATGATATCATGCTTGGTAAAGTTGAGGGCAAGAGAAAAAGAGGAAGACCTTTCATGAGGATTGATGCAGTGGCTGCAACAATGGGCTCAAACATAACAACAATTGGGAGGATGGTGCAAGTCCAGGCAATGTTTGAACACAGGGTCACTATGAGTCAGAATCAACTTGATGGCACCTAACAATAAAAAAAGAACCACAGGTTAGCTGTGCATATTGCTTATCCCAAGATCCACACTCACCACAACTTCTCACTTCCCTTCCTCTCAGGGACCCCCTCTAGTTTCCAAAGATTCAGGGGCAGACAGAACACAGATTATGTTCCAAATTTCATACACATGAAAGCTGTCCTGATGACCCCTGCAGGAAATATACAGATTTACTCATCCACTTAGAAGACTCATTTTAGTCACACTCCCGTGGGACAACCTGACCCTCTGGTCACTTTCCTAGAGAACACCTGCTAACCAGCACAGGGGTGAGTGTGGATTCTGAGGGCACACTGAAAGCCACAGTCTTCACTTGGAGATCTGTATATTCTGATACTACCAGAGGGACAAGTATACAGGACCAGACCACCTGTTCTTCAAGCACATGAGAAGGATGGGCTTCCCCAGGCAACCAGTTTGTCCAGTCCTAACCCCTGCACTTCTGTCTCACAGTAGCTAAAACACTGCAGTTCTCTGGTTTATGTTGGAACCATATGGATGCATGATGGTGCCCAAAAGCCATTTCTTGGGCAGTTCTTAGCATATTTTAGAGGAACACAACTATATCAGTCCAAACACACACACACACACACACACACACAGATGAGATGAGTTGAGATGGAATGGCATTTCATCTCAACTACAAATGTGTAGGGAGCTCTGGTGGCATAGTACCTGAGGCATTTGACTGCTAACCAGAAGGCTGGCAGGTCAAATCCACCAGCCACTCCTCAGAAGGAAGGTTGGGCAATCTATTTCCGTAGTGATACTGCCTTGGAAATCCAAGGAGAAGTTGCTATGAGTTGGATCCAAACTCCACAGCAGTGGTTGCATTTTGCATTCACAAATGTGTAGCTTCAGTTGGTTTGATTTTTTTCTTTAAAATTAAAAAAGAAATTCATATATATAACTTAAAAAAGTTCTGTTGTTGTTGTTGTTATTTGCCGTCGAGTCGGCCCCCACTCCTTGGGTTTCCGAGGCAGTATCACTACGGAAGTAGGATTGCCCAACCTTCCTTCCGAGGAGTGGCTGGTGGGTTTGAACCCCCAGCCTTCTGGTTAGCAGTCAAGTGCCTTAGGCACTATGCTACCAGAGCTCCCAAAAAAGTTCTAGGAATATAAAAAGTAAGTATAAATAGAAAGTGTCCCTCCTTGCTCAGGCTTTTATGTAGCCCTTAGGTATATTCTATACTTATAAGCATATATATGAGTATATACCTTTTATTTATTTTTATATGAATGAGAGTGTCTATGATAGTTAAGGTTATATGTCAGCTTGGCTAGGCCTGGTTTTGAGTGGCTGGGCAGCTGGATGTAGTGATTCCCCATGATAAGAGTGGTAACCAACTCCATGGTGGACTCTGCTGTGAGCAGCTGAGTAGCTGCTTTGGGGATGTGATCTGCTTCCAGTATATAAGAAAACACTTTGAGAAGGGTCTCTGAGTTTTTTGGCATGCTTGGATCCTGCACATAGCCGAGTCTCCATTTAGCAACCTGTCATGATCCTTGCCGATCTTGGGACTGCTCCTGGACTTGAACTAGTGGCCTGTTGTGTTGCTTGATCATCTTGGGACTATGCCATTTTATTTGTTGACCTGGGGTTTGTCAGCCTCAGTACCAGCAGCTGCCTGAGTTAAGAGATACCTCTAGTTCCACTGGGCCAGTAGGAGCAAGAGGCAGAGCTGAAGCCCAAGATCGAGGGGCCTTTCCCCCAGTCTTTAGAGCTAGACCTTTGAACTCAGACTTTTAACCTCCTAAACTGTAAGAGAATAACTTCCCATTTGTTAAAGCCATACATTTGTGATATGTCTATTACAGCAACACTAGATAACCAAAACAGTGTCCCATACACATTGCTCTGTGCCTTTCTTTCTCTGTGCTTAATGTATCTTAGCAACATGTTAAAATCTCCAAGATACTTCATAGACCCACCATGTTCTTTATAATAGCTGCAGGGAATTCCATTGTCCAGCTGTATCTTAATCAACCCTCTCAGTTCTTTCCATTTTTTTCTGCTATAATAAACAGTGATGTAACACATGTCCTTAAATGCATATCACCACATTCATTTATGAATAGATCTATAAGATAAATCCTTATATATGATGTAAAAAGGACAATGTATTTTCAATAGAAATGGCCAAACTTATCTCCAAAGATATTAAGAGCAATTTGTATCTCTGCCCACTGTGGCTGAGTGTGCCTGTTTCCCTCACACCCTTTCCAACAAAATGTATTATCAAGTTTTTAAATCTTCACCAATCTGCACAGTGAAAATTGTATCTTTCTATATAAGAAACATTGGTTTATAAGCTATTTTTATTTCTTTTTCTGTGAACTGCTCAGGCCTTTACCCATTTTTATTCCTTTGGGTTATCTGCTCCATTTTTAAATTGAGTTGTAAAGGTTACTTATAAGCTTATGAAATTAGTCAACTTTGAATCATGCGTATGACCCTGAAGTTTTCAAATTTTAATGGGAGATTAAATCCTATGATAATCTAGGAGAAGGAAAGTCCTTTCTGAGGTGCCTGTGAGCACCTAAGAGCAGGAACAAGAGCAATAATAACAATAGTGATACTAATAGGTGCACGGTAAGTAAGTACTACTAGTGTGCCGAGCTCCGTTCTAAGTGCTCATCAGACATCATCCATTAGTCCTTACCATAAACCTATGAAAAAGGTCTCATTATGACCACTATCTTATAAAGTCCCCAGGTGGTACAAACAGATAACGCATTCAACTGCTACCTGAAAGGTTGGAGGTTGGAGTCCACGCAGGAGTGCCTTGGAAGAAAGGCCTGGCACTCCACTTCTGAAAAATCAGCCATTGAAAACTTCATGGGGTTTTCTACTCTAACGTACCTGGCAAAACTATGAGCCAGAATTTACTCAACAGCAACCGGTTTACTGATATAGACAAAGGAGATCTACAGCCAGTAAATAGCAGAACTAAGATACAAGTCCAAGCTTTGTCTGACACCAGAGACCCAACTACTAACCAGTCTATATACTGTCTCCCATTCTATTCCCTCTGCTGTGTACTCAGTGCCTAGAAAATCTTCTGGCACAAAGTAGGTGCTCAGCAAATGTTTGCTGGATACATGCATAAATGAATATCTACTCACTTAAGCAAGGACCATGGCTGTATGTGTCTTTCAGAACCCAGCACATAGAAAGGCTTGGCATAGAGAGGACAAAGAAAAATCCAAGGAAGTATATTGAATGAAATAAGCCTCTCCGCTTTTTTTTTCCCTCATGTCCCTCCCAGTCCTTGATGATTATGTGTTGATCTCCCCCCTTGCATATTACCATTCCCTTCACCCAAGTTAATACATGTCTACCCTTTGTCTCTGGTAGCATAGTGGCTAAGACACTTGCCTGCTAACCAGACAGCTGGCGGTTCAAACCCACCAGCCACTCCTCAGAAGGAAGGTTGGGCAATCCTACTTCTGTAGTGATACTGCCTCGGAAACCCAAGGAGGGGTCGCTATGAGTCGGGT
The DNA here is from genome assembly GCF_000298275.1 of Orycteropus afer afer. Lineage (NCBI taxonomy): Eukaryota > Metazoa > Chordata > Mammalia > Tubulidentata > Orycteropodidae > Orycteropus > Orycteropus afer. The sequence goes on along the minus strand of NW_006921699.1, from coordinate 7,321,588 downwards.
TTGACTCGCCGGCACATAACAACAACAACAACCCTTTGTCTTAGATGAAGTATAGCCAGAATGTTCCTTAGAAGTGAGGATGAAGAAACTTTCTCTCTTCTGCTTTGGTCATGTTGTCAGGAGGGCCAGTCCCTGGAGAAGGACATCACGCTTGGTAAAGTAGAGGATCAGTGAAAAAGAAGACGACCCTCAATGAGACGGATTGACACAGTGGCTGCAACAATGGGTTCAAGCATAGCAACAATTGTGAGGATGGTGCAGCACCAGGCAGTGTTTTGTTCTGTAGTACACAGGGTGGCTACGAGTTAGAACTGACTTGATGGGGCCTAACAACGACTATTTTAAAAAACATTCCCCATAAGCATCAACTTCTAGGCAAGTTGGAGAAACACCACCTACCTTGGGAAATGTATTGACAACACTTGACATATCACACTGGAGAAAACCCAGTGAAAGAATAGCGGGCTAAGGAACCAGGTAAGGAAGACAAGGCTGGCCTACCCAGCCTCATCCCAAGATGTGGTCATAAATGTTTCTCAGCTACAAAAGCAATAGCTGCCCAGAGCCAGCACATGGTCACCTCACAATTTACTGAGTATAAGCCTAGCTTTCTAATTGCATTAATTCATCTGATGTTCAAAAGAACCATATGTACAAGTACTACTTTTATCTCCATAAATAAAGACACAGAGAAATTAAGTAGTTGATTAACGTCACAAATAGCAGAGCCAGGATTTTAACCCAGACAATTGGGCCCTTCTGCCCAGCAGCAATGCTCTCCTTTACTAGGGGCTGACTTTCAAATCTTGTTCATCCCCCCAGACCCAGTTCTCTGTCTTTCTCCTAAGGCAGGAGTTCCCACCTCCCAGAAGCCCAGTCCCCATCTGTTGCCCTTTGGGTCTGCCTCTGATCCTCCACTGTTAACCATCACAGGAACTGCCTGGTCTTACTATTTGACTTCGTGAGCATGAGCATAGATTCCCTACATGGCCCCTGAGGGATTTCCTACTAAGCCTTCCCACTTTCTGTCCCCAGCACCATGCATCTGTCAACAGGATTCCCAAGGCCTCTGGACTAAAGGTGAGCTATCCCTCAGAAGGGTTCAGTGGGTATCTCAGGGTCCACCTGCTGATTAAGGGATTCAACTTGTTTCCAGGCAGCATCTTATGCTGAGGGAACTGAAGGCATGGCACAGGTAACCTGGGAAAGTGCCCTTTCCCATTTGCCACAGGGCAGATCTCTAGACAGGCGGTTCTGCCAGTTCCATAACCAGTGTTTAAGAGCTCAGGTTCTGAAGTCACACACGGATTCAAATACACTTACCATATCTGTGACATTGGCCAAGTTATTTAGCCTCTCTGAGCCTAAGTTTTCTCAGGTGTATAACAGGGATTAATAACAGTAGCCACATCATATCACAGAGGTTTTAAAGATTAAACTAGACAATTTAAAAAAAAAAACAACTCACCAACGTCAAGTCAGGTCCAATTCATAGTGACCCCTCCTTGGGTTTCCGAGATGATATCACTACAGAAGTAGATTGCCTAACCTTCCTTCCAAGGAGTGGCTGGTAGATTTAAACCACGGGCCTCTGGTTAGCAGTCAAATGCCTTAGGCACTACGCCACCAGAGTTCCTCAAAGTAGATACTAATACCCTTTATATTTCCTGTACATGCACCACAGAGCAGGCAGTGGGCATGTAATACCAATTAAGCCTGCATTATGGAGATGGCTCTTGGAGAGCCCTGGGAGCCTTTTCTCCAGGAGCAGACATACTTTCCAGGCCCTCTGCCTCCCCGCCTGCTCCCAGCCATGGTCAGCATTGAACATCTTCTCTCCTCATTCCAAGCTCATGATCCCTCACAAGCCATGCCCCGAATCTTATTTATTTATTTATTTATGTTATTGTTAATAATCCACTATTTTTAAAACAAATTTTTTATTGTGCTTTGGGCAAAAATTTACAGAGCAAATTAGTTTTCCATTCAACAATTCATATATTTTTTTTTTGTTTTATAATATTAGTTGCAATACCTTCCGTGTAACAGCACTCTCCCTATTTCCTCCTTAGGTCTACATTTCCATTTGTCCTTCTTTCCTGTCCCTTTCTGCTTTCTGAGCTTTGTTTTGGGCAAAAGCTGCCCTTTTGGTTTCATATAGTTGATTGTACCGAGCAGTATGTTCCTTTCTGTTGTTATCATTTACTTTATAGGCCTGTCTATTGTTTGGCTGAAAGTTTATCCCTGGAGGTGGGTTCAGTTCAAGGCTTGAAGGGTATTAAAGGGTTAGTTTTTAGCTAAGTTCATCTCTGGAGGCGAGATGATCACTGAACCCTGAATCCAAAGGCTACCCAAGTGTCCTAGGATCTAGTACCCCCCCCCCCTCTATCCCCAGGTTAGTTCCCTGGCCTGGCAGGACCTTTGAGAAGGGAAGTCCCGGGAGGAGGCACTGTAGAAGGTGGTCAGGCTGGCACCTGAGGATCTTCCTTACCATTTGTGTTCCTGCTCTTCATCCTTCAGGAGTGACAATAGCTTCCTCCTCCCGTCACTCTGTGCAACACTTGCCCATTCTTTTTCCCTCCTCTCCTCCCAGAGCTCAGCTACAGGGGCGACCTTACTCTTAATTAGCCTAACAAAACTCAGTCACTAAGAGAAGTCCTCAAAGTTGGAGTTTCAACAAAGCTAAACCACTAAATCCCAGTGGTCGCCAGCCTGTCTTCACAGATTCTTCAGCTCTGCCAGAAAATTGCATTTACTCTCATGCAGAAACCACAGCTTCATGGCCCCATGGCCTCCCCCGACCTTGGGCCACCTTATCAAGGCATACCCAGCCCTACCTTTATCAGCCTGCCATCTCTAAGTGCTTCCATTCCACTGACAGGCCCCATAAAAGCTGGTAAAAGACAAGGCTGCCCTGCTTTTGACTTCACTGACTTCAAAGGCCTCAAAATAGGTGGGATCGATCTGGATGCCTTGCTGAATTAAGAGCAATGCTTCATGCTCCTGGAATGACGCTGTTGGTCTTTGGATCCTTCCTGAAGCCCCAGAGCCTATCAGTAAATACATAGGTGCAGTTAAGAGCACAGGCTGTAGAGCCAAGCAGCCCCAGTTCAAGCCCCAGCTCTGTCTCTATCAAGTAAGTGACTGGGCGAGTCACTTACCCTCATTGCTCCTCAATGCCTTCGTCTGCCAAATGAGGATAATAAAATTTGCCTGCCTGTCTAATCATGTCACTGGGAAAAGCCTGACGTGATGAAGGGGGATCCCTTCTATGTAGAAATGGCTTCTTTTTGTGCCCCCTGAGAGCCAACCTCATACAGTCTTTGGTAATAGTGAGAATAGACTCTGTTGGGTGCCATCAGGCCAGAACGAGAAAGACCTAGGCTGCACAGCCCTGGTGGCATAGTACCTAAGGCATCTGACTGCTAACCAGAAATCTGGTGGTTCAAAGCCACCAGCCACTCCTCAGAAGGAAGACAGAGCAACCTACTTCCATAGTGATACTGCCTCAGAAACCCAAGGAGGGGTTACTATGAGTCAGATTCGACTTGACAGCAGTGAGTTTGGTTTTTTGGTTGGTTGCATGGCCTCCACAGTCTCAATCCCCCACTCCTCATTACTCACCCCAGAAACATTTGAGTTTAGGGTTCTAAGCCCTCTTATTCTCTAGTGACAAAAGACTGACTCCCACCTAGAAGAGAAAGTATAGAGATATGGAAATAAGAGGTGTCTTGGCTCTTCCAGGGCTCAAACTGAAAACCAAGATACTTATCTGCTTAAAGGAAAGTTGATAGAAGAAATGCAGCCCAACCCAAGAGATGGGCACCTCCTGCCAGCCCCAATCCATCCCCTGGCCCCATAGAATGACCACACTGGCACCAATAGTATTGCAGGAGGAGTCTGCCATGCATATAGCCTCACCTGCCAGAGGCCTTTGAGTCTAGTTCTGTCTGGTTCACTCCTATCAACAGTGGCTGCTGAGAACCCTCACTCCAGATCTTTAATACAAAGAATTAAGTGCAGAAAGAGGAAGAGGAAAATTGGAATTAAGTCATCCTCAGCTTTCTCCCGAGTTTCACAGAGAAAAATCAAGACACATTTTGGGCCCACTGCCCAGAGACAAAATAGGAGATGAAAATATTTATTTGTTTCTAAGGCTCTCACAATCCCGGGATGAAAAGCCCACCTTGGTTGTAACTTACTGCAGCTCAAGCTGCTTCTAAGGCAGGCCCCTCCCCACAGGCAGCCTCCCACTTGCTCAGGTCTTCAGTCAAGAAGTTCCACCATCCCACTGGGGAAAAAGTGGGGTCCCTGTCCCAACAGAAACTGAATCTACTAAATGAGAATTATCCCCTATTGGCATCAGGGAGCCATAAATAGCCCAGCCGCCCCAGTTGAATCACCAGAACTAGCACTGTGTCAGCATTTCTATATAAACCAGGGTTTGCTAGGGGATTAACTCACAGCCATAAAAAATTTGCTCCAGGCTGAAACCTGGCCTAAAGAAAATCTCAGCCCAGGAGTAGATCCTGAAAAGAAAGCCAGATGGACACCGCCCCCAAGCCTCCCGAGGACAAGGGTGCCTCTGACCAGGACTACTTACACCAGGGCTCTGTTGTCACCAGCATATAAGAAGCCTGGTGATTTAAGGCACCGCTCGGTGTTGTCATAATTCAAAAATAGGCTTTTTTTTTTTTTTTTTTCAAGCCAAAAGGAGGGATATTTGCTTTGCTGCTTTGAGAGCTTCACACAGGTCAGAGTTTGAGAGAGTGTAATCCAACCTCTTTCCTTTCCCTGCTGACAGCTAAATATCAAGCAAAGAGAGATTTACCTGGGTAGGGAACCAGTGCTCGTGTTGATACCTTGTATGTTGTCAGGACAAGAGTGCTCTCTTCCACCCCAAAGTAAAGTTGTTAAAATAAGACCTGAAAACCTAATATATCATTAAGAATAACTCCTTCTTTGACACAGATACAGTTGCTGGTGAAAGAATGTTGTTTTGCTTTTCACCCTTACAGATATTAGTTAGCCCAATACCATTTACTAAGTAAAGCTAGACCCTCTATTGGAGAAAAAAATCAAAATTGTCAATGATTTCATTCTTCTTGAATGAACCATCAACATCTACGGAAGCAGTGGTCAAGAAATTACATGATGTATTGCTTTGGACAAATCTGCTGCAAAAGATCTCTTTCAAGCTTAAAAATGCAACAATATCACTTTGATAACTAAGCTATGTCTTTTCAATTGCCTCATATGTATGCAGAAGCTAGACAATGAAAAAGGGGCACAGAAGAAGAATTGGTTCATTCAAATTGTAGTGTTGGTGAAGAACAGTGAGTATACCATGGACTGCCAGAAGGAGAAACAAATCAGTCTTAAAAGAAATACAATCAGAATACTCCTTAGAAGCAAGGATGGTGAACCCTTTGGCTCCTTATTTTGGTGATGTCATCAGCAAAGACTAATCACTAGAAAAGGACATTGTGGTAGTTATGTTTGTGTGTCAACTTGGCTGGGCCTGGTTGAGTGGCTGGGCAGCTGGTGGCAATTATTCCCCATGATGAGACTGGCAATCAACTCCATGGTGGGATCTACCACAAGCAGCTGAGTAGCTGC
>NW_006921699.1:7300912-7315734 GCF_000298275.1 Orycteropus afer afer | reverse complement strand
CAGCCAGCAGCTGAGTGAAAAAAAAGTCTCTAGCTTCAATGGGCCAGGAGCTGAAGGCAGAGCTGAAGCCCAAGGCTGAGGGATTTCCACCCAGCCCCTAGAGCCTGGCACTTTGAACTTGGACTTAAAGCCTTCCAAATTGTAAGAATAAACTCCTGTTTATTAAGTTCATCCCATTTGTGGTATATTCCTGTCAGAGCAGCACTAGGTAACCAGAACAGACATCATGTAAAATAAAGCAGAGGGTCAGCAAAAATGAGGGAAACCCTCAATGAAATGTATTGACACAATAGCTGCAACAATAGACTCACACACACTAACAATGATGAATATGGTACAGGCGAGGCAATGTTTTGCTCTATGATATATAAGATTGCCCTGAGTCAGAGCCAACTGGACCACAACTAACAACAGCAGATCCTCTGCACCTCATATGCATAGATAACTTCCTGGTGAATCTATGTGAAAAAATAAAACTATAAAAATATTAGAAGAAAATTTAAGAGAATATGTATACAAACTCAGAGTGGAGAGGCCTTCTTAAATAAGTCATCAGCCTTGGAAGCCATATAGAAAAAGAAAGTTTCAATATGTGACAGTGTTAAGTTTTAAATTTTTAGGCAAACAAAATTCGACCAGATGAGAGAAAATATTTGTGACATATATAGCAAAGGGTTAAAATGCTGAGTCTATGAAAAACTCCTACAAATAAATAAGAAAAAAAAAAAAAAGATAAAAGATATGAACAAGCAATTTAAAGAAGAAGAAATGTAAGATGCCAATAACAATAAAAGAGCAACTGCACTGGTAGTTAGGGAATTACAAACTAACGCAACAAATTCTACCTAGCTGACCAATAATAGACCAATAATATCCAGTGCTAGTAACGGTGTGGGATAATAGGAGGTCTCATTCATTGCTAGGACCTTATGAATTTCTACAATCTTTAGAAAACAAAGTCACTGCAGTCGAGTTGGGTCTGACTCATAGCAAGCCCTCCCAGGGTTTCTGAAATAGATTGCCCAACCTTCCTTCTGAGGAGTGCCTGGTGGGTTTGAACTGCCAGCCTTCTGGTTAGCAGTCAAGTCCCTTAGGCACTATGCCACCAGAGCTCCCTTTGGTAAGGGTGTAGGGTAATAGAACCATGCATATTCATAGCCTTATGAATTTTTACAATCTTTAGAAAAGATGTCTGCAGTAGCTATATTTTATTAAAATGTCATGAGATCTCACGTTTAGGAATATTTCCTGTAGGTCATATCTACAACAGTGCTTATTGTAGTACTGTTTGGTAGGGCAATAAACGAAAATCAAAACAAATATCCATCAGTTAACATGTTGAATAAATAATGTCTACACCATTGCATATAAATTATACAGCTATTAGTAAAAAAAAAAAAAAAAAGAAGAAGAAGAAATAACAACTTATATCTACTAACAGAAAGAGATCATGTGGGATTTTTTTGTTTTTTATTGCTTTATATATTATAATGTATTCTCCTTTAACATTTATTTCTTTGCTTTGCTTTACTAATGAATCTATCATATTTTTACTTACCTTTCCCTTAGCTTACTAAATGTTTTAAAAAGTTATTCATGTATGTCAGAAGGTTTTAATTTACCCATGCCCCTTAGTGATATCAAACCAACCTCACTGCCATCGAGTTGGATCTGACTCATAGCGACCCCTCCTTGGGTTTCTGAGGCAGTATCACTAGGGAAGTAGATTGTTCAACCTTCCTTCCGAGGAGTGGCTGGTGGGTTTGAACCTCCAGCCTTCTGGTTAGCAGACAAATGCCTTAGGCACATTTACTAGCCAATGCAATGCCATGAGATGGTGTTAATTGAAAAACAATGTCAAGATGTAATTTGTTTACTATGAATCAATTTTTACTTCAAAAAAGTGTGAGGTAGAAGCAAAAGAGAAGATTTCTATATATGTATACACATTTTTATTTAAATTTGTTCTTGGAGAAAAGATGTAGATGAAGTCACCCTCTACTGTTACCATTAGTAACCTCAGGGGAATAGGGTCAGAAAGGGGACCAAATGGTTCCAAAACTATATACATACACACACACATACATACACACACATATATATATATGTATAAATATGTATGTATATGCATATACATACATATATATTTATATGTTAGCTTGTTACCGCAAACATGTATCAGTTTTATAATTTTTTAAAGCATAAAAGTTTTTAATCACTCCAAAAAACAAAGTTGATTGATAAAGGGGAAGCAGTAGCAGGACCCCAAGACATGCTTAATAAATATAGTAGAGGAGATTCCTTAATACTATGGAGCGGCAAGAGAAGTACATAGCCCTGCACTCAGGAGCTCACAGACAAGTAAGGGAGACAAAATACATGAAATCCTTGCTGCTGCTGTTAGCTGCTGTCAGGTCAGCCCCCTGAGTTGTGACAATCATATACACAACCAAAGGGGACTACTGGGATCCATAGAGTTTTCACTGGCTGACTTTTGGAAGTAGATCAGCAGGCCTTTCTTCCTCATCCATCCTAGGCTAGAAGTTCCACTGAAACCTATTCAGCATCACAGCAATACACAAACCTACACTGACAGATGGGTGACAGCTACGCATGAGGTGCACTGGCCAGGGAACTGAATCTGGGTCTCGCTCATCACAGATGAGAACTCTGCCACTGAACCACCACCGCCCTCATGAAGTCCTTGTTGTTGTCATGTGCCTTCGAATCAGACCTGACTCATAGTGACCCCTCCTTGGGTTTCCGAGGCAGTATCACTACAGAAGTAGATTGCCCAACCTTCCTTCTGAGGAGTGGCTAGTGGGTTTGAACCTCCAGCCTTCTGGTTAGCAGTCAAGTGCCTTAGGCACTATGCTACTAGAGCTCCTTAGGAGATGAGAAAACAATTAAAAAGTCCATAGAGAAACAAGACAGGCATATGAGCTGAACATTTACATTAGGTAGATATGCTCTTTGGAGAGATCAATCACGGGAGAATAGAAGGGCTGTGTAGGCACAGGGAGACAGCTCAAGGGGGGCAGGAGTACATGGAGGGAAGGACACAGAGAAGAGGTAACTATGGGGAGGAAGTGGGAGGGGAACTGTTACCTTGTTGTAAGAAATTGTAGTCAATGTCATGAGACAAAATGTATGTGAGCTGCTGTATATAAACTGAATTTGCTCTGTAAACTTTCACCCAAATCACAATAAAAAAAAAAAAAAAAAAAAAAAAAACCATAGCAACGCAGAGGCAGATAAGATCTGAGATGTGCAGGGAGGGCTTCATGCTGGAGGTGGGACTCCAAGGCTTTAAGAACAGAAGGACTTGGATGAATGGAGGAAATAGGGCAATGCAAGAGATAGCAACAGCATAAACCAAAGTTCCTGATGTAAATGAGCCTAGTAATGAAAAGCCAAGGGTAGAAGAAAGGGCCTGGCACACCGTAGGTACTCAATACTGCTTCCTGAGTAGTGCCTGGGGAATCTCCTACTCTTCACAAGATGATACTGGTAAAAGACAATTTGTACATGAGTCTGAAAACTGTCCAGAGGACTAGTTGTTTCTTTCAAAGACCCATTCTCTAGAGAATGATTCATAATCAGACTCTGCCTCCAGAGTGCCGAGCTAAAAGAGAGCTTGCAGAGGGTCTCGAAGCCCAACCAGGGGAGTATAGGGCTTTGTGGCTCACCTCTAAGTTCACAAGAATAGCATTCACACCTAGGTCCAGCCAATGTCAGTTCTCATAGCTACTCTCAACCCCAGGTCACCTCATCACCACTCATACGCACATAGTCAGCCAGCTATCTTCTCAGCTGGTATTTGGACTGCTCTAGGGAAGAAACCAGATCTATCTGGTTCACCCTCATATGCCCAGTGCCTGGCCAGAGCAGCACTCAGTGAACACACATTGAATTCATGTTTGTTCAGAGTTGGTCTTTGCAGCAGACATCTCTGGCTTTTTACTTTGGTCTCTGGTAGACTGATAATACCACCAGGGACTGGGAAGTAAGAATTGGGATCTGAGGGTCACAAGACTGATAATTTTCTGTTTTGAGAGACCAATAGAAAACTATGACCTCTTAATATTCTTAAGAGAGTATCTGAACTAATGAAGAGGGCAGTCTGTGCACTATTTTCTATGGGGAAGGAGGAAGGGAAGCAGTTTGCAAATTATTTTCATTGGAGGTCTATTTCATGTGTAATTTCTACAGGAGGAATAGGGAAGGAGGGTAGTTTTTCCATGGGCACATTCTTAGTCAAAAAGGAGGGATGCCTATTCGACTCAAGGAATGGCTTGGTGGGGCTTACACTCTTAGACAGCTCGGGAACTGCAAAGCCAGCTCTGAAGGGAGATGCCTCTCCTCCTGTCAGTCTCTTCTCTGAGCCTCAGACACCTCTCTCTAGAAGAGGGTAGGCCTCCTATGTGTAGCTCATGTGACTTCCCAGAGAAATCACACACACCACCCATTTCCAATAAGTGAGAGAAGATATTCACACTCAACCAAAAGCAAAACCAAACCCACACCATCAAGTCGATTCTGATCATAGTGACCCTGTCGGACATAGTGCAACTGCCCCATAGGGTTTCCAAGGCTGTAAATCTGTACAGAAGCAAATTACCTCATCTTTCTCCCACAGAGCAGCTGGTGGGTTTAAACATGGACCTTTTGGTTAGCAGCCAAATGGCTTAACCATTATAACATTTGTTGTTGTTTTTGTTGTTGTTATGTGCCGTCGAGTCGGCCCCGACTCATAGCGACCCCTCCTTGGGTTTCCGAGGCAGTATCACTACGGAAGTAGGATTGCCCAACCTTCCTTCCGAGGAGTGGCTGGTGGGTTTGAACCGCCAGCCGTCTGGTTAGCAGGCAAGTGTCTTAGCCACTATGCTACCAGAGCTCCTATTATAACATTAGAGCTCCTTATTCATACTCAGCCTTGACCAATGAAGTCTTGAGAGGATCTCCCAGGCATACAAGAAAGAGCTCTTCCACCCACCCCTCACTAATTCTATTCAACTCAACACCTACCTATTGAGCCTCACTCAGCCCAAAACCTCCCGCAAGGCACTGGGCAAGAACAGGTGCATACTCCATCCCCATAGATTTTGCTCTTGTTACATGCCCTGAAGTAATTTTTGACTCATAGTGGGCCCATGTAATAGAAAAGAACTATCCCATGGGGTTTTGTTAGACATAATCTTTGTAGAACCAGATTGCCAGGTCTTCCTTCTGTGGAGCCTCTGGGTGGGTTCAAACACAAATTCTTTGGTTAGCAGCTGAGATCCAGGGCCTTTATGGAGCTTCCCCAAAAACTCATTGCCATTGAGTCAATGCTGACTCACAGTAATCTTATAGGACAGAGTAGAACTGCCCATAGCATTTCCAAGGCTGTGTGGAATCTTTATAGAAACAGACTGCCACATCTTCCTACAGAATGGCTGGTGGGTTTGAACCACTGATCTTTCGGTCAGCAACCAAGTGCTTAACCACTGTGCCACCAGGGCTCCTTTCATGGAACTTAGAGCCTGCCAATCCCAAATCTAGGACTTGTGGCCTTCCTCCCAGGAACCAAAGGAGTGATGAGACCTTTCCTCCTTCCAGGTCAATTTCTGCTTCTTCCAGAAAATAAAGAAGCTAGCTCCCCACCGTAATTTAAAAATTTATGGTTTTTAAAAAAACCTTTTCTTTCTGCCCAGAGGACCTAAGGTCCTTTTCTCTTTCTAGGATTCATTCACTTAACAAGTATTTCATGAGAGCTTCTTCTGAGCCAGACTGTGACCTAGATAGTAGGGATAGAGCATTGAACAAAACAAACAAAAATCCCTACTCTCCTCAGGCTTAAATTTTAACAGGGAGGCAGAGGGGAAGGGAAAAAAAAAAAAGCCTATGTAATTAGATAAGTAATTTTGATAAAGTGTTATAAGATAAAGCGGGGCATAGCTGGCAGGGTGAGGAAGGGCATATCACTAAATAGGGTAGTTCCATCTCAGTTCCTGTAGCTCAGCCCTATCTTCTTGCCGAGATGTGTGTTGTTATGGTTCCCAAATGTTCGAGGTTCCAGTGAAGAGTTCATCTGTAATGGGATTATCTCTGGCCCTGTTTGCTTTCATTACAGCCCTACTCTCTCTGAGCATGAGAATCTAACCTTACCAAAAGCCTATTTTGGTAATCTGATATAAACTAAATTTAAACTTTGACCTCCAACAATAAAAACGCTACTTTTCCCCTCTGAAGACCTGAAATTCAGATGAAGGGCCTGCCAGCTTCACTTTCTGGGTTTCTAACTGACTTCTAATTAGATTCTCAGCATTGCTCAGAAGGGGCTGCACACAGGCCCATTGGCCTAGTTCCTCTTCATTCCTGTAGAAGTCAGACCCTCTTCCTTGCTTTCCTGTACCATTACTTCTGGCTTCCATTTTGGGGTATATCACAGAGTACCAAGTTCATGCTGAAAACTCAAAATGAAATCCTGTCTTAAACTACACTGCAAATTTGTTCTGATTCCCGTTTTGCACGAACAACTTTAATCCCAGTGTGGATAAAGGTTAAGTATGAGCTTACTCAAATCTGCCCCCACGTCAAGTTCTAATTCCTATAGGTTATCTTATTTAGAAATTAAGGCAAGCAACTGCAAATCCACGTGGGGGCTGTCTGTCGGCCAGGCCTGTGTCTGAGACCTCAGCAGACTCAATAGCCCGCCTACCTCAGGACAATTTTCCATTTCTCAGTGCTTAACATTCATATGTTGTTCGGGTTTGCTGATACATGAATATAAAGCCTTGCTTTAATTTCTTTTGTGAAAAGAGAGAAATTAAATAAGTTTCACAGTCTAGATAAGAATAAGCAACTAAAAATTCAAATTCAGGGATGTCCCACATTAATAACTGTTCACCAAGGAAGCATTTCCTGTTTATACGTTGAGCTAATGAGAATCCATCACCCCTGTCAAATACACTGAACACCAAATTCAAATGTCAAACCAAATGTAAGAGGTCACACATTTCCTTTGCTAACTAAAAGTGTAATTCATAAATATTATTGCTACCAAACTCTCCATCTACAACATTTGTTTAGAAATATGCACATGTAATATAAATTGTGATTAAGTTAAATGGGTATATTATTTCCTGTTTTAAGGGCTAACAGCAGCATGAATTATGCTTTACTGCAAAGACGGCTCAAGTCACAAGCAGTTCTGCCTAAGTACAGCCCCACATTTTACACCCCAGATTGGTTTTTGCACGTTCATTCATAAATACTTTACATTACCCAGCCTTGCTGATAACTTTCACTTCTGCTGCCTTATAAAATAGCTCTTACTATTGAAAAGGTCAGCTAAATGGACATAAACTTTGGATCTAGCTACATTTAAAAATAAAAGTGAAAAAACAACAACAAAAAAAGATTTACGAAGCTGGGGTCTTCATTTACCCCTATAGGCACAGAAACAGAGCTTAAATTAAATTGAAACTTAGCATCTGTGGCTTGAGTTAGTGAGAGGGGAATACGTGGGAAGCAACAACCCTGTTTTTAAGTCCCAAAATTAATACCAGGGAGTAGAGCGAGCAATCTTTCTTTTTTTTCTTTTTTTTTTTTTAAACAAAAAATTTAACTAGCATCCTTAGTATTAAAAACATATATACATATTTATGGGGAACTCTGCTGGCGTAGTGCCTAAGGCATTTGACTGCTAACCAGAAGGCTGGTGGTTCAAACCCACCAGCCACTCCTTGGAAGGAAGATGGGGCAATCTACTTCCGTAGTGATACCGCCTCGGAAACCCAAGGAGGGGTTGCTATGTGTCAGACCTGACTCAAAGCCCATGAGTTTTTTTTTTTTTTTTTTTAAATACAATATTATATTATTTATTTACTCTCCAAAACTAAAATCAAACTCACTGCCCTCAAGGGAAAGCTCTAGCAAGGGAAATAAAGGAAACAGAACAAACAGAAATAGATGCTCACTTAAGAACCGGAGAGAGAAGTGTCCACATGGCACTCAAGTAAAATGATGAGAAAAGGAAAGACAAGATTCAGAGCTGACTCTTAACTATCCATGCTCTGTCACATCAGGGAAGGAGGACCATTTTACTCCTCAGTCAGTGAAAACTACTACCAGTGATCCTCTTTCCCGCCCCTCAATTACCTCTGTACCATTCCCAGGCTTAGGTTGAGGCATTTGCCCCTGCAGGCTGGAGAGCTAAGCCCCAAATCCCAACCAGGCCAAGCAGAACAAGCCCCCCTTCGATACCAGTGAGGCATCTGGGTCTTGTTCCTGTAGAAGCTAGGCCAACGACGACATGTGGAAGAGAGATGGGTGGGTTGGTGCTCCTCAGAGGAGCAATGAGTCATCACTGTTTTCCAAAGCTTTCCAAAGGGGAACCAACCTGATGCCATTGGGCCAGATGGTTTTGCAATGAAACTGGGTCTTTGATATCATGGATTAGGATATAGGGATTAGCTAGGGTCCTCAGAGACATGATGAAGATGACTTTCTGGCTTTTGAAGTCTGGCGAACAGCATTTCATAACTCCAGATTAAACCAAACCAAACACCAAACACACTGCCATCGAGTAGGATCTGACTCATAGTAACCCTTCCTTGGGTTTCTGAGGTGATACCACTACAGAAGTATATTGCCCAACCTTCCTTCCAAGGCTGGTGAGTTTGAACCACCAGCCTTTTGGTTAGCAGTCAAATGCCTAAGCACTAGCAGATGCTATCAAGGCTCATCTGTGGACACCACTGTGACCACTGCCTCACAGCCCAGAGGTATACCCTGCCTGTGCACCATGAGGCAGACTGGGGTTCACTTCTTACCTGCCCCCTGACCATCCCTAAAGCTTAGGCAGCACTGGCAGATTTGGGTTCTAGAACAGATGCTGCATGATTTTAGCATGTAGCTTAATTAAATATTAAATATTTGTAATTAGTTTCCCAATAGTTTATCATACCATTTTTCCATGGATTGAATTGTGTCCCTCAAATATATGTGTCAATTTGAGTGTTATGTAATTATCCTCCATTTCGTGATATGATGTAATTATCCTGTGTGTTGTAAATCCTCACCTCTGTGATGTTAATGAGGCAGAATTAGGTGCAATCTACAGGTTTAGGTTGTATCTTGTGTCAATCACTTTTGAGATACAAATTGGATTAAACAAGAGATCAGAGGGACCTGACTACTACCAAGAAAGAAGAGCCAGGAGTGGAGTGCATCTTTTGGCCCTGGGGTTCCTGCCTAAGAAGCTCTTAAACCCAGGGGAAGACTGATGTGAAGACACATGTAGATCTCCAAAGAATTCCAGGCCCACAAATGTTGAAAGGAGACAAAGGTCTTCCTCCATAGCTGACACAGAGAGAAATATTTCTGGTAGAGTTGGCACCCTGCATTTTGGCCTTCTAGTCTCCTAAACTGTGAGAAAATAAATTTCTGTTTGTTAAAGCCATCCACTTGTGGTATTTCTGCTATAGCAGCACTAGATGATTTAAGACATAT
Source organism: Orycteropus afer afer (assembly GCF_000298275.1). NCBI lineage: Eukaryota > Metazoa > Chordata > Mammalia > Tubulidentata > Orycteropodidae > Orycteropus > Orycteropus afer. The sequence goes on along the minus strand of NW_006921699.1, from coordinate 7,306,236 downwards.
ATCATATTGCTGCTGTTGTTATTAGGTGCCATTTAGTTGGCTCCAACTCATAGCAACCCTATGTACAATAGAACCAAACACTGCCTGCTCCTGCACCAGCCTCACAATAGTACATCATAATGCATTATTTTTATCACTGGGTTATTTTAAATGTTAGCTTTGATCTGAAGTCCAGTGAAGGACTTTTTATTGAGGCATAATTTACATAAAGTGAAAGACTCAAGTCTTAAGTATTCTGTTCAGTAAGTTTTAATGAATGCATGTAAGACTAAGAACACTTCTACCACCTAGAAATCCTCCATAACTCTTCCCAATCTCCTATCTCCCAGAATCAACCACTGATCTGATTTCTATAACGAAAGTTTAGTTTTCCCATTCTAGAATTTCTTACAAATGGATCATATAGTATGCACATTTTGTGGATCCAGTTTCATTCACTCATCAGAATATTTTTTAGATTCATCAATAGCAGATCATTCCTTTGTATTTCTTAATATTCTGTTGCAAGACTATTCAAGAATGTGTTTATCCATTCTCCAGATGATGGACACCTGGGATGTTTCTAGTTTCAGATTTTCATGAATCAGGTTGCCATAAACATTCTCATACAAGAATTTTTGTGGAAATCTATTTCATTTCTCTTACTTAAATACATATAAGTAGAACTGTTAAGCCATAGATTAAATATATTTTTAACTTTTTAAGAAAGTCAGTTTTCCAGTGTGGTTATGCTATTTCACACACCCATCAGCAATGCAGATGAGTTCCAGGTACTACACATCCTCCTCAACTTTTAGTGTCAGCTTTTTCACTTGAACCTTTCTAGTGGCTATGTAGTGGTAACTCACTGTTATTTTAATTTGTGTTTCCTTGATACCAAACGATGTTGAATATTTTTCATGTATGTATTGGCCATTTGTACTATTCTCTAGTGAAGTTTCTACTCAAGTCTTTTTGCCCATTTTTAATTGGATCATTTGTCTTTTTGTTGAGTTGCCAGAGTTTCTTATATATACTGGATATAAGTCTTTTGTCAGATATGTGTTGTCAAATCTGTGGCTTGCCTATTCGTTTTATTAGCAGTGTCTTTCAAGAGCAGAAATTTTAAATTTTGATGAAGATAATTTATCAAATTTTGCTCTTATAGTCTGTGCTTTCTGTGACCTCTCTAAGAAATCTTTCCCTACCCCCAGGTTGTAAATATGTTCTTTCTTTTTTTTTTTTTTCTAGTAGTTTTATTGCTTTAGCTTTTATGTTTAAGTCCATGATCCATATTGAATTGATTTTTATATTTTGGTTAGAGGTAGGAGTCAGAGTTCTGTTTTTACAAATAAATTTCCAGTTGTTTCTGCACTATTTGTTGAAGAGATTTTCCTTTCCTTATTGAATTTCCTTGACATGCCTGGCAAAAACGATGCAACAATATGTCTGTGGGTCTGTCTAGACTCTTTATTCTGTTCTATTTAACTATCCTTTTATCAATTCCATTCTGCTTGATTACTACTTTTTCAATATCATAGAACATTTAAGCTATTCTAGATCCTTTGTCTTTCATATAATGTTTAAATTAACTTTGTCAAAGAAAAAACTTTCTGAGGTTTCCATTGGGACTGATGAATTTGGGAGAGTTGACATCTTAATAATAGTCTTGAAATTCAATAACATGGTACATGTCTTCATTTATCTAGGTATTCTTTAATTTTTCTAAGTAATGTTTTATAGTTCACAATATTATGCCTCTTTCATAAAACTTATCTGTATTTAAATTTTTTATGCTATTGTAAATATTATTTAAAATTTTCATGGTTAATTAATCATTGCTAGTGTATAGAATGGGAGCTCTGGTAGCATAGTGCCTAAAGCACTTGACTGCTAACCAGAAGGCTGGCAGTTCAAACCCACCAGCCACTCCTCAGAAGGAAGTTTGGGCAATCTACTTCCGTAGTGGTACTGCTTTGGAAACCCAAGGAGGGGTCGCTATGAGTCAGGGCTGACTCAACGGCACATAACAACAACAACAACAGTGTATAGAATAATAATTTTTTGTATCTTGCAGCACTACAAAAATAAATTATTATTTCTACTCACTTTTAAAATTCCTCAGTAACATATTTGTACAATATCATGTCACATACAAGTGAAAATAATTTTGCTTCTTCCTTTCCAATCGGTTGTTGTTGTTAGGTGTCTTTGAGTCCCTTCCGACTCATAGTGATCTGATGTACGACAAAATGAAGCACTATCTAGTCCTGCACCATCTCACAATCATTGCTGTGTTGAACCCATTGTTGTAGTCACTGTGTCCATCTGTCTCTTTGAGGGTCTCCCTCTTTTTCACTCATCCGTTACTTTACTAAGCACAATGTCCTTCTCCAGGAACTGGTCCTTCCTGATAACATGTCCAAAGTACAAGAGACAAACTCTTGCCATCCTCCCTTCTTAGAAACTTTCTGGCTTTACTTTTTGCAAGACAGATTTGTTTGTCCTTCTAGCAGTCCAAAGTATAGTCAATATTCTTCATCAATACCATAATGCAAAGGCATTGTTTCTTTTTTGATCTTCCTTATTCAATGTCCAGCTTTTGCATGTATATGTTGTTGTTGTTGTTGTTTGCCATCGAGTCAGCCCCGACTCATAGCGACCCCTCCTTGGGTTTCCGAGGCAGTATCACTACGGAAGTAGGAATGCCCAACCTTCCTTCCGAGGAGTGGCTGGTGGGTTTGAACCGCCAGCCTTCTGGTTAGCAGTCAAGTGCCTTAGCCACTATGCTGAAAATACCATAGCTTGTATCAGAAGAACCTTAGTCCTTAAAGTGACATCTTTGCTTTTGAACACTTTAAAGAGGTCTTTTTGCAGCGGATTTGCCCAATGCAATACACTGCTTGATTTCTTGACTGCAGCTTCCATGGGCGATGACTGTGGACCCAAGCAAAATGAAATCCTTGACAACTTTAATATTTTCACTGTTTACAATGATGTTGGTTTAATTCCTTCATCTTTGGCTTTAGTGGTTGGTGTGTAAATTTGAATAATAGTCATATTAACTGGTCTTCCTTATAACCACATGCTATCACTGACAGCTTTGTACTACCGGGTAGACCTTAAAATATTCTTTTGGATAATGAATTTTTTTTTTTTCTTTACGTTGAGGATTTTTGTTTTCTTCATGTTGAGGTATAATCTATTCTGAAGGCTGTAGTCTTAGATCTTCATCACTAATTTCTTTAAGCCCTCTTCACTTTCAGCAAGTAAGGTTGTGTCATCTGCATATTCAGGTTGTTAATGAGTCTTCCTCCAATCCTGATGCCATGTTCTTCTTCACATAGTCTAACTTCTTGGATTGTTTGCTTAGCATACAGATTGAACAAGTATGGTGAATAGATACAACCTTGACACATACCCTTCCGGATTTTAAACCATGTGGTATCCCTTTGTTCTGTTCAAACTTTTGGTCTATGTACAGATTCTTTGTGAGAAAAATTAAGTGTTCTGAAATTCCCATTCTTTGCAATGTTTTCCATAATTTTTTATGATCCTCACAGTCAAATGCCTTTGCATAGTTAATAAAACACAGAGAAACATCTTTCTGATCTTCTCTGCTTTCAGCAACAGTCCATCTGATATCAGCAAGGACATCCCTCATTCCACATCATCTTCTGAATCTGGCTTGAATTTCTGGCAGTTCCATGTCAATGTACTGCTGTAAACATTTTTATTTATTTTCACTAAAAATTTACTGGTATGTGATTTTAATGCTATTGTTCAATGATTTATACATTCTGATGGATCACCTTTCTTTGGAATGGGCACAAATCCATTTTCTATGCCCTTTATTCCAATCTGTATTTTTTTTTATTTCTTTTTCTTGCCTTATTGAACACCACTTGTCTGTCAGTTTGCTGCACTCTGGTGGTTTGTGTGTTGCTCTGATGCTGGAAGCTATTTCAAATACCAGCAGGCTCACTCAGGATGGACAGGTTTCAGCAAAGCTTCCAGATTAAGATAGACTAGGAAGAAGGATGGGGTCATCCACCTCTTAAAAAAAAAATGGCCACTGTAAAGTTTATAAATAGCCATGAAACACTGTCTGATATAGTGCTGGAAAATGAGGCCCTGAGGTGGGAAGGCACTCAAAACACTACTGGGAAAAGCTCCTTCTTCAAAGTAGAGGCGACCTTAACGACATGTTGAAATAAGCATTCAGGACCTTCATTTGCTGATGTGGCATGACTCAAAATGAAAAAAAGAAAAACAGCTGAAAACATTCATTAATAACAGCAATATGGAATATAGGAAAATTGAAAGTTGTTAAAAATGAAATACAACACATAAAGATTGATATCTTAGGCATTAGTGAGCCAAAACAGACTGACTCTGGCCATTTTGAATCCGAATATCATAAGGTCTACTTAACCAGGAATGAGAAATTGAAGAGGAATGGCACCATATTCATTATCAAAAGACCAAAATGGACGGCAGAAGAGATTCTGAAAACTTGCTCTTGAATGGTAAGTAGCTAAAGTGAAAGGATGAAATAAAAGAGCTGAACAGAAGATTTCAAAGGGCAGCTCGACATGAAAAAGTAAAGTATTATGATGAAATGTGCAAGGACCTGGAATTAGAAAACCAAAACGGAAGAACACACTTGGCATTTCTCAAGCTGAAAGAACTGAAGGAAAAACTCAAGCCTCAAGTTGCAACATAGAAGGATTCTATGAGCAAAGTATTGAATGATGCAGGAAGCATCAAAAGAAGATGAAGCAAAGAAGAGTGAAGAAAAGCAAGGACATTTGGAAACAATCAGCTGTAGGATATGAAGGACCTTGAGACCAGACCTAGAAGGCACCCAGCTGCTAATGCCAACCACTCAGGAAAGGATCAAAACTGGAAATTCTGTACAGACTGGGGGAAAAATATGGAACAAAATTCAAAAACACAATAACAACCAGAATCACTGGTTGTATGGAGTCTGGTTGGACCGCCAAGACTATGGCCCTGAGATACACTTTGGGCCTGGGATAGGACTCACTTGCAAGGACTGGCTCTCAGTCCAACACGAGAAAGACTTACATGCAGAACACCCAACCCACGGCAATGCATCCACCTACTCTATAGAGCTCTGGTAGTGTAGTGCCTATGGCATTTGTCTGCTAACCAGAAGGCTGGCGGTTGAAACCCACCAGCCACTCCTCGGAAGGAAGACTGGGCGATATTTTTCCATAGAGATGTTGTTGTTGCTGTTGTTAGGTGCCATCGAGTTTTCCGACTCATAGCGACCCTGTGTACACCAGAACGACTCATAGCGACCCTGTGTACAGCTGCCC
>NW_006921699.1:7297821-7298285 GCF_000298275.1 Orycteropus afer afer | reverse complement strand
TCCTCTTCTGAATCCAGCTTGCACCTCTGGAAGTTCTCTGTCAATATAATGCTGCAACTGTTTTTGAATTATCTTCAGTAAGATCTCACTTGTGTGTGATATTAATGATATTGGTCTACAATTTCCACATTCTGTGGGATCCCCTTCTTTGGAATGGGTATAAATATGGATCTTTTCCAGTCAGTTGGCCAGGTAGCTATTTTCCAAATCTCTTGGCATAACCGAGCAAGTGCCTCCAATGGGGCATTTGTTGAAACATCTCAATGGGTATTCCATCAATTTCCGAAGCCTTGTTCTTTGCCAGTTCCTTCATTGCAGCTTGAACTTCCTCCTTAAATACCATTGGTTCTAGGTCATATGCCACTTCTTCTATTTTTTTTTTTTAATTTTATTTTGATTTGGGTGAAGATTTACAGAGTAAATTCACTTTTCATACAGCAGTTCACATATACTTTGTCTCATGT
>NW_006921699.1:7293134-7295966 GCF_000298275.1 Orycteropus afer afer | reverse complement strand
CTTTACCTTATCCATGTGAGTAAGGCTGGGTTTACTCAGATGATGCAGCTCTTTCCCAGTCCTATTTTGAGAGCCTTCTAACCTAACCAGACTATTCATAAAGTTTCGAGGTAATGTATCAGACAGAGTTTCTTTGCTATTCATAAAGTTTTCCCTGGCCAATTCTTTGAGAAGTGGATGGCCTCTTTCTTCTTCCTAGTTTGTCTCAGTCTGTAAGCTGGGCTGATACCTATGCACCATGTGTATCCTGCTGGGTTTGAAACACCAGTGGCTCAGCCTCAAAACTCACATCAACACATCACCATGGTAGGACATACCAACCGTCAAGTTTGTCTCCTTGTTGGAAACCTCTCCTACCAACCTTACCTGGGTCCCTGTGGCTGACTCCTCCTCTGTCCCAGTTCCTGGGCTTTTTCCTACCCTTTCTCCCACTCTCCCATCCTGCTGCTTTGGGCATGCCTGAGTTCCCTCTCCTCACCTGGATCCCTGCAGCTGACTCTGTAGAGATACTGCCTTGGAAACCCAAGAAGGGGTAGTTATGAGTCGGATCCGACTCAACGGCAGTGAGTTTTATTCTATGGAGATACACTCCTTGGAGCAATCAGCCATGTGGCACCTGAGGGACAGCATTCACATGGATGGAAGCTGGATAGACAGGAGTGCATAACTAAGAAGGGCATAGGGATGGGGGGGGTCACAAGGAAAGGTGAGGAAGAGAGTGGGTTAGGGTTGAGGATGGTGATCAGGGAGTGAAACCAAATGTACACAAACTGTTTAATGTAAAACAAATTCTGCTCTGTAAATTTGTACCCAAAGCACAATTAAAAAAAAAAAAAAAGTGATCCAATGTAGAAAAATCTGACATCTTAATTTCCAAAAAAAATTTATATTTGTTTTAAGTAATTAATAATAATAATAATTTATAACACATTTATGATGTATTGATAAATACTATACTACTAATGGGAGCTCTAGCATAGAGCTTACTTGACTGCTAACCAGAAGGCTGGCAGTTCAAACTCACCAGCCACTCATTGGAAGGAAGGTTGGGCAATCTACTTCCATAGTGATACTGCCTCAGAAACCCAAGGAGGGGTTGCTGTGACTCGGGTGCGAGTATTAACAATGTAAATAACTCACAAGATTTATTTAAACCCTATAGACTTTAATGACAAGGGAAATGTTGTTATTGTTAGGTTCCATCAAGTCGTGTCCTATTCATAGCCACTCTATGCACAGCAGAACAAAACACTGCCAGGTCCCACACCAGCTCCATGATCCTTGCTATACTTGAGACCATCATCACAGCCACTGCATCCATCCATCTTGTTGAGGGCCTTCCCCTATTTTGCCGACCCTCCTCCACCTTATTAAGCATGACATCCTTCTCCAGGGAATGGTCCCTTCTGACATGACCAAAGTAAGTGAGACGAAGTCTGGCTATTCTTGCTTCCAAGGAGCATTCTGGCTGCACTTCCTCCAGGACAGATCTGTTAGTTCTTTTAGCAGTCCACAGTACTTTCAGCATTCTTCGCCAGCACCATAACTCAAAAGCATCAACTCTTTTTCAGTCTTCCATATTCAATGTCCAGCTCTCACATGCATATGAGGCAATTGAAAATATCATGGCTTGTGTCAAGCTCACTTTAGTCCTCGAGGAGACATCCCTGCTCCTCAGCACTTGAAATAGGTCCCTAGTAGACAACTTTCCCAGTGCTGTATGTCATCTAATATCCTGACTACTGCTTCCATTGGTGTCAATTGTAGAACCAAGCCTTGTGAAGTCTTTGACAACTTCAATCTTCTCTCCATTTATCATAATGCTACTTATAGGTCCAGTTGTGAGGATTTTTGTTTTCTTTATATTTAGATGTAATCTATACTGCAGACTGTATTCTTCAAACTTTATCAGTAAGTGCCTCAAGTCATCCTCACTTTCAGCAAGCAAAGTTGTGTTGTCAGTGTATCATAGGTTGTTAATGATTCTCTTCCAATCTTGATGCCATGTTCTTCTTCACATAGTCCAGCTTTTCAGATTATTTGCTCAGCATACAGATTGAATAAGTATGGGGAAAGGATATAACCCTGATGCACTCCCTTTTTGATTTTAAACCATGCAGTGTCTCCTTGTTCTGGTCAGTGTACAGGTTCCTCACGAGCACAATTAAGTGTTCTGGAATTCCCATTCTTCTCAATGTCATCCACAATCTGTTATGAGCTACACAATCAAATGCCTTTGCCTAGTCAATAAAACACAAGTAAACATCTTCTGGTATTCTTTGCTTTGAGCCAGGATCCATCTGACACCAGCTATGATATCCCTTGTTCCATGTCCTCTTCTGAATCCAGCTTGCACCTCTGGAAGTTCTCTGTCAATATGCTGCTGCAACCAATTTTTAATTATCTTCAGTAAGATCTTACTTGCATGCAATATTAATGGTATTGTTTGATAATTTCCACATTCTGTGGGATCACCTTTCTTTGGAATGGGTAAAAAATATGGATCTCTTCCAGTCAGTTGGCCAGGTAGCTGTTTTCCAAACTTCTTGGCCTAACCAAGTGAATGCCTCCAGTGGGGCATCTGTTTGTTGAAACATCTCAATGGGTATTCTGTATTCCTGGAGCCTTGTTCTTCACCAATTCTTTCATTGCAGCTTCAACTTCTTCCTTCAGTAGCATTGTTCTTGATCATATGGCACCTCCTGAAATGGATGAAGATCAACCAGTTCTTTTTGGTACAGTGACTCTGTGTATTCTTTCCATCTTCTTTTGATGTTTCCTGCATCATTCAATATTTTACCCATAGACTCTTTCAATATTGCAACTCAAAGC
>NW_006921699.1:7287375-7292693 GCF_000298275.1 Orycteropus afer afer | reverse complement strand
CCACAATCAGCTCCTGGCCTGGTTTTGGCTGAAGATATTGAGCTTTTCCACCACCTCTTGCCCCTGATGTAGTCAATCTGATTCCTGTGTATTCCACCTGGCAAAGTCCACATGTATAGCCACTGTTTGTGTTGCTGAAAAGATATTTGCAATGAACAAGTCATTGGTCTTGCAAAATTCTATCATGCAATTTCCAGCATCATTTCTGTCACAAAGGCCAAATTTTCCAACTACCAGTGATTCTTCTTTAGTTCCAACTTTTGCATTCCAGTCACCAGCGATAATTAACACATCCTGATTGCATGTTCAGTCAATTTCAGACTGCAGAAGCTGATGAAAATCTTCAATTTCCTCATCTTTGGCTTTGGTAGTTGGTACATAAATTTGAATAATAGTCATATTAACTGGTCTTCCTTGTAAGTGTATGGATATTATCCTATCACTGACAGCATTGTACTTCAGGACATATCTTGAAACATCCTTTGTGATGATGAACGCAATGCCATTCCTCTTCAAATTGTCATTCCTGGCATAGTAGAACACATGGTTGTCTGATTCAAAATGGCCAAAACCAGTCCATTTCAGCTCACTAATGCCTAGCATATCAATCTTTTTCTGCTCCATTTCATTTTTAACAACTTCTAATTTTCCTAGATTCCTGCTTCATAAATTCCATGTTCCAATTATTAATGGATGTTTGCAGCTGTTTCTCCTCAATTTGAGTCATGTCACATCAGAAAATGGAGGTCTCAAAAGCTTTACCTTATCCATATCATTAAGGCTGGTTCTACTCTGATGATACAGTTCTTTCCTGATCCTATTTTAAGAGCCTTCTGACCTAAATGGCTTATCCTTCTGCAGTGTATTGGACAATGTTTCTCAGCTATTCATAAAGTTGCACAGTAATGTATCAGTGTTTCTCTGCTATTCATAAGGTTTTCCCTGGTCAATTCTTTGAGAAATGGATGGTTTCCTCCTTCTTCCTAGTCTATAAGCTGTTGAAACCTGTGCACCATGTGCAATGCTACTGGGTTTGAGGTACCAGTGGCACAGCCTCAAGCCAAACAGCAACATACCACCACAGTAGAACAAACTGACAGACCAGTTTCTCTCCCTTAGCTGTTCAAAGCCTCTCCACCCTCCCTACCTTCCCCTTCCATAGATACCTGCCTCTTTCGCACAACTTGGGAGGGGCGTGGCCTGGGTCCCCAGCCTTACCTGGATCCCTGCCTCTGCTTCCTTACTCTGTCCTGGTCCCCCCCACCACTCTTAGCTTTTTCTCTGCTTTCCTGCCACTTGGGAGGGGCATGTCTGGGACTCCCACCTTACCTGGATTCCTGCCTCTGCTTCCTCTCTCTGTCCTGGTCCCCCACCCCCTGGCTTTTTCTCTGCTTTCCCACCACTTGGGAGGGCCATGGCCTGGGTTCCCAGCTTTTCCTGGATCCCTGCCTCTGCTTCTTCACTCTGCCCTGACAAGGGAAATAGATGTCATTATTTTCAATTTATATACATATTTTAACAGGTATGAGAGGTAAGATAAGGTGAACAATAAAAGACTTTCAAGCATACAAGTATATGAGGTAAAATTATGTTAAGAAAATGGAATTGCTAAGAGGTCAAGACAAAATGCCAATGTTGTAAAATTTAAAGAAGAGTTTATCTATACTTTCAAAATAGATAATATATAGGAAAATAAGAAGACAGTGGAAAGAATACACAGAATCACTGTACCAAAAAGAATTGGCCAATATTCAACCATTTCAGGAGGTAGTATATGATCAAGAACTGATGGTATTGAAGGAAGAAGTCCAAGATGCACTAAAGAAATTGGCCAAACACAAGGCTTGGGGAATTTATGGAATACCCAGTGAAATGTTTCAATAAACATAAGCAGAGCTGCAGGAATTTACTCATTTATGCCAAGAAATTTGGAAGACAGTTTACCTGACCAGCTGGCTGGAAGAGATCCATATTTGTATCCACTCCAAAGAAAGGTGATACAACAAAATGTGGAAATTATCAAACAGTATCATTAATATCATACATAAGTAAAATTTTGCAGAAGATAAAACATGGTCACAGCAGTACATTGAGATTTGGCTGATGATATTCTTACATGTGTATTTGTGCTACAAAAATGTCTACATACATTATAGCACTTATCAGGGAACAAGGTTGGAGTATTCCTCAGTGATAACCAAGCACCTTGAGGTAGTGAGTCACTGGACTCACAGGACCATGGTCTTGGGGAACATTAAGCTCAAATGGCACATCATAGTACATAAAAACCTTGTTCTGTATCCTATTTTGATGAGTAGAGACTGAGGTCTTAAAAGCTTTTGAGTGGCCATTTAAGATGCAACTATTCGTCCCCCTCATCCAGAGCCAAGAAGAGTGAATAAAATCAAAGCCATTAAAAAAAAAAAAAAATTAGCCCAAGTGGCTGATGGACCACAGGAACCTCAACCTTCACAACCCTGAGTCCAGAAGAATGAGATGGTGCCCAGCTACCAATGTCAACCACTCAGAAAAGAAAAAAATTGTAGACCCTGGAAAAGTGGGAGGAAAAATGTAGAACAAAATTCAAAGCCATAAAAATGATCAGAATTACTGGTTGGATAGAGACTGGTGGAACCCTTGAGACTATGGTCCTCGGTTATCCTTCGGGCCTGGAACTGGACTCATTTCCATAGATCAGCTCTCAAGCAAACACTAGAAAGGCCTGCAAGCAGAACACCTACCCAAGGGAGATGCACACACCTAACCTAGGGAGATGCACCCTTTAGATCAATCAACCATAAGAGATCAAAAGGGCAGTATTTGCACAGAGGGAAAGCTGGACCAACAGGATGCATAGATAAGAAGGACACAGGGAAGGGGTAGTCACAAGGAGGAGACTGGAGGAGAGTTTTTATTGTTGGAATTGTAATGAGTGCCCATTTTATTCCAGGAATGTAAGATTTCTGTCATATTCAAAAATTGATCAATGCAATTTACTACATTAACCAATTAAATAAGAAAATCATGTTATCATTTTCATAGATGCAGAAGAGCAGTTGACAAATTCCAACCTCTATACATGTAGCACAGTGGCTAAAGCACTTGACTGCTAACCAGAAGGCTGGCGGTTCAAACCCACCAGTCACTCCTCGGAAAGAAGGTTGGGCAATCCTACTTCCGTAGTGATACTGCCTCGGAAACCCAAGAAGGGGTTGCTATGAGTCGGGGCTGACTCGACAGCACATAACAACAACAACAAATACATGACAAAAACCAAATGTGCATGAACAGTTGAGAATAAAAAGAATCTGCTTTGTAAATTCACACCAAGATCACAATTAAAAAAAAAAAAAAAAAAAAGGTTGCAGCAGTACATTGACAGGACACTGCCAGAAATTCAAATACAATTCAGAAGAGGGAATGGAATGAGAGATACCATTGCTGATATCAGATGGATCTTGGCTGAAAGCAAATAATACCAGAAAGATGTTTATCTCTGTTTTATTGACTATGCAAAGGAATTTGATGTGTGAATCATAACAAATTATGGATCACATTGGGAAGAATGGGAATTCCAGAACTTTTAAATTGTGCTCATGTGGAACCTGTACATAGATCAAGAGGCTGTCATTCAAACAGAACAAGGTGATGTGGCACAATTTTAAATCAGGAATGGTGTGTGTTGGGGATGTATCCTTTCACTATAGTTATTCAATCTGTATGCTGAGCAAATAATATGAGAAGCTAGACTCATATAAAGGAGAGCATGGCATCAGGATTGGAGGAAGACTCACTAACAACCTGAATATGCAGATGACACAACCTTGCTTGCTGAAAGTGAAGATGACTGGAAGTACCTCCCAATGAAGATCAAAGCCTTTAGTGTAGATTACAGGTCATCATAAAGAAAACAAAAGTCCTAACAACTGGACCAATAAGCAACATCACAATAAATGGAGAAAAGGTTGATGTTGTCAGGGGTTTCATTGTACTTGGGTCCACAGTCAACACCTATGGAAGCAGCAGTCAAGAAATTAGACAACATATTGCACTGGGCAAATCTCCTGTAAAAGACCTCTTTAAAGTGTTAAAGAGCAAAGATGTCACTTTGAAGAATAATGTGCACCTGACCCAAGCCATGATATTTTCAGTAGCCTCATAAGCATGTGAAAGTTGGACAATGAATAAAGAAGACCAAAGAAAAATTGATACATTTGAATTGTGATGCTAGTGAAGAATACTGGAAATATCATGGACTACCAGAAGAATGAACAAATCTATCTTGGAGGAAATATAGCTGGCATGCTCCTTAAAAGTAAGCATGGCCAGAATTCATCTCACATACTTTGGTTATGTTGCCAGAAGGGACCAGTCCCTGAAAAAGGGTATCACACTTGGTATAGTAGAGGGTCAGCAAAAAAGGAGAAGATCATCAACAAGATGAATTAACACAGTGGCTGCAATGATGAGGTCAAGCATAGCAAAGATTGTGAGAATGGTGCAGGACAAGGCAGTGTTTCATTCTGTTGTACATAGGGTCGGTATGAGTCGGAGCTGATTCAATAGACCTAACAACAACATACCCTTCAATTATTGTTCTTACCTTAATTCCCTGGATGAAACTTCCACTAAAATGTTGAATAAAAGTTGAGAGAGAGACAGTCTTGCTTTTTTTGCTATCTCTAGAGGAAAGCATTCAATAACCACAAAATTTGTCAGCTGTAAGTTTTCTGCAGATCCCATTTATCAGGTTTAGAAAGTCCATTTTATTCCTAATTGGCTGAGAGTTTTTATCATCTATGGAGGTTAGAGTTTTCAATTGCTTATTTGCATCTATGAAAATGATTGTATGATTTTCTTCTTTAATTAGTTAATGCTGTGAATTGCATTGATCGATTTTTGAATATTATAACAATCTTACATTCCTGGGATAAAGTGCACCTTATCCTTTTCTATATATAATTGGATACCATGTGCTAATATTTTGTTAAAGATTTTTGTTAATGAGAGACATTAGTCTGCATCTATGCAGAACCAACAGCCAACATTATTCTCAATGGAGAGAGACTGAAACCATTCCCTTGTGAATAGTAACCAGACAAGGATGCCTTCTATCACCACTTTTATTCAACATTGTATTGGAAGTCCTAGCCAGGGCAATAAGGCAAGAAAGGGAATTCAAAGGCATCAAATTGGTAAGGAAGAAGTCCAACTACCACAATTTGCTGATGATATGATTCTATACCTAGAAAACCCAAGAGACTCAGCAAAAAAAAAAAAACTACTGGAACTAATCGAGAGATTTAGCATAGTGGCAG
>NW_006921699.1:7283005-7286323 GCF_000298275.1 Orycteropus afer afer | reverse complement strand
CATGAGACAAAGTGTATGTGAACTGCTGTATGGAAAGTGAATTTGGTCTGTAAATCTTCACCCAAATCACAATTTAAGAAAAAAGAAAAAAAGAATTGAGAACCCAGAAATAGATCCTTCAACCTATGGTTACCTGATTTTTGACAAAGGGTTGAAAATCATTAAATAGGGAAAAGATGGTCTCTTTAACAAATGATGCTGGCAAAACTGGATATCCATTTGCAGAAAAATGAAACAAGATCTGTACCTCACACCATACACAAAAACTAACTCCAGTGGATCAAAGACTTAAATGTGAAACCTAAAACTATAACGTTCCTCAAGGAAAAACTAGGGCAAATTTAAGGGCCCTAATTTATGGCATAAAGTCAAGCACAACTGAAAATGCACAAACAGCTGAAGACAAACTAGATGAATGAAACCTTTTAAAAATTAAATTTTTATGTACTCCCAGAGACTTCTCCAAAAGAGTAAAAAGAGAACCTACAGACTGGAAAAAAATATTCAGCAATGACATATCTGACAGGGACTTATCTCTAAAATTTATAGAAAACTCCAACACCTTGACAACAAAAAGACAAATAATCCAATTAAAAAATGGACAGAAGACATGAATAGACACTTTACCAAAGAGGATATTCAGGTGGCCAGCAAATACATGAAGAAATGTTCACAATCATTAGCCATCACAGAAATACAAATCAAAAAAACAAGATACCATCTCACCCCAGTAGTAATGATAAAGTTCAACAAGGCAGAAAATAACAAATGGTGGTGAGGATGTGGAGAGATTGAGACTCTCATCCACTGCTGGTGGGACTGTAAAATGATACTACCACTGTGGAAAGCATTATGGTGATTCCTTAAAAAGTTGGAATTAGGAATACCATTTCACCCAGCAATCCCATTACTAGGTATATACCCTAAAAAAGTGAGAACCAGGACAAGAACAGATATATGCATACCCATGTTCATTGCAGTGTTGTTTACAACAGCAAAAAGATGGAAGCAACCTAGGTGCCCAGCAACAGAAGAATGTATAAGCAAAATATGGTACATACACACAATGGAATACCATGCAACACTAAAGAATAATGTAGAATCTGCAAAACACTACGTAACATGGATGAACTTGGAGGATATTATGCTGAGTGAAATAAGTCAATCACAGAAGGACAAATATAGTATTAGTATATTACTGTGAAAAGTCAAGGAAAGGTTTGTATATGGAAGGAAACTTTCTTTGTTGATTGCCAGGGGTGGGAGGGGAAGGGAAGGAACACTGGAAAAAAAAAAAAAAAAGAAAAGCATCAACCCATGTCACTTTAGTTTTATGTATGTCACTGTTCATAAATTATATTTCAATAAAATATATTTTAAAAAAATAAAATGTGCATCCTGCATATTATTGTAATTTTTTCATCATTGAATTTCACCAATGAATTAAAAATATTTTCTAATTTCCATTGTGAATTCTTTGATTCATGGGTTATTTAGAAGTATGTTGTTTGATTTCCAAACAATTGAGAGGTTTTCTTGGTATCTTATTGCCATTGATTTCTAATTTAATTCCATTGCCTCTAGAGAACATGCTTAGAAATTCAATCTTTAGAAATTTATTGAAAATTTGTTTTACTTATTGTCCAGTTTATGGTTTTTATTGCAAAATGTTCCATGTGTGCTTAAAAATGTACATTTTGTTTTTGTTGAGTGACATGTAAATGTAAATTAGGTCAAGTCCTTAATAATGTTCATATCTTCCATATACTTATTAATCTTTATCAATTACCAAGAGAGAGTATTAAATTCTTCAATTATGATTGTGGATATGTATGGGTTCCTTTAATTTTGTTCTTTAGTTTTTTTAATATATTTTTTTGAGCTTTTCTATTAGGTATTAAAAAAATTCTGGATTTTTAATGTCATCTTGATTAACGCTTACTGTCATAAAATTGTCCTTTTCTCTTTTTATCATCTTAGATATTATTCTCTCTAATGTTAGTATAGCTTCAACAGTTTTCTCATAGTTATTGTTGACATAGTATCTTTTTCCAGCCTTTTACTTTCAACCTACTTGTCTTTATGTTTACAGTCTATTTCTTCTGTATCACATATAGTTAGATATTGTGGGTTTTTTATTCAGTCTGACAATCTCTGCCTTTCAATTAGGGTGATTAAGTCCATTTACATTTAATAGAATTATTCATATATTTTTATTTAAATATAATAAATTTTGGGTTGTGTTTTTATTTGTCTCTTATGCTCTTTGTTTTTCTGTTCCTACTATCCTGCATTTTTTTAAATAAATCAAATATTTTTGATATTTCATCTCCTCTATTGACATTTTGAGATCTCTGGTGGCATAGTACCTAAAACATTTGACTGCTAACCAGAAAGCTGGCAGTTCAAACCCACCAACTACTCCTCGTAATGAAGATTGGGCAATCCACTTCCATAGAGATACCGCCTCAGAAACCCAAGGAGGGGTCGCTATGAGTAGGATTCAACTCGACAGCAGTGAGTTTCATTATTATTATTATTATTATTATTATTATTATTATTGACATTTCAGTGATGCTTTATTGTAGTTTGAAATTATAGTTTGTGATTGTTCTAGAAATTACAATCTTCATCTTTAACTTATCACAGTCAACTTTACAAAAATACTGTATTAGTTCATGAATCATTTGAGAATTTAATGTGGCATATTTCCAATTATAACATTCCTACCTTTTGTGATCTTCTTATATATTTTAGTTATAATCCCCACATTTGTTTGTTGTAATTGGTCAATTAAATAGCCAATTACCTTTAAGAGTTTTAAAGTTATTTTTATTGATTGATCTATTCACTCTTTCTAGTGTTTATTTCTTCCTGTAGGACCAGATTTCTATCTTATAGCACTTTCCTTCACCTATAGAATGCCCTTTAGCATTTCCTAAGAGTCAGGTTTGACTTGACGGCACATAACAACAACAACAACAACAACTTGAGTTGGCTCTTTCACCTTTTGTCTGCCTGAATATGTCATTATTTCACTTTAAATTTTGAAGAACATTTTCACTGGATATAGAATTCTGGGCTGACAGCTTTGTGTTTTTCTTGAATACTCTTACACTGACATTACATTGTCTTCTGGCCTCGATTGTTTCTGATAAGTGATTGAATGTCGTTCTTAACATTATTCTTCTCTATGTAATTTTAATTTTCTCTCTGGCTACTTTCAAGATTCTTTCTTTCTTTTTTTTTAATTTTATTTTGATTTGGGTGAAGATTTACAGAGTAAATTCACTTTTCATACAGCAGTTCACATAATAT
>NW_006921699.1:7248768-7274953 GCF_000298275.1 Orycteropus afer afer | reverse complement strand
TCTGTCTGATTATTCCAACATTTTGGCCATCTTTGGATCTGTTTCCACTGATTATTTTATCTCTTGAAAATTGGACATATCATTGTTTGATTGTGTGTGTGTGTGTCATAGGTTTATATTGACACTACATGGAAAAATATAGTAGAGATTAAGGTAAATTAACCTAGAATTGGGAAATCCTCTTCAAACAGGCTGTTAGTGGGAAGTTGAGTTAAAGTTACATCTTGGAGACAACAGACCATCACAGTCCACACAAAGAAGCAAGATAAAGCAGTAGAAACAAGGGAGCAGAATATAGACCCAGAACACATCCCTGAGGAAGAAGCAGCATTGGAACTCCCTGATAAGCAATTCAAAAGAATTATATTTAGGTACCTTCAACAGATCAAGGAAAACACTGACAAAATTAAGGAAAACACAGACAAAACCCAGAACAATTTTGGAAGAAAATACAAGAACAAATTGGCTAAATAAATGAAAAATTAGAAACGATGCAAAATCTACAGATAGATATCCAGAAGATTAATACTAAATTTTCAGAAATAGAGAACACATCGAAAGGACAAAGGAGTAGAATTGAATCAATGGAAGACAGAATTAATGAGATTGAAGACAAATACCTGAATACTTCTTTGGAAAGGGATCAATTGGAAAAAAAAAAAAAAAAAGATTGAAACAAATGAAGAAAGCCTAAGATTCATGTGGGATACCATCAAAAGGAATAACCTACTTGTATTCAGAATTCCAGAACAGGGAGAGAAAAATAAAACCACTGAGAAAATTGTTGAATATTTGTTGGAAGAGAACTTCCCTGATATGATGAAAGATGAGAATATATCCTTTCAGGAAATCCAATGAACCCCAAGCAGGATAGAAGTGATGTCTTTGCCTGGTTTGGGTATCAAGGTTACACTTGCTTCATAAAACGAATTTGGGAGCATCCCATCCTTTTCTATGTTCTAGAATAGTTTGAGTAGGATTGGTGTCAGTTCTACTCTGAACATTTGGTAGAATTCTCTGGGGAAACTGTTTGGGCCAGGGCTTTTTTTGTTGTTAATCATTGTTTTATGACCTATTCAATTTCTTCTTTATTATGGATGTGTTCAACTTTTCCATCTCAGTCTGTGTTAGTTTAAGTAAGTAGTGTGTTTCCAGAAATCTGTCCATTTCTTCTATATTTTTAAATTTGTTGGAGTACAGTTCTTCATAGTATACTGATATTATCCTTTTTATTTCAGTTGGTTCTGTTGTGATGTCGCCCATTTCATTTCTGATTCATGTTATTTGTATTCTCTCCCTCTTTTCCTTTGCTAAATTTTGCCAGTGGTTTGTCAATTTTATTAATCTTTTCAAAAACCCAACTTCTAGTCTTGTTGATTTTTTTCTATTGTCTTTCTATTTTCTGTTTCATTGATTTCTGCCCAAATCTTTATTATTTCCTTTCTTCTGGTGACTGTAGCCTTTCTTGCTATTCTTTTTCTAAGGGTGGAGATGTTGGTTTAAAGTGTTGATTTTGGCTCTTTCTTCTTTTTGATGTGTCCATTTATTGTTATAAATTGGCCTCTAATCACTGCTTTTGCTGTGTCCCAAAGATTTTGATATGTTGTGTTTTCATTCTCATTTGATTCTCATTTTTTTAATTTCATTTTTTATTTCTTCTATTACCCAGTCTTTCTTAAGGAGGGTGTTGTTCAGTTTCCATGTGTTGACTCTTTTTCTGTTGATCTTCCTATTGTTGATTTGTAATTTGATAACATTGTGATCTGAGAAGATGTTTTGCAGTATTTCAATGTTTTTAAATTTATTATGGCTTTCTTTATGGCCTAACATATGATCTATCATGGAGAATGTAACATGTGCACTGGTAAAGAATGTATATTGTGCTGTTGTTGGCTGCAGTGCTCTGTATGTGTCTATAAAGTCATGTTGGTGGATTGTATTGCTTAGTTTTTCTGTGTCTTTGTTGCGTTTCTTTCCAGTTCTATCTGTGATTGAAAGTGGTGTACTAAAGTCTCTTACTATGACTGTGGAGTCATCTATTTGTCTTTTCAATTCTGTTTCAGTCTGATTTATGTATTTTGGGGTTCTTTCATTGGTCCATAGATACTTATTATGAGTATATCTTCTTGTTTGATTGATCTTTTAATCATTATGTAATGTCCTTCTTTGTCTCTTATGGTGGCTTTGTCTTACAGTCAGATTTATCAGAAATTAACATTGTCATTCCTGCTCTTTGATGGTTGTCATTTGCTTGATAAATCTTTTTCCAGCCTTTGATTTTTAGTCTATTTTTTTTTCTTTGTCTCTAAGGTGTATCTCTTGTAGACAGCATATTGATGGGTTATATTTTCTTATCCAGTCTGCAATTCACCATCTCTTGAATGGTGCATTTAATCCATTGACATTCAGTGTAATTATCAACAAGTATGAATTTTTTGCTGTCATTTTTATATGTGTTTGTGTGTGTGTGTGCATGTGTGTGTGTATATATGTGCTGTTTCTGGTTTCTTTGTTCCACATAATTTTCTGTGCTGAGCTCATTATGTTTATGAATTGTGCTATCTTTTCTTTCTTTCCTTGTTGTTGTTTTAGTATTTGCTAAATACTTGTGCTTGTCCTCTTGTTTTATTGTGATGAGGTTTATCATTTTTCTTTGAGGTTACCCTGTTATTTATAATTTTCTCCCTGAGTTTAGAACAGTGTGTTCTATCTTGCAACTCTCTTGAGTTCCTTACCATTTGGAAGTTCTGTAACGACACTATTTTTTCCCTCTTTTTGGTTTGTAGTTGTCCTCATTTGTCATTTGATGTCTCTGGTTCCCATTTACAATCTTGTAAGCCTATTTTATTTCAGATACTTCCATGGCTGTGTTGGTTTCTGGGTTATGTCATCATGTGCATTAATGGTTGGTCATTGTATGCTATTATGGATTCTGTGTTCAAAGGACTCCCTTTATTATCTCTTATAAGGTTGGTCTGGTTTTAACAAATTCCCTTAATTTCTTCTTATCTGGAAATGTCTTAATTTCACTATCATATTTGAGAAACAATATTGCTGGGTATATAATTCTTGGTTGGAAAATTTTCTCTTTCAGGGTTTTATATATACCATCCCATTGTCCTCTTGCTTGCATGGTTTCTGCCAAGAAATCAGAGCTTAGTCTTATTGATTGCTCTTTGTAGGTAACTTCTTGTTTTTCCCATGCTGCTTTCAGGATTCATTCTTTGTTTTTGGTTTTGGTGAGTTTGATGATGTTATGCCTTGGTGATTTTCTTTTGGGGTCTATCCAGCTTGGGGTTCACTGGACTTCCTGAAAGGATATATTCTCATCTTTCATCATATCAGGGAAGTTCTCTTCCAACAAATATTCAACAATTTTCTCAGTGGTTTTATTTTTCTCTCCCTGTTCTGGAATTCTGAATACAAGTAGGTTATTCCTTTTGATGGTATCCCACATGAATCTTAGGCTTTCTTCATTTGTTTCAATCTTTTTTTTTTTTTTTTTCCAATTGATCCCTTTCCAAAGAAGTATTCAGGTATTTGTCTTCAATCTCATTAATTCTGTCTTCCATTGATTCAATTCTACTCCTTTGTCCTTTCGATGTGTTCTCTATTTCTGAAAATTTAGTATTAATCTTCTGGATATCTATCTGTAGATTTTGCATCGTTTCTAATTTTTCATTTATTTAGCCAATTTGTTCTTGTATTTTCTTCCAAAATTGTTCTGGGTTTTGTCTGTGTTTTCCTTAATTTTGTCAGTGTTTTCCTTGATCTGTTGAAGGTACCTAAATATAATTCTTTTGAATTGCTTATCAGGGAGTTCCAATGCTGCTTCTTCCTCAGGGATGTGTTCTGGGTCTATATTCTGCTCCCTTGTTTCTACTGCTTTATCTTGCTTCTTTGTGTGGACTGTGATGGTCTGTTGTCTCCAAGACACTGTGACTTTGTTGTATTTATGTTTAATTGGTGATTGTAGGTTGAAGTGATTCACCCAAGATTTTTGTTTTCTTTTTGGATGTGTCTGAGTAAGCAGGGTACTGTGTCTTCTATTCACTAATTGGTAGCACTATGAACTCACCACCTGTCTCCTGGTGGATATGATAGAGAATGAGAGTGGCTGTACAGATCTTTGTTAACTGTTTGTGAAGAGCAGCTAAGGATGAGTCAGGCTCTTATTGGTAGTTGTGTATCATTGGCCACTTGGTGCAGAAGGAAGTGGTGGCTCACTCAGTAAGTGGAGCTGCAGGAGGTGCACCTGTGGTTGGGTCATATGGGCACAGTTGCTATCTCCCATTCAGTTAGACAAAAACAACAATAGAAAAACCATCAAAAAAGTAAAAGTAAGAGGATAAAAAAACACACAAAATCACCAAAAAAAAAAAAAAAAAGGAAAGGCAATAAATCACAGAAAATATTTAAAGAATACTTTTAAAAGCTCAAAGAAATATGAATAGAAAAAGCTGGTGGGGTGAGTGGGGTGACCCACAATATCTGGGAAGGGGGGTGAGAAAAGATGTACAGTAGGAGAATAATGGGGAAAATGCAAAAAGAAAAACAAGGAATGGGGAGAACCACAGGAAGAAAAAAATCACAACAGGGAAGAGAAAAAAAGCTAAAAACTAGAACCTGGAAAGGGAAAAAGAAAGAATAATAATAATAAAGGATGGGAAGAAAAAAGAATAATTTTAAAACAAACAAACTAAAAAAGGAAAAAAAAAAATCAAAATGAAAAATCTAGGCTGCCCAGGGCAGGGCACCAAGGCTCTGTCAGAGCACACAGATTGAGATGCAATTCCTGCCTGCCCAGATGTTGGGTGAGAGTTAGGAATGGCCGCACCTCCATTAACCAAGAGGGTGTGGGGTACAAGGGTAACAAGGGGAATATTGTGCCTTTCCAGTCCTCAGTGTCCAGGATATCCTTGTGGTCCCCGACAAAGTGGATCCTATTCTTAGGTCCCTGGAATCTGAGAGAACTGCTGTTGCTTTAAATATTCAAAATGGTCCAACCGCTTATAAACATTCAAAATAGCTGTGCCCTCCACAGTGCCAGTCACCAGTGCAGTCCTCTGTGCAGCCCCTGGCTTCTTCTTGTTGTTATGTGCCATCGAGTCAGACCTGACTCATAGCGACCCCTCCTTGGGTTTCCGAGGCAGTATCACTACGGAAGTAGATTGCCCCATCTTTCTTCCGAGCTAGCTGGACCAATTTTAGGTTTAATTCTTAGATCCTAAAACCACTTGGCAATATCCCAGCTGTCCATGCTGTCAGGATCGCTGACAGACTGCAGCTCTTTATGTCTCCTTTTTTGGTGTTTTCATGCAGGTTCTTCTACTAGTTGGAGTTTTGTCCACTTCTGTATCGTTCCTTTCAAAGCTCAGGGCTCCAGGATTATCTTCTGTGTCAACGTTAACAGGTTCCTCTTTTCTTTGTTGAAGAGGGTCTGTGTAGTTTGTCTGCCTATTCTGTTATCTTACCAGAACTCTGTCCCTAGTCTTTCTTGTGAGCTCTCAGCGGAGGCTTAGGGACAAGAGTCAAGAGACACCACTTTGTGCCTGGGCTCCCAGAAATTCTAAACTGTCATTCTAGGCAGTACTTGGCTTTTAAAACTTTCTTAAAATTTCAGCTGTTTTCTTTTTACCTGCTTCTGTGATGTCTACCTTTGATACATATTTATATTCTTTTGGCCACAATTTCACTTTTTCTTTCCATTTTATCTTTTCTATGAAATTGAAATGGAATATTACCCTTCTCCTTTAGCCCCATAACTCCTTGTACATGGCTAGACATACAGGAGATAAGGAGATTATGCATAATCAATGAAGGAATTAATTACATTCAAATAATTACAATAACAAAACAGCAACTAACATTCTGGGAGGCACACAGCAAATAAAGCATATAGTGTTTCATCTATTTATTTCATTTCTCACAGGTCAGTGAGGTAGATACTATTTTCCACATGAGGAAACTCACATTCAGAAAATTAAATGATTTCCCCAAGGCCACATAACTAATAATTAGAGAAACCAGGTCTTGAACCCAAGCAATCTGAGTTCTGGATTCCACACTGTTAACACTCATGTCATGAAGGAGTGAGTAAGGGGTTGAATGCTTGCTTAAACTAAATCTTCTTTCAATGATTATATGACATCTGAGTTCTGATAAATTCATATAGCTCTCTATGCATTCAAGGCCAGAACAACACACACAGACACAAAAATTTTATATGACTCTTCCACAACAATTTGCCACTCAGATTTAAATATCTTCAGAATGCCCTAAAATCATTCTGTTGTCTTCAGAAGGAACTTCTCCCCAGTCCACCCCCCCAACAGAACTGGATGAGAGTCAAGATTGGGTGCAGGCTGCAGAGTATGTCAGAAGAGCAATAGTCCTAAGTATACTGGCCTGCAGAGGACTTCTTGGCCCACCGCAGAGGGACAACAGCTGAGTGTCAAGAGTGAGCCCCTGGGGGTACCAGGAGCTACCACAGACAGCCTGACTCAGGAAGGAGTGGGGATCCCTGGGGCATGTGGGTCATCAGCTGATGGATCTGCAGGCCAACTCATGATCGTAAAGGAGAAGAGAAAATTCATATCATATATTTACAATTCAGCAACATAACCTCTCAGACATGATGTCTAGAATAGTGCTGGCTCTTCTTGAAGCAATCTCTTGACTGTTCAAAGGAAGACTTCCCTGAGTCATTTAAAAAAACAGAGGCATTGCTATTAGGGGAGAAGAGATCAAAAGTACCTTAATCTCCTCTATCAGTGAGCCAGCTACTTACCAAGTCTGAGAATGTTCCCCATGTGCTGCTTCCTGAGCCTGACAGTCCTGGGATTGGTACCATGGGTCCTGAAAAACAGAAATATGGTTTTACTTATGCAAGTCCCTATCTCTGAGAGATGTGTGGAATGATAACACAACAGCCCAATCACCTCCCACCCCAATGGCTACAAAAGAGTATTTCAGAACTCATAATTGGAATAGCTGCGGTTGCTTTCTTTAAAGAGGGATCAAAACATTGAAATCCATCCAAAAGCCTTGCTTGTGTAACTTGAGAGCAGGCAGCATTCATAATGGGGCATGCACAAGGCACTTGCCCTCATGTCCTTAGGAGAGAGATTCTCTCAGCATTCCATGTGGGTCCCCATGGCTCCAAGTACTTGAGAAGGCTCCTCTTTGCACAAAAGACTCAAATTGCAGCCTCAGCTGTGCAAGGCTTGTACCTCCAGACACAAATTAAGGTTGTATTAATAGAAGTATACTCCTAAGAAAATGGGAGATGAGGCCTTTCTTGCCTCTGTATGGGTAATTTGCACAGAATATATTGCATTCTGGACCCTGCCTGCACTTTGAGATTAACTTTGCTAAAGAAGAGCAAGCTCTATGGTGGGCACTGAAAATGAGGAAAGTTCTGGGACCAGGACTGATCCTTCTCCTTCAACTAAACTATGAACTCTCTGAGGGAAAAGATGGGTAGTTGATCAAATATACACACTGCCTAGCACAGTACCTGGTGTGTTCAAGAAATATTTGTCAAATGAATGAACAAATAGACAAAAAAAAAAAAAATAGGGAGCTGCCTTGGGAGGATGGGTTCTCAGATGCCAATATCTTTCCACCTCACCCTTCCATAGGATGAAGGGATAGAGCCGGTGTGCCTGACCCTGGTCTGCTGATGGAAGAGGGTAACTAAGTTCCAGACTGCCTCCCACAGAGATACCAGGGGCTGTAGGATTGGGCTCCTCGAGAGTCCATAAGTAGGCCAGATTCTCCTTATAGAGAGCATAACAATGAATGCTAAATCTGATGAACCCAAAGATAGGAGTCAAAGTGGGGCTGTAAAGCTGTGGGATTGCTTCCTTTTTTGTAAAATGGCTAAAACCACAGCTAGCTCACAAGAGCTGCTGTGAGTATCAAAAGAGATGCTCTAAGTAAAAATCAAAAAAAGAAAAAACAGTTGCCACTGAGTTGATTCCGACTCATGGTGATCCTGTGTGTGTCAGAGTAGTAGAACCCCAATCCATAGGGGTTTTGTGCCTGTCACCTTTTGGAAACAGATCACCAGGTTTTTCTTCCAAGGTGCCTCTGGGTGGGTTTGAAACACCAACCTTTCTGTTAGTGACTGAGTACTTAACTGTTCGTACCACCCAGGGCTCTTCTCTAAGCAAAGGGCATGTTAAAAACTATGAAGGGCCCTGAATGGGTAAGAGGAGAGGTCTGTGAGAATAACAGAGATAATGGCACTTTACGAGGAGGGAACATTCTGGCAACAACATAGGAGTGAGAGGCTGCAGATAACTGCTCTGGATCTGGCTGGGCCTGATGAAGTCCAAGCTCTAAACTTGAGGACAGCCCACTAGGACATCTCACTGATGTCCTGGACTCAGCCAGGAGGCTGGTACCTGAAGTCAGGCTGGCAGTGGTATTAGGTGGGGAATAGACCTGAGAAAGAGGTCTCTGCACAGGATTGCGGGCTATTGTGCTATGGTCTGCACACCAGGACAGGAGGGTGAAGCTATGTTACCAACACAGCACTGATAATACCCCCAGCCCTTCACAACTGGGTCCCCTCTAGCTTTGGATGCTAGAAGGCTCAGAGTCTAATTTGCAGCCCATCCCCAGTAAGAGCACCCCCCCCTTTCTTCTTCTTCCTCTTCCTCTTCCTCCTCCCCCTCCCCCTCCTCTTCCTCCTCTTCCTCCTCTTCCTCCTCTTCTCCTTCTTCTTCTTCTTCTCCTTCTTCTCCTTCTTATCCTTCTTCTTCTTCTTCTTTTCTCTTCACCTCTCCTAATTAGACTATAAGCTCTAAGAAGGCAGGAACAATGGATGTTTTGTTCACTGCTATATCCACAGAGCCAGGTACATAGCAAGTGCTCAATAAACACTTGCTGAATGACAAACCACATCCCTATTTTTCTCCCCTTCTTTTCTCTTTACCCCACCTTATCCTCTTATTTGATGTTTATTCTGCTGCAATGTTTGTGTTTCTGAAACCACCTCAGACCCTCTTTTGGACAAGGTGGGGTGCAAAGAAATCCATAAGAAAAAGAGCATATAATGAATGGACACATCCTTCACCCCGTGGCTCCTGTAACACTGCGGCTCTGCTGACCTTTCTAGGCCAGGCGGGTGCAGCCACAGAAGATGCTGTTTCTGAAGTTCAGCTTTGTCCTTAGGAGGCCTTCCTACCAGGCTGCTTCCTGGTATTACCAGGAGATTGTGTTACCTCCAGACCAACTGAAAGGTTGCCTAGCAACACTCATCAGCCTCCTCACCTCTAAATCCCTAATTTGTGTCTTTCATGTACACAGTGCAGTGTTAGCATGACCCAGAGCAGTATCCTCATCGCAACTCACTGTCTAAAACTGACCTGATCGACCTGCATTATCAGTCTGAGGCCCAGAACCACCTTCTGCTCCTGAGGCCCCATCCTAGTATGAAATCCAGGCTTGACCCATGGGTTCGCATTGACATGAAAGCCTTGGAGCTACCATGTCTGACCTGCACATGCCAGAAAGAAGCAAGTAAAAAGAGAAGAGATGAGGTTATAACCTACATATTTGCAGCTGACACAGACCTCCTCACCCCAGGAGTTGCCGCCTTTGAGATTTTCTGCTCTCAGCCAAACACTTTGAAGGGTCAAAACATGCAAACATGTAAATAAATGAAGTGTTGCTTAAGATCATGTCTAAACAGTGTGCAAAAATAAATATCCTTACTTTAAAGCAAGACAGCATACCGTATACATCTGGAGAAGCAGAAATTCAAGAAATAATTGGGAAGAAATAGCTTTACAAGACACAAATTTCATCTGTGACTTTGCTGAAACCATAAAAAAGAGCAAAAAATCCCTAATTCAGAGACTTCCAATCACTGGCCAGTGGTGTGGACAAGGGCTCTCACCCCTTTATCTAGTTTAAGAACCATTGCCAGGCCCCCTCCTCGCTACTAGAGAGTATGGATTTCACTGTGGCCTCTCCAGCTGCTTCTCCAGCTTAACTGCCAGGCAACTGTCAACTATAAGAGTGTCAATAGGAAAACATTCCCCTTGCCATTTTACTCCAAGGGAAAGCCACACTTTCTCTTATTGGGTTTAAAATCAACCAACCCCATCTGGCCTCTGCCCCTTAGCAAAAATAAATAAATAAATATTATATACATATAAAGTAAAAAAGCAGTTTAAGCTTTCTATGATGAAATATATTTTTGATGGTGAAATGAAGAACAGACAACATGGACCATTAAATGCAACAAGAAAACACTCAGGTCTATATTCTAGATCAGGAGTGGGGACCTTTGTAGTCACTCCATCTTATATTGTCATTTTATAGAGGGAGGAACTGAATACTAGGAAAGCTTTTGTTCAAAATGAAGGTATGGTAAGGAAAAGCATGAGATATACAGAGAAACAAAGGAATAATACACATTTATCAATCAGGTCCAAGGATGGTGCAAATAGATAAGTGCCTGGCTACTAACTGAAAGTTTGGCAGTTTGAATTCATCCAGAGGCACCTTGAAAGAAAGGCCTGGAAATCTACTTCTAAAAGGTCACAGCTATGAAAATCCTGTGGCGCACAGATCTACTCTGCAACACACAGGGTCACCATGATTTAAAGTAAACTCGACTGGTGTTGGTTTGTTTATCAAGCAGTAGAGAGGTAATAGGAAAAGAAAGATGCACAGAAAAGAGGAAGTCAGAAACAAGAAATAGAAAGATGGAAAAAGATATGTAAAAGATCCACACAGACACACACAAAGAGAAACAGACATAAACCTAAGGAAGGACAGAGATGCTTTTGTTGACTGCTAAGAGTGCCTTGTGATTTCAAAGCTGTGTCCCTTATTTACAACTACAGACATAAATGTACCACTGTTTGGGCATGAATTGCAGACCGAGGGACACTAAAGCTTAAAGGCAGGTCTGCTAACTGGGCCAAAAACTCCCACCAAATATGGGTCCATGTTTAAGTTTATAAATCACTGTTGCCAGAATATCGAGCTTTAGAGTCAGCTAGCACTATCTGGGACGTTTTAAAACTTATGTTCCTTCCAAGTTTTTCTCCCAGGTAAACGCTTATTATTTTCCATGTGACTAATAAAACATTTTTGTCATTTAAGTAAAAGAGCTCTGATGGCACTGTGGTTAAAGCATTCAGCTGTTAACCCAAAGGTCAGCAGTTTGACTCCATCAGCCACTCAGAGAGAAAGATGAGGCAGTCTGTTTCCATAAAGATGTACAGTCTTGAAAACCCTCTGGGGCAGTTTTACTCTGTCCTATAGGTTGTTATGAGTTGGAATCAACTCAATGTCAGTGGGTTTTCATTTAAATAAATATTCCACTCTACTCAGGAAGCCAGGAGGAGTCAAATTGAGTCATTCTGGAGCTACCCTGTCAATACCATAGCCGCTAGTCACATCAGTCTATTTGCACTTAAATTTAATGAATTAAAATTAAATAGAAGCAAAAATTTATTTCCTTGATTATACTGTTGTTGTTATGTGCCGTCGAGTCAGCCCTGACTCATAGCGACCCCTCCTTGGGTTTCCGAGGCAGTATCACTACGGAAGTAGGATTGCCCAACCTTCCTTCCGAGGAGTGGCTGGTGGGTTTGAACCGCCAGCCTTCTGGTTAGCAGTCAAGTATACTAGCCACTCTTTAAATAAATGCTTGGTAGACATGTGTGCTTAGTGGCCACCATGTTGGACAATTTCCATCACCACAGAAATTTCTATTGTTCAACACTGCTCTGGACCATCCCAGCAGCAGCCATGGTCACAGTGGTCTGTCTACACCATGGTGGACCCTGTCAATAGGCTCTGTTGGTTGTTTATATAGTCCTGAACATCACTTCTAAGCTGGGCCCTAGGTTTTCAATCTCAGGAAAAAACTCTACTGCCAAGGCCCAAATACTTCTGGGAATTCTTCCAGTACCTCACTATAGTATCTCACCCAGACTTACCCTCTTATCCCATCAAGGTTACCTTGAGACCCATCTCTCAAAGCCATTACTCTCCTACTGCTCTAGAGGTTACTGCAAATAATGAATGAATAGGCTTCCTCTCTCAGGGGCACATGCATTGCAACAGAGAGTGAATTAGCCCAATGAAAATACTTTAGTGCTGGTATTTCATGCTAGTGGTGACAGAGAAAGGAACTCTGGTGGCATAGAGCTTAAGTACTCGGCTGCTAACAGAAAGATCAATAGTTCAAACCCACCAGCCACTCCATGGGAGAAACATGTAGCAGTCTGCTTCTGTAAAGATTTATAGCTTTGGAAACCCCACGGGGGAAGTTCTACTCTGTCCTATAGGGTTGCTATAAGCCAAAATTGTCTTGACAGCACACAACAATAGTAGTGAGAGAGAGAATGATTTGGGGGCAATGAAGCTCTCTCAGACTCTCTCAAATTATACCACAGAGGTAGCTGTGGTACCCCTCCCATCTCTCCAGACCCTTCTCTCTTTATAGCCCCTTCTTCCACACCATCCTAGGCCAGGCTGTGCTAATCCTCTTCACTCCTCACTTTTCTTGCTAGTTCCATTCCTGTTCTTATTCCAAGGTACATCTCAAATATCACCTCTCCCAGGAAGCCTCCTCAGACCACCCCATCCCACAGTGAAAGCTGTATGCTATGGCAGGAGCCCTGGGCTCTAGGCCTGGCTTAGCCATGCCCTCACTGGGAGATCCTTGTCAGTCTCTTCACCAGTCTGGGCCTCAGTCTCCCCATGCACAGCATGAAAGGTGAAGCTAGACCATCTCTATGATCCAGCTCTCATGTTTGCCAGCTACTAATGGTTACAACTGGTGCCATTATTCACTATTTTTGCATGCAATAGATGTTACATAATAGCAATAGCATTACTGACTGGGCAATCTACTTCCATAGAGATACCACCTCAGAAACCCAAGGAGGGGTCGCTATGAGTCGGAATCGACTTGATGGCAGTGAATTTGGTTTATGATCAGAAAAACTAGCATTTATTCAGCTAGTTTCATAAACTGTTATTGAATGGTTCATATGCATTATCATATTTAATCAATTTTGAGGGAACAGATAAATAGATAGGCAAAGGGAGGAAATTGGAGAATCAGGGAGAAGAAGGGAGAGGAGGAAAGTGCCAGACTCACCAAGGTAGACCTTTATCCCCACAGCTGGACTCAGCATTGAGCTTAATTTACCATTCAAAAAAAAAAAAAAACCAAACTCACTGCCATGGAGCCAATTCTGATTCATAGTGACCAACCCCTGGGTTTCCAAAGCAGTATCTCTACAGAAGTAGATTGCTCAGTCTTCCTTCCTAGGAGTGGCTGCTGGGTCTGAACCACCAGCCTTCTGGTTAGCAGTCAAATGCCTTAGGCACTATACCACCAGACTTAGAAAATGTCTTATATCTGAATGGAGCAATCCCATTCCTACTGTCCTGCCCACCCCTACCCCCTCTTTTAACCTGTACAAACCAAAAACCAAACTCACTGCCATAGAGTCGGATCCGACTCATAGCGTCCCTTCCTTGGGTTTCTGAGGAGGTACCACTACAGAAGTAGATTGCCCAGCCTTCTTTCTGAGGAGTGGCTGATGGGTTTGAACCACCAGCCTTCTAGTTAACAGTCAAATGCCTTAGGCACTATGCCATCGAAGCTCCTAAAAGGAATCAGAGTTCCAAGCAAGAAACTGCAAACAGTAACTGGATACTTGTACAGATGTTGCCCTCATTGAGGGCTTCTCTGAAGCTTTCTCCAGCCCACTTGCCTAAGAGCCTTAGGGCAGAGGTGAATGGGAAATCAGCATGGAAACATAGAATTAACCACAATGTCAATACTTGCTAAATATCATGGATCATCCCGTAGCCTGAAAGCTGGTTGAAAAGACCTATTCCCTGCCACCTCTGCCTGCCCCTCTGGGCTGCCACATTTCACCTTCACTTGTTTATCACAGGTAACCTGAGCCTGGGCCTGACCAAGGCATGTTAACCTGGACACAGCTGCTAGAAGCTGGGACGGCTGTTGTCAGCCTTGTTCTTCTTACCTTACGGAGAAGGGGCCCCATTTACCCTCTTCGTTCAGACACGGGGGCACGGGACTGGCTTCCCATGGGCCCATTTGGTTCCACAGGCACAAGGTAAACCCTGGGAGGTCCCAGCCATCTTATCACTGCCCGAACCCTCAGGAACGTGCTGAATGCAAAGCATTTGCTTTCCTTCTCCAGCAAGACTCCAAGGAGGGCAGCAGGGCCTCCTGGTGCACCTCACAGTGCCAGAGGAAAGGCGCCTCATGCTATTAGCAAAAATAAGAAAAATAATGCCGGGGAGATTGAATTTTCTGCAGACTTGTTTAACTTGGTGATTTCTGAGCACTTGGCGCTGGCAGCTTTGGGGGAGTGGGCTGCCAGGCGGCATTTAATCAGCCAGTTCTTGAGAATATTCGAAGGTTTATTCAATCAGCATGAGTCACTCTCTTGCTTGCCTTGCAAGTATGAATCACGGATCACCATAACCCAGTGACTCAATGGTTGCTCCTGGCCCTAAAGGGGCTAGAGAGCTATAAGTCAGGTTATGAACCCGAGATCACCCCCAGAAACCAGTAGTACCCCTTGCTCAGGCAAGGCAAGGAGGCTGCCTGGGGAAGAGAGCAGCCAGGTAGAAACCTCAAGTGTGGGCTCAGAAACACACAGAGCTGAGTCCATGTACTCCCTCAAGTATTCATTCATTCACTCAGTCTGGCTATGAGCTAGGCCCTTGCTGTATACTGGAGGAGCCAGCAGAGTAGGACTGGTCCAACCTCTGCCCTCATGGAAATGACAGTCTAATGGAAGTTTTTGAAGTGGTTGGAATCCTGTTTTGGTTTCTTTCCTAGTTGGGAAAATTTGGGCAAGTCACTTAACCTCCCTAAACCTCAGTTTCCACATTCTAATGCCTACTCATAGGGCGTGTAAGGATTGAGTGAAAGAGCTAATATACATAAGGTCCTGCACACAGTATCAGATACATATCCATCCATTTGCATTTGCTGAAGGGAGGAGAGTGATCCATGCTGTGTTGCCAAAGTCCAGTGGGTCCTCTGCCAATCTCCACCAGCCCTCCCAGTTGTGCCTACATGACCTGGAATCTGGGCACCAGGGTCATTCTCAGGGATCCATGTACCAGCATGGTACATGCCACACTGGCTGAGAGAATGGCTCAAGCCTGAACTTTGTTCCATGAGCCTCTGCCCGACTGGAGCCTCAACCCCTGTTTCAGGCCTATCTTCCTGGCAGGCAGTAGTGGAATTTTCTGTGGCCTTTTCTCTCTGTTCTCTTGGCCAGTAGATTTTCAGTTACACTCTCAGCCCCTAGTCCTCACCTCTCTCCAAAGAGGCAAAGGTTGCAATGAGCAGCTTCTTCCCCATGACTTCAGTCACCCTGATCATGCCTTATCTACATTCCCACAGAACAAGGTCTGAAGACTTTCTTTTCTCCTTTAAAGCCCCATGCTGGACCTTCCTACTTCCCCAACAAACTTCTCTCCTGGATCATTTCTCAGTCACAGGCCTGGAAAGATCACCTTCAGGGATGTCACCCACAGAGTAAAGGCTGTGTGCTGCCCAACAGGCTAAAGGAAGAGGCATTCACATAACCCTAGAAGGCGCACATCACCTTCCTTGATTGAACAACAAGGCAGTCCTGTGCCCAATGCAGGCACCGAACTTGCACTATTGACCAATATTTGGTGAAACCCTCTGTATGCCAGGTCCATTGCTAAACACTATACAAAGCATCTCCTCTCAGCCTCACAACCACCTTATAAGGCAAGGACTGCTGTCTTCCACACCTGTGAGCAGGCTGAGTCTCAAAGAGCTAAGACCAACTGCTCTAGGTCTACATACAGTAAGTGATGGGGCTGGGACTGAAACCTGGGCCTAGAAGGAGATGGAGGGATCTGCTGGAAGAGTGGCTCTCTGAGGCTGTGGCTGGACATCAGAATCAGAGAAGTTCTGGAGGCTACACTCAAGCCAGCAACTTCCCTTGGCTCAGCCTTCACTCCTTCCAAGCTCCTACAAGCCCCAGCTCCAAGGATAGTCTCTGATGCTGGGAAGCAACTTTATAACCAGCAAACTCTCCTCACTCAGGCCTTCTCCACATACAATTAGGTAGGAGTGGAACTATCTATCTGTCCCCTTATCCCCTTCCCTTGAGTCAAAGAACCTTGTGAATGTCCAGTATATCTCAGGTGACAGCAGAGCTGCCCTAGCTGAAAGGGGGGTATCTTTTTCTGAGATTTCCGAAGCCCAGCCTGAAAATCTCAAGCCTAGGGAAAATATAGCAAAACAGCCACTGTTTTGTCACTATGTTTGGGTAAGACCACTGTAGACAGCTTCCTTTTATTTTTCTCTAGTTTCTAAATGTTAAATGTGATTTAATTTTAAAATGAGGTGGGGAAAAACAAATATCAAAGGAAGAACAAGTGGAAGCAGAGATGGAAAAGAAGGAAGAGGAAAAAAGAGAGAGAAGAAGAAAATGGAGAAGAAGGGTCTACATCACATTTGAAGGGCCTGTGGAGAACTCCAGAGTTAAGGATGCAGATGCTTGCATCATAGCTGATACGTCCAGGCCGACCTTCCCCACAGCAGGAACACTGATGTTAACCAGCAAAGTGTCAATGCTGGGCAGGGCCTTGCAATTATTTGGGGCAGAGCTCAGACACAGAGCCAGGACTCCATAAACAGGAGCCACTACATAGGACAAAAAATTAAAGGTGCTAGCCAAACTTGAGGACTCCAAACCAACTCCTGGTCTTTTAATATCCCAGACTTAGCTGGCATTTTAGGCTAAAGCTATGGGGTCTCCTTAACAACTCCTGCTACCTATTCTTTATTGTCATGAAAGTGTCTAATGATTACAGCAGCCACCACCCACTGACCTTCCTCCTAATTCCCAACCTAATGCTTATTCCAGTCCTGTCTTTGACCTTCTTCTTAGAGCAGTCATCTTCACAACAGAGAATTCTTTAGTTTGCAAAGCCTTGCCCTTGCATTTCTTCATAAGAGACTGAATGCAGCTCCCCCCAGCAACCACCTCTACCTGTATCTCTGTCTTCTTATGAGAAATGGCCTTGCCTCAGTTCCAAGCACAGACTATCATGCCAGAGAGGAGAGGAATGGTAAATAA
Organism: Orycteropus afer afer; assembly: GCF_000298275.1. Taxonomy (NCBI): domain Eukaryota; kingdom Metazoa; phylum Chordata; class Mammalia; order Tubulidentata; family Orycteropodidae; genus Orycteropus; species Orycteropus afer. Next base: position 7,257,800 of record NW_006921699.1, on the reverse strand, counting down.
CTCTCTATCATCCCTGCTCTGAATGACATCTGCCAAGCCACTCTCACTAATGCCAGGATGGAGACAGGCCCAGGAAGACAAATGGGTCATGGTAGGGGACAATTACACATGCTAATAACTAGTCCATGCTGGGGCCTAGAAACACCCAGATGGTAGAGGGGATTTATGGTCCAAACCTGATTTCTCAGAATCCAACAAACTCAGGAACAGAAAGAGGCAGAACCTGAAAGTGCGCTCTTCCAGGTCTCACTGGGAGCCAGTGCATTTTTGGAGGGCTTTAGCCTCTCCTGCTTGCTGTACTTTATTGCTGGCAGAGAGACGGGAAATTTATTACTTTACAAATCATACCATCCGCAGCATAAATGAACTGTCTGGCTGCGGCACGCTCGAGCCCAGATGATTTGCGAAACGTCTAATGGTAAGCAGGGTTATGCTATCTGCTTACAGCCTCCGAGACAAAAGCAAACCATAACGCAGAGCATCTGCACAGTGTAACTCGAGGCCGGCAAATTGGCTGCGACTCGTAAATGTTGGCTCAGCAGCATTACATAACTCGGTGTGCTTGGCCAGGGACTCAGAGGAACATGGGACAGCCCCTCGGCCCAGGGAGCCAGCCCTGATGAGGCCGTAGATGACAAGCAAGGCACCAGAGGGGCTTGAGGCCGAGGTCAGGGCCAGGCTGAGCTCCACAGCCTGGCTGGGCCTGAGGCCTGCTAGCAATCAGGAGACTGGGTGGACCCCAGGGGCTGCCTAGAAAAGGGGGTACTCTCTATGGCCCCTGCTCCAAATTCCCCAGACCTGGGTGAGGGGGATGGTCTTGCAATCATGGCAGCCCCAACTGGTAGACAGGAGCAGTCAACAACTGCAGCCCATGGGGTGGTCTACCTCTGTTGGTTGACCTGCCTGGAGTAAAGAGAGGATTGGTCACACATTCATTAACACTGATGGGCTCATTCCAGTGTCTGGAAAATGGTCCATCCTGAGGAGGGAGGTGATGGCACACTCTTTAACAGGGGAAACCAAGGAAGCTATTCAGCCCCCCAGCTCCAGGGTCACATGAGTGGTAGGGCCAGGCGTCAAGTCCAGGCTGCTATGATTTTGCTTTCACATATCTGTGCTGTGCACAGCACTTAAAAATTGCTATTTTCACAAAACCCTCACAACAACTCTGTGAGGTATGGATGTCATCATCCCCATTGTATAAGTAAGCAAACCCGAGGCTGAGAAAAGTCATGTGCCCTGACCAATGTCATAGTTGTTGAGTGGCAAAGCCAGAATTCAAGCTCAGGGTTCTACTCTGAAGTCCCTGTTTTCTTCATTATACTTCTCTGCCTCCCATGACCTAGAGCATACTGTTAAGGCTCCTATTTCCTCACATTGTGCTGTTTAAGATGGTACTATCAGGCATTCTATTAATAAGTTCTTGGTATTTCCTCCATTGATGAGTTTGTACATGCCAAGCAAAGGGTTAGAAAAAAAGAAGTCAGAGCCAAGGAGTCAATGCTGGTCCCTGGGAGGTCACAGTTTGACTGTGGTCTTGTGTGAACCTCCAGAAATGTGATGATTAGACACTCTCCTGAGGGGTCAGGGAGGGTGGGGAGGTTAGTGAGGTCTTCTGGACAAGGTCCTTGAGTCAAGCCTTCAAGGACAGAATACAGACCCAATACAAGTCCAGCTCTGGCCCCATGAGGAGAAGCAAAGATATTTCCTCAAACAAACCCAAACAAACCTATCTTTGAGGAGGAGCAGGACCTAGCAGAGCTGCCCACTTGCAAATGGGCCAAAAACCCCTGTCTGAGTCCAGAGACAATTCTAACTCAAACTGAGAATGTAGCACCAGGAGAAAGTAACCTGGTACTGATTTTCAGTCTGGTGAAGTCTTTTATTTAAAAATGTTTTCTTTTTGAACAGTTTCTTTAAAAACAGGGAGTAAAGTTTTTCAACACTTTGATAATCAAAATAACAAAACCGTCTTGTTACCATCGTTAATTTTGACCGTGCCATTTGACATTAAAAATAAAAGACAGCTTACCCAGTTTTCGGTCTTTGTCCTGTAGGATTATTTCTGCATGTGGTTAGGCAATCCTAGCTCATCCAAAAATAACCTATTTTTTTGTTTATAAGCCTTATAGACAATGGCTTGACCCCAACAATATCATCTCTCATTTACTAGCTTATCTCCTTAATTCATTCACCAACTCATGAAACAAAGTTCATGAATCCAGCCCCAGTAAAACCCCAGCAAAAAGAGTCCATTGGATTTTCAGTTCCCTCCATGTCAAATGCCAAATACATATTAGGCCCCACATTCTCTGGAGAAGCTTAAATTCAGTTAATGGACTTTTATAGCATGTAAATGTTATCTTCAGTAAAGAAGCCTATTAGGCACATAAATAGAACACATGTGTCCATGCAAAGCCCAGATGCGGGAGGATGACAGTGTCCACTATCAGCACTACAGCCACCCCTGGGATGAATGTTTTCCGGCATTATAACTGGCAGAATTGCCATGTCTCCATCAGAACTTTTTTGGCACATAATAGCTTTTATGACAGCTGCTCAGGAAAGGGTCCAGCAGGCATTCATTGTTGTGTCTGATCTTTAAAGAGAGCCCCTTAATGCCAAGGAACTTGGCCCTGACCTAGACAGGAAGCAAAAGGGGCACTCTAGAGATGGGCCTAAACAGACTTGAGCCGTGGCCCCTAATAACCAGGAAACTAAAGGAGATTCTTTTTCCTTGCAGGCACTCATTTCAGGGAGCCCCACCCAGGGACTCCTTTGAAAGAAAGCAAAAATGCTCCTGGATCCAGGTCTATGTGCCCCTCTGTGCAAGGTGCCAAAACTAGCAATAACTCCTCTTTGGCATATGCATAAACCCAGCCCCTATGCACTTGGCTCATACACCCTTTTCTGGGTGACATCCACTAGGGTGTGCCTGCAGCCACAGCAACCACCAAAAAAGTAACCAGAAAAAAAAAAAAAAAATGTAACGAGAAGACAAAGTCTCTGAAGACACGACTATGTCCCTTTGATGAAACAAAATATAGCCGTTTGCTCCACAGAAATCACCACAGTTGAGGACACAGAAATTGGTTTAACTAAAGTCTCAGAAAGCAGCAGATTTTCATATGACTGAGGCTAGGAGCATTTGGAAGAATCTAAGAGGTATGGACGCCTTTCCCCAGAAGAGTTCACACAACAGTTTCCATCCAATGTCAAAGGATTCACAAGCCCCCAAAGTCTCACAGGAGAATTCAGATTAAATAATTGTGCCATACAACGCATATCTGACAAGGGACTTATTTCTAGATGTATAGAAAACTTTAACACCTCAACATCAAAAAGGCAAAGAATCCAATCAAAAAATGGGCAGAGGGCATGAACAGGCACTTCACCAAAGATATTCAGGTGGCCAATAAACACATGAAGAAATGCTCATTATTATTAGCCATTAGAGAAATGCAAATCAAAACAGCAATGAGATATCATATCACCCCAGCAATAATAGCAAATTTCAACAAGACGGAAAACAATAAATGCTAGCAAGGATGATTGGAACTCTCATACATTGCTGGTGGGTCTGTAATATGGTGCAACCATTGTGGAAAACAGTGTGGCAGTTCCTTAAAATGTTGGGAATAGAAATACCATTTGATCCAGTAATCACATTTCCAGGTATATATCTTAAAGAAGGGAGAGAAAAAAACAAACCAAACTTACAGTCATCAAGTTGATTCCAACTCAAAGCGACCCCCATTGGGTTTCCAGGGCTGTAAATTTTTACTGAAGTAGATTGCCTCATCTTCCTTCCACAGAGCAGCTGGTGGATTTGAACACTGACCTTGTACTTAGGAGCCAAATGCCTTATCCACTACACCAGCAGAGCTCCTTAAAGAAGTGAGAACCAGTAGCACTATTCACAATAGCATGGAAACTAGTTAAGTGCCCATCAACAGAGGAATGAATAATCAAACTGTGGTACATACACACAATAGGATACTATGCAACATTAAAGAATAATGAAGAATCATGAAACACTTATAAGATTAATGAACTTGGAGGACATTATGCTGAGTAAAATAAGTCAATCACAAAAAGAAGATTTTATGTAAATCCATTATTATAAAAAGAAAAGAAAAGGTCTGCACAAAAAGAAACATTATTTGGTGATTACCAGGGATGGAGAAAAGGGAAGGAAAATTACTAACTAGGTGAGAGACATGGATTAATTTAGGTGAAAGGGAAGGTAATATACAAAAAGAGGGTGACCAGCACAATATCACTAAGGAAAAGGAAGACATGGAGAGGTCCTCAAGAGTTACAGACAACAAAGGTAAACATTATTATATACACAACCCTGTATTATCAGTAATGTTTTTGTTGTTGTTATGTACCGTCGAGTTGGACCCGACTCATAGTGACCCCTCCTATGGAAGTAGATTGCCCCATCTTCCTTCCAAAGAGTGGTTGGTGGGTTTGAACTGCCAGCCTTCTGGTTAGCAGTCAAGTGCCTTAGGCACTATGCTACCAGAGCTCCCATTATCAGTAATAGCAAACATTAATCTACTAATGGATGCATAGCTAGACAGGCAAGATGATCAGGTATGGGTAAGCAAATGGGACTATACTCACAACCATATATAAGTTTGGCAGATAATATTTCTACATACATATTTGTACATGCTATAAAAATACCCATGTATACAGTGGAGCTAACAGGGAACAAGGTTATGCAAATTTCTTAGCCATAACAAATCACCTTGAATGACTGAGTTGCTGGGCCTGCAGGTTCAGGACCAAAGTTGAGGGGGACATCAAATTCAAACGGCATAACATAGTCCACAAAGATTGTTCTACATCCTATTTAGTGAGTAGCAACTGGGGTCTTAAAAGCTTGTGAGCAGTCATCTAAGGTGCAACTATTAGTCTCTCCTTGTCTGAAGCAAAGAAGAGTGAAGAAAACCAAAGACACATGGAAACAATCAATCCAAGGGACTAGTGGACTACCTGAACCTACACCTCTATAACCCTGAAACCAGAAGAACTAGATGGTGCCTGACAGGCTCCGCCAACTACTCTGAAAGGGATCACAGTAAGAGATCCTGGATAGAGTGGGAGAAAAATGTGGAAAAAAATTCAAAATAATTTTAAAAACCAAATTTACTGGTCTGATAGAGACTAGTGGAACCCCTGAGACTATGGCCCCTAGTTACCCTTCAAGCCTGGAACTGAACTATATCCCATGGTTCAACTTTCAGCCAAACAATAGACAGAACTATGAAGTTAACAATAACACCAGGGAGGTGTATACTCCTTAGAATAATCAACTGTAAGAGACCAAAAGAGTAGCATTTCCCAGGGATAAAGCTTAGAAAGCTGGAATGGATACAAAAGAAGGACAAATGGAAATGATAACCACAGGGAGGAAGTGGGAAGAGTGCTGTTACATTGTGGGGATTGCAATCTATGTCACAAAACAAAATCAGTGTTAACTGTTGAATAGAAAAGCAACTAGCTCTGTAAACTTTCATCCAAATCACAATTAAAAGTAAAAAAAAAAAAAAAAAGTTTTGTAATAGAAAAAAATCATGCCATAAAAACTCCCCCAACCCAAGAAGAAAACCAAGGCAGTCAAGATCCCAAAACTAGCCATTACTCTTCCTGAACCTTATGCTCTGGGACACACAAGGAAGGAGCCACATCTGTGGCCTTGGAAGGGTCCAGGATTCCCCCTCTGCTCCCTTCAGAAGTCTTTGACCTCTTCACATCTGAAATGAAAATGAGGACTCAGGTTGGTGAGTGTCCTAGGAGGGTAGCATTTCTAAATCTCAGTTTTCGTGTATGTACATGGAGGCCATGACTATGCACCCAATTCTCCCTGGTGGAGATGCCTTCCTGAGCACACTTCCCTGAGTCCCACCCTCCCCATTCCCTGAACATCCACGTTCCCAATGGTTTTCCACCTATATTGCACATAAAACCCTCATCCCCGAGGAGCTCCTGGCCTCTCAAGACACACCTGTCCCCTCATGGGTGTGGAGTCATGTCTGGGTTTCCATTGAGCTCCTGCTCCAGGCTCAGGAAACTATTTCTGAAAATTCTGCCTCAACACACAGAGACCTGCTGTAGCAATCAGGGCAACCTGCTCCACCTTTGGTGCTGCTGAAGAGATCATTGACAACTATGTTTAGTACTGTATGAGCATCCACCAGCCCCCAAGGCAACAATACATAAACTACCATTGATGTAGGAGTTGGGCCAGATTCTTTCTCTTGAAACCTTGAGTGAGGAAATACCAAGAGAATGGCAGTGCAACAGCAGGTGATACTTTCATGATTTTCCTACAAGCTGGCAGCCCACTACTTTCTCTAGGTTGAGGAGACAGAATCCCAAGGGCAAAGGAAGGCTGTGCAGAGAAGAAGATGAGGACACCACCAAGTAGAGAGAGGCCACCACAGAGGAACAGCTAAGCTACCATCTATTACTGGAGCCCAGAACCATGGAAGAGTCCATCAAATGACTCTCCAACATTTGCTCTGGTGGCACTGTGGTTAAGGCATTGAGCTGCTAACCAAAAGGTTGGTGGTTTGAACCCATCAGCTGCTCAACGGAAGAAAAACAAGGAAGTCTGCTTCCATAAAGATTTACAACCTTGGAAACCGTGCAGGTCTCACTATGAGTCAGAATCCACTTGATGGCAGTGGGTTTGGTTTGCTTTTGAACCTTCAATAGCCTCTGGCAGGGAAGGAGGTGGACTGAGGACAGCCAACCCATGCAGGTGGGGAGGGCTTTCTGGAGCCTGACCCAGCATCATAAACTTCTGGGGAGCTTCAGAACTGCAGGTGTCAAGAGCAACTTGGATTCTGTACACCTGGGATGAGGTTGTGCATCTAAAGTTTTATGAAGTTCCCCAGGACAGGATGCTGGACCATGTTTAGGAAGCACCAGTTTAGGCCACATGTCCTCATAAAAACCAAATCTTTGGTGTGTACAGAGCAGAGGATCAAGCTTGGGAAGCAATCTGATTTCCAGGAAGTGCCACATCAGACTGGCAAAACCTATTCTCTTCTCTCTTGGGTCTCTAAACGCCACCCAGCCACCTCCAAGAAGCCTGCTTTCTTGTATCTGAACTCTTCCTTGAGGCCCACCCTCCCCATGTCCTGGATATCCATGTCCCTGATGGTTTTCTACCTATATTGCACATGGAACCCTCATCCCTAGGGAGCACGTGGCCTCTGGAGACAGGCCTGTCCCTTCCTAGATGTGGAACCAAAACCAGGTATCCATTGAGCTCCAGGCTCAGAACCACATGTGGGCTGTGTGAATACAGCTGGAGATCAGAGAGGGATGGCTCCTTGTGACCTCTTGGACCTATGGTGGCCCTGTAGCAGTGGCTGCCAGTGGAGGGAGATAGGCCCAGCAGGTCTTTACAGACAGAGGCAAAACATGCAGGAGAGCCCTGGGACTCAGCCTAGAATCTGGGATTGATTTTAAGCAAAATCTCCCTACCCCTTCTTTCTTAGTAAAAGACAGTTGAAAATGGACATAGGAGGAGGCAGAGGTGGAAAAGGAGGAGGCCGAGAAGAAGGGAGGAGCCATTTTGAAGCCAACCCAGGTGGCAAGCCCAGCTCTCCCAGGCCCTCGGCCCCAGTACCAGCTACTGGCCTGGTCTGCCACGGTTCCAAGCAATGCAGTGCAGCTGGAAGAGTGCAGGCGTGGAGAAGGCTCCACCATGCAAAATGTGCATTTGATCAAGGTTGAAAACATGGTGTAACATGAGTTCTCCTGATCTATTGGATTTCTGTGAAAGAGCCCTGAACTCCTCACTCAAGTTCAACCTCAGGTCTCAGGAAAAATGAGTTTGTTAATTCAAGCAATTCCCCAGTGGTCAGTAGTTTATACCATATGCTTTGAAACAATGTGGCCTAAGTCAGAGCAGAAGTTGAATTACTTCCTAGGGGAGAGCCAAGGACTATCTGTTAACCTTGACAGGCTCTGTAGCCTCTTAGACCTGCCAGCCAGCTCTCTGTGAGCCCCTCCTCTGAAGCTGGGGGAAGGCTCTGCTGCAGCTCACACACCCACATGGAGCAGCCCCCACTATTCAAAGAACAGCCAGCTTCCCTGCCACCACCAACCTGTCTCAAAGACTGATAAACTTGGCTCTGTCCTGCCATCACTTGTCTCCCACAGATCTGGTGCTTCCAGAGGGTACTGGGGTCTACCAGTATGGTGGGCCTCCCACAACAAGACCCCAGGAAGTTGGGTCCACCAGTGTGCATGAGAGTGAGGCTCAACTCATTTGTGGGTATCGGGTAGGAAGCTGTAGGGCAGATCTTTTGAAGAGATTAATTATTGAAAGAGACCTCCAGGCTATCTGGTAAATTCCATGCCTTTGTCCCACAACTATTGATTGGGCATTCATTACATGCCAGCTTCACTGCACCAGCCCACATCTCCACGTGTGACTGGGAGAGTGTGAAGTGGTGATAATGACAATAACATCCACCCTGGACTGACAGCATCCTTCTAGGTACTTCAGGTGTATTAACCATTTCAACTTCATAACAACAATAGGCACAACTGTTATTCCCATTGCATATATGAGGAAACTGAGGTGATTAGTTATTTGCCCAAGGTCACCAAGGAAATAAGTAGAGCTCTAGGAATTTGGACTCAGGCAATCTGGCTGCAGAGCCTTTGCTCCTTGTCACTCTCTCTATCATCCTCATCAGTATTATAACAAAAGCATATGCACTCCCTGGTTAAGTGTCCTGTGCAGGCACAGCCTAGCACCCAGGAAGTGGTATCTGAGGGCAAATCCAGGGTTTATCCAAGTCCAGAGCCTGAGTTGTTTCCTTCCCTGCTCTGCTTCACTGGAACTCGACAAGTTATTCAACCTCTCAGCCTGTTTCCCTCATTTAAAAATGGAAATAATAATTATCCGTTGGGTCCTTGAGATAAATAAAATAATGAATATTTAAGCACTTAACACAGTATCTGACAACTAAGAGCCTGATATAAGTTAAGTTCCT
>NW_006921699.1:7209799-7248648 GCF_000298275.1 Orycteropus afer afer | reverse complement strand
CTAATAGCAGATGTGGGAGCTCTGGTGGTGTAGTGCCTAAGGCACTTGACTGCTAACCAGAAAGCTGGTGGTTCAAACCCACCAGCCACTCCTCAGAAGGCAGACTGGGCAATCTGCTTCCATAGAGATACCACCTCGGAAACCCAAGGAGGGGTCGCTATGAGTCAAATCGACTTGACAGCAGTGAGTTTTTTTTAGAAGAGCATGTGTCAGGGTTGTATCCTTTCACCATACTTATTCAACCTGTATGCTGAGCAAATAATCCGAGGAGATGGACCACATGAAGAATGGAACATAAGGACTGGAGGGAGACTCCTTAACAACCTACAATATGCAGATGACATAACCTTCCTTGTTGAAAGTGAGAATGACTGCAAGTGTTTACTGATGAAGATCAAAGACTATAGTCTTCAATATGGAATACACCTCAACCTTAAGAAAAGGAAAATCCTCACAACTGGACCAATAAGCAACATCACGATAAATGGGGAAAAAATTCAAGTTGTCAGGGATTTCATTTTGGATCCATAACCAACACCCATAGAAGCAGAAGTCAAGCAATCAGACATCATATTGCACTGGGCAAATCTGCTGCAAAAGACCTCTTTAAAGTGTTAAGAAACAAAGATGTCACTTTGAAGACTAAGGTGCACCTAACCCAAGCCATGGTATTTTCAATCACCTCATATGCATGTGAAAGCTGGACAATGAATAAGGAAGACAAGAGAAAAGAGTCGATGCCTTTGAATTGTGGTGTTGACAAAGAATACTGAAAATACCATGGACTGCCAGAAGAATGAATAAATCTGTCCCAGAGAAGTGCAGCCAGAATGCTCCTTGGAAGCAAGAAGGCCAGACTTCATCTCACCTACTTTGGTCATGTTGTCAGAAGGGACCATTCCCTAGAGAAAGATGTCATGCTTGGCAAAGTAGAGGGTCAGCAAAGAAGGGGAAGACCCTCAACAAGATGGATTGACATGGTGGCTACAACGATGGACTTAAGCATAGCAAGGATTGTGAGGATGGTGCGGGACAGGGCAGTGTTTTATTCTGTTGTACACAGGGTCACTAGGAGTCAGAGCTGACTCGACAGCACCTAACAACAACAATAACATGCAAGACGTTAACATAATAATATTATTATTATTTGCAACTTTGGCCTCATCAGGGCTTATAAACACTGACACTTGACTTTCCACCAAAATAAAGTACATCTTGTATCTTTATGGAGCTCTGGTGGCATAACGACTAAGGCATTTGACTGCTAACCAGAAGGTTGGTGGTTCAGATCCACCAGCCACTCCTTGGAAGGAAGATTGGGAAACCTATTTCCATAGAGATACCACCTCAGAAAACCAAGGAGGGGTTGCTATGAGTCAGATCCAACTAGCACTGACACTTGACTTTCTACCTAAATTTTGTATCTTTATAAATTGTCTAAAGCTCTTTCCTCCTCTTCCCATGCCATGTCCCCATTGCAACCCCTAGCTCAAGTACCAGGACCACCAAGTGTGAGCAACAAATGATGCCTTTCAAACAAGCAAAGGAAAGAGAAATGCTTGCCACTTTTCAGGGGTTTGAGCATCAAAACCTCCTGATGAGCTTGCTATTTCTGGGCAAAGTGTTCACTTATTGCTCCTTCCAATAAGGCAAAGTAAGATGGAAACTTTTGAGACGTATGTGCATTGCTGCTCAGGGTGAAAAAAAGACCCTGATATGCCACATCAGCTAGGACCACCCAGGCAGATGACTGGCTTCCAAACCCTAAACCTCAACAGAAGCAATTGCATGTGAACCAGACTCATTCTGTATCCGATGGCTCTACCACCACATGTGGACTAAGGTTTGGGCACTCTAGGCTCAGTCTCATCCAGTTGTCACTATAGCACAATAAGGCAGGGATTACTCCCTCCTGACAGCTGAGGGGGAGGCTGAGAGTCACAGAGGTACAGAGATGAGGTCAAGACAGCTGGGTTAGAGCAGAACCAGATACTCTGCCCATTAGATTCTTTGCCATGGGAGGGTGCGGCAGACCACACCACAGTTCTCGAGGAGACTAAAGCACTTCTTGTGCTGGCTGCTGGGTCAGAGGTCATGGCTCTGCCTTACAGCACCTTGGCCAAGTTTTCCATTCAATCATCCACAGCAGCCAGGATTTCCGGAACCATCATCTGTAGCCACAGCTTCCTCCTTGGCTATGGGAATCTTCAGCTCCCTTGGGTCTAAGTCTACTCTCTACACATGTAGGAGAAACACACCAAAGGGTCATTGCTCCTTCTCCTAACTTCCCAGACTGACTCAGTGGCTCTCACAGGTAAGATCTTGCCTTCTAACAAGCCCACCCAGTGCCCACCGGGATGGCTACATGATGGCACCCTAGCTGGCTGCTGTCTTCGCACCAGCCAATTGTAGACCTACTAGGGGAGTAGGCAGACAGAGAGAAGCCGAGCTCTATAAAACTCCCACCTGCATCCTGCCTGCCATACCCTAGACAACAAAGGCCCACAGCTGCATCCTGGTGTGAATTCTCAGTTGGGTGAGCACACACACCTTTCACATCCATGGCAGGCCCGTGAGAAGTAACAGGCAAGACACAGCTGAACACAGAACATTCACTGAGGAATATGGGCCCTCTGCCTCTTCCTACTTTACAAAGGGTGCTAGAAGGTGCAAGAAGGAGTAACGCAGGCAGTCCCCATCCTCTCTGATCAGAAGTCTGTTGAACACCTGACCAACAACAGCACAGAGCTCAGAGAGATGAGAAATGTGCTCAGTTTCTGCCCCCACCAAATCCTTCAGAATGATGATTGAAACTGTGAAAAATCAATTTTCTGCAGCTTCTTCAGAAACCAGGATTTATTTTCTGAATGCACAGAGCCATTGACTCAATGGTTTCCCACCAGCACCCTATATGCTTCCAGGTCCAGCACGGCCCACTGCCTCCCTTTTCCTTCCTTCTCCCCTGAACACAAACTTACACACAAGGATGTACCACAGGGAAGAGCAAAGGGCTCAGCTTGGGAAAATCAAGCCAGGCATCAGGGATCATCTCCAGTAACATCACCTCTCATTTCTGAGAGCCAAACCATTTGTAAAGAACCTACACACGTACCCCTCTTTGGAGACATAGCTAAACTCAGGAGAGGGTCAGAGGGCGAGAGAGATGAGGGCAGGAGAGGAGCTACTGGCCCCAGGGCTCACAGGACAGAGATCTCTGAGTGGTAGCAGCAAGGCCACCACTTCGCAAGGTCAGCCCATAGTTAATGAGCACTGACTGCCCAGGGTCTTGTACTAGGACCATGCCCCCACCCCACCCCATCATGAGAAGCATGCTCCTCTCTGGCCTTGAGGCTCCCAGACAGCAGTGTCCACAGAAGCCAGCCTAAACTCATTAATGCATGGGCAGTGTCTGTCATATGTATTCAACAAGGGATAGTGTCAACCTGGTTGTGCCCTCGGCGGCACCAGAATCATACTGTGAGAGCCCAGCCACACAGACATCTCTGAGTTCCCTCAACTGCACTTTAGACCTCATTCTCTCTCCACAATAAGGACTCAATAACTCTTGCCAAATTCCAGCATGGCTTTCATAGCTCGCTCTAGATCAGTGGTTCCCAAGGTGTGGTCTCTGGAGCAGAAGCATCAGCATCACCTGGGAAATTGTTGATGAAATCCGTTCTCAGGCCCCACCCAGACCTCCTGAATTAGAAACCCTGAGGTGGAGCCCAGCAGTCTGTGTTTTAACATGCCCTCTAGGTGATTCTGATTCACACTCAAATTTCAAACTTTGCTCTAGATAGTCATGCTGTGAAGGGGAGCAGGATTGGGGGGTGGTGCATCCAGCTCCTCTGCTCTCCCTCAGCCTAAGATGGGTACCTACTTGTACCCCCATGGGTTACTCCTCTCTCTGAGATGGTCCTGCTGGGTCCCCCACACCAGATTGGCTACCTCACTTCTCAATGCAGGCCCCCAAGCCCCAAGTGCCCAGTCCATCATAATTAAAATAGTATTGTAAAACACACAATCACATCCTTGTCTCAGGGGCCTTTATACTTACTATTTCCTGAGCCTAGAACTCTCTTCTCCTGGATCTTTGCATCCTTCATTCCCTTGCTTCATTCAGGTCTCTGAGAAAATGTCACCTCCTCTGAGAAGCCTGCCCTGCCCATCTAAGAGGCACTTCTCAACAGGTCTATACACTTACCCCACCAACATTTTCTTCATCTCCACTCAATGTTATATTGTATATATATATATATATATTGTTTTGTTTTGTTTTCTTTTTGTCTATTTCATCCTCTAGATTACAAACTCCATTAGGGCAGGGATTCTACCCCCTTTGCTCACCACTGTATCCTTAATGCCAAGAACATGCCTGTCAAACATATTGGGCAAATGAATGAATGCATGTAGAAACAAAAATCAGAACTATCCACCCCTACGTTTTTGCTCTTAAACACTTTCAAAGCCAGAGTAAATTTGAAAATGAAATGCAAACAAAACTACCAAAAACTTAATATGTTTTGCTAAAAATAAATGGCCAAGAATGGGTTTAATAGTAGAAATTCGTGGCCTAGATCCACTTCTATTTCTGTATTTTGGTTTCATTAATACCAGTGCAGACAATGAAAGCCTGCAAATATACATATACAAACAAATACAGTAGTGGTAGTAACTTTAAGACTTTGTTTGCAAGTTCAGGATAACCAGGCTTCATATAAAACTAAAACCCTGTCATTGCATAACCCTGAAACACCAGTTCTAATGAGGTATTACTTGGTAACTCTGGAAAACTGTCTTGTTCACTTGAAGCCAAGGTAAGCCTTATGGTGATTCTAAGACCTACCTTAAATAGATAATTAATCCATCTCTTCCTAATCCTAATTCCAGCATCTTTTCCTTGTATATTTCCCAGCATAGTTATTGCCAATGAACTGTAGCAAGTTGTCAGTGTCAAGCCAGGATCTGTTTGCCACATGAACATGATCCCGGCCACCAACAAATGGGTGGTTTGGCTGTCGGCACTGAACGCTGGCATATGTTTTGTTCTACTCTCACTTTTCTCTCTCTGAACTAATATAGCTGAGCTAAACACAGTGGATCACAACTGGGTTTGGGCTTCTCTGTGCTCGGGTTTCAAACATGGTGCAACACCATCACGAAGGCATGCAAAAGCGTTGCTTAAAGCATGCAGCAATACTAGGTTTCAAGGAACGTATTCAGGCAATCTAGATGAGAATATATGAATTCTAACAAATATTGTCAAATGGAAATGCAGACCTTTGGGGACTGAGAAGCAGGGCCCTAAGCCTGATGTCTTCTATTCCAGGGCCTGGCCACTTGCCAAGCCCCTCTGGGGAACAGAGCAGAGCCAAATTCCAGCACACAAACCAGGCACAATCTTACTAGCCGAAAATGCAACTATTAAGCCACCACGGAACTATTAAATTTCCGATCCCAGCTGTGCCCATGTGGAATCACAAACCATCTCACTGGAATCACACGTGTTTGAAATGTTCTGTAATTTTGGCATCCACGAGGGCTTTCCAGGGATGAAGGCATAATAGGTGCCAAGGGTTTAATTAAAAATTTATGGGAGAAAATTTTGCACTTGAGAACATTATATCCACTCACTTCTGTTTAGGGTTTATTTCCCCTGCAAATATGGACAAGAGTGCCATGATTCCATTTTATGAGAAGCCCTAGTCCAGGGTTGCAAAGCTAGGTGCTACCTGCAGGTGGAGTCCTTGGCAGAGGAGCCAGCCACTGACTGCCTTCAGGGTGGGTGCCAAGACCAGCCAGCCTTCCAGTCAGATCTCAACTTGGTGCTGGCAAACAGACTATCTTGTCTAATCAGCCTGCAGGCGGCCCCCAGCAAAACCATGGGATTTAATGAACCCTCCTAAGACTCAGGCCCTAGTGGCACCCAGTCCTGAACAAAAACAACTCTCCTCATTCATGCCTTTTGTCTCCCCTCAGTCTCTCCAGGTGTTGAGAACATTCTTCCGTACAGGCACTGTGAAGGGAGAAGAGAAGTCTTCTCAGTCTCCCTTTACATGCTGCAGGAAGCAACTCTTAACACAATCTCTTCAAAGCCTCAGATAGAAAAAAAAAAAAAAAAATGCTTTTTCTGTGACCTGAGGGCCAGTCCCCTTGCTCTGCTAGCCATCTGTCTGTCTGTCTCTCTCCCACACACACACATACACTACACATATATGTACTACTTGTGGCCCCTGCTCTGATACACACAGCCTCCTGCCCAGAGGATCTTCTAGAGCAGGAGGGAGTGCCCTGTTTGTCATTGCTCTGTGCCAGTCACCTCCACTCCCTACTCAGGTGTGAGGGTGAAGCCAGGAGTCCACAGAGACAAAGGCTTAGCAGCCGAGCCAAGTTAGGGGCAGCCCAGGGTGTGCATCAGTGGAAGGAATGAGCCCAAGATGTTTTCCTCAGTCAGCACAGCATTGTCCAGCTTCCAAGAAGAAAGTTCCTCTTCCACGGGCCCCCACACCTCAGTGCTGACCTATCTCTTACTCACCTTCAGGGAGGCTTCTGTGTTCTTCCATGTGGCCACCAGAATGGCCACAGCAGGCTCTGACTTTCAGTTCAAGTACCCCAGAGATGGGTATTTACCAAGAGGAAGAGGGGATGCCCTTGGCTTCCCTCCCACATATCTAGCCCTACTCCTGATGGGAGAGAATCCAGGGCTCTCCCCAGAAACATATTTTGGTTAATTGCTACATTCTTCTCCCATCTCTTCACTAAAAAGTCTCACTCTAAGAAGACTTCTTGACAATTACTGTCATCAGAGGAAGAAGGATTTAGAAGTGACAAATGTGAGCAGCCTGGTCAGGCCACCTACCCAAACACATCACCCTGCAGTTCTCTAAGCCAGGAAGCTGAGAGGGACAAAAAAAATATGGGCCAGCTGCATGGCTATTGGGTGGGGCAATCTCAGGCCTTGACCTCTTAGTGATCTCTGTCGGTAAAAAGGGCAGGATGGTTCCTGCCTCATCTAAGTCACAGACACAATAAGCAAGTGAAGGTATATCTCAAGTGGGGAGGAGCCTTGGCAGTCACCCCACCTTCATCTGAAGGGGCATCAAAGAAGTGGTGAAGAGGAGAGGCCTTGAAGGGAGGCTTCAAGAGGCTGGATTTTGTACTGGACCCTTGGGAGGAATCATCAAATAGCATATGAATCAGTCACCTCCTCTTTATCTCCAGTTACTGCATACTTTACACGTACCAGGCGTCATGCTAGACCTTCTACATACATTCAATCCTTACACCAACCCTAGAAGGTATATATTATTCCCAATTAGCAGATGAGGAAACTAAGGCTCTGAGAGAAGTTAAATAAACTGTCCAGGGTGCTGGCCAGCATGTGGCCAGCCCTCTTAAGTGCTACACCATATTCCATTGCCCAAATCCTCCTACCACAGGGAAAGCAGTCCTCCTCAGATCTCAGCTACCAGCCAAGGGAGACTGACCAGGCCTGTACCAGCCCTCTTTAGCACTTGGATTAGAAACTGTATGCTCCTTACCATGCCCAACCCTGCCCTGACCTACCCTGTCCTGGCCTTTCACTCAACTCAGTGTTCTAGCTGTTCCCACACTGCCTTCCTAGAGCACATCTCTGGCATCAGAGCTCACCTGCTCCAAACCTTCAAGGGCTGCCTATCTTCACAGCCTGAAGTACATACCAGGCATCACTGAAGGCCTTGCATAATTAGATAGTGACCTCTTCTCCTCTCTAGACTTCTTTTATGGGACTCTTTCCTACATCCAAAAAGAAAAAAAAAACCATTGCCATCAAGTTGGTTCTGACTCATAGCAATGCTATAGGACAGAGTAGAATGGCATGTGGGAGGGAAGCCAAAGGCATCTCCTTTTCCTCTTGGGAAATACCTATCTCTGGCGTACTTGAACTAAAAGTCAGAGCCTGCTGTGGCCATCCTGGTGGCCACATAAGTTTCTAAGGCTATACATCCTTATGGAAGCAGACTGCTGTAGAACAGCTGATAGGTTGAAACTGCCAAACTTTTGGTTAGCAGCCAAGCACTTTAACCACTGTGCCACTGGTGCTTCTCCTTTTTTCCATAAGTGGACCAAATATTTAAGCATTTGGCTTCTAACCAACAGGTTGGCAGTTCAAGTGCAGCCAGAGATATCTCAGAAGAAAGTCCTGACAATCTTTCTGAAAAGTCACAGTCATTGAAAAAACCCTATGGAGTAGTTCTACTCTGACACATACGGGGTCATCATGAGTCGGAATTGACTCAGTGATAACTAGTTTTGTTTTGTTTTTTTAATTCTCTTACATGTACATTGTCTTCTATATAGTATACATATATAAATATACCCATTGTCTCCTGAACCCACTTTTATGACTTGTCTTTACTTATAATCTACCTTCTCCCTAAAATACCTCTCCAAGTCCCCAGAACTCCAAACATGTGCAAACCAGAGGCTGCTGAGAGCTAGCCAATGAAAATGAGTGTTGGGGAAGCTCACAAGCTAATGGCGAGACCCCCACGCACTGGTTAAGTGGCCAGAGAGCGAGGTGTGGGGTGAGACAGTACTTGGTGGGTACACAAGTGGATTACCAGCCTAGAGAAGAAACAGGGTGGTTCCTTTTTCTTCCCCCCTAATGTGGCTCCCACACAGGGCTCTGCACACACTGCCTCCACCCTGATGGGGTGACCCAGCCATCTTGGCCTCCCTTGGCAACACCCCCAGGGGCCCAGCATTGCTGAGTCATCCCTCTCCCATGAAGAGCAGAGCCCTCTCAGTTCTGTACAAAGTCACACAAGCACAACCACAACCTTAGCCATGCAGCTCTTTCGCAACCTGGCACTCAGCACTGCTGGGGTGTACTCAGGGATTTCTCTGGGAGCCCCACCCAAGGGCAGGTATCTACACATGTGCATGTACTTGGAGAGTGGTGGCCTGGTAGAGCTCAGCCTGGGCTGCTGGGGCGTGGGAATACTTGTGGAATGAATGCCAGCAGCCCTGGCCTAGGTGACACCTCTTCAGACAGCAGGTGGGCCTCTTAGCAGGGCTGTCCAGTTACCATTTGCCTCTCTCCCAATCACATAGCTTCATCTGCCCCACCTCACTGTGCTTCCCGAAACCACGGAGGACCTGAAGGCAGGCCCAGAAAGGTGCTGGGCTAGGAGGAGAGAGCCCAAATTCCCACTCTGACACTGGCTCACAATGAAGCTCTGGGAAAGTCCCTGTTCCTCTCTGGCCTCCGATTCTTCATACATAAAATGGAAGCTTGGACTAGATTAGTGATTTCTAAACTTTGTTCCTGGAAGCTCTGGAGTTTGGAGAAAGGGTCTCGGGGATCCCTTTACAGACATGTCCCCAAGCCTAAACCCACATTTGGGGTCTGGAAGTCTCTCAAAGCTGAGCTCTTTAGTCTTGGTTTGTAACCCTGGGCAAGTGTTTCCTCTTCACAAGGCAAAAGTGCAGCCTTACCCTTCTTCCCAGATGTAGGCTTTTGAGAAGATGGGAACATGGAGGGGACCCTGGCTCAGAGCTCAGTGGGCACTCTGTCCTGGGAAGGACAGGATGAAGGAGGAGTGGTCTAGCAAGTGTGAGAGGCAGTTGGTCAGTATGTGGGTGTTGGCTGAGGCTCAAGGAGCCAGCTCCTGTCCCACAAATGAAGGGACTTCATGGTAATGAGTCATCCTGGGCTTTGGCCAGTTACCTGACATCTAGAAGACCACCCTCACTGGAGTGGCAGACAGAAGGCTCTGAGCCTGCTTCAGAAGTTATCAAAGCCTCAGGGACCTGGGGTCCAGGCAGTCAGGGGTTGAGTTAGAAGGCTAGCCTAGGATCTAGTCTGACCCAAGAGCACAGCAACAAGACTCCATGGATCCTACCACCAAAGAGGCCTCTCGTATCCCTCACCCATTCCCACTCCAAGAGAAAGGCTAGATCAGTCAGGATCTAATCAGGGAAACAGAGCCCATATCCCATGTCTGGTAATTAATAGTGACCTAGTTACAACATTGGAAGAGCAGCAAAGACAAGCAGCAGAGAGTGAGGCAAAGCAGAGAATGGCAACTACAGAAAAGCAGCACCAAGCCCAGGGCTAGAGGAGGAACAGGAGGAGGTCTAGATGCCAGGGCCATCCAGTGAGAACTAAAACCATGTGAGGGCACTGAGAGCAGGGAGAGAGGCTGATGAATGATAGCTAGAACCATGGAGGAGACAGCTGCTGCCAGGGAGAGAGGAAAAGAAATACCCTTTCCTCTCCCTTCCTCCCCACTCTCCTATCTCCTGCCAGTGCCTCTCACTGGCCAAACCTGACCAGAAGCCAGTTCAAGGAAGCCTGGGAATCATAGTTTGTAGAGTCAGTCCCATATACTACAGAGCTGAGCCAGGAAGGGCAGGAAACAGGTCTGAGAGCAAAGAGGCAAATAATGGCCACACAGACACTCTCAGACTCCCACCTAGAGCCCCTCCACCCTTCCAGGCCCAGCCTGTACTTCAAAGTCCAGCTAAAACTGTCTTACCTTCAGAATCTGGCTCCAGGGCAGCCTTGATCTCAGTCTGCCTGGCCACCATTCCTCTGGCCCCTCTGGGTTGTGGCAGAAGGCTCTAGCTGACCTCTCTCCAGTCCTAAAGATATCCCAGCAGCTCAGCCAGACTCTGTCCCAGCTGAACACAAACTCTGATGTGCCCTTTCACCCTGAACTCCCCAAATGGGTTTCTTTCCAAGAAAATCTTTATTTTCCAAATGAAAATTCCCAGGTCATTTCTTAGGGGACTGTAAATTGTTGTTATTGCTGTTGTTGCTGTTAATCAGTGAACTGGATGTACGAAAGAAGCCAAGGGCTCCCATGTGAAATGCTCTAGGTCCAGTCCGACCTTAGAGGGGCAAAGAGAGCTGGGAGCACTGAGGTCTCACTGCCTCCAGAAGCCTCCCACTGGGAAATGCATTTTTAGAGCAAGAGACCCCTGAGATTCTGGAAAGACAGAAAGATGTTCAGTTCACAGGGATCTGGCCCCTGTCCTCCAAGAGCCAGCAGTAGCCTATTGCCCCAGCCTCTGTCACCTCTGGCCCACAAGAGCCAGTGATAGCCTCCTAACTGGCCATGGTCTCCAGCTTCTTTTCCCAAGACTAGGCAACTCTATGAGTCGTGCTTTTGAAACAAAGTCCTGACAGGATGACTACCCCTGCTCTATCCTGTTATCTCTTGGCTGTCTCCCAGATAAACTCCAAAAGCCAGAGCCAGACAGATGAGGCCAGTGGTATGCTGAGGTCAGCTCATACCAACTCATGAGAGTGTTCAGTGATGTCACACTGATAATCTGAAATCTGCCATGGTGGGAATATTTACAAGACAGAAACTGGCAAACACTACCAAACAGGGCTTTCGCCCACCCCCACCCCCTGAAGAGCTGATTGTTAAGTATTTACCATTATACACTGGGTGAATGAGGCCTTTGACATTCGTTGATATTCTGGGCATTCTCCGCCTTCATTCTGGCCTCATGTCCTGCCATCCTCTCTTTCCCAACTTCTTCCTCCCAGCTGTTCACCAACCCACCAGTCCTTCAAGCATTCCCCCAGCTGCTAGAAAGGAGAGCACATGGTGTGCTTCCATCCTGAGTTCAGATCTTGTTGTGTGTGTAACCTTGGGCAAGTATCTTCCCCTCTCTGTTTCCTCACCTGTAAAAGGTGGATACAGCAGCGCATGAAATGAGAGCATGAGTGTTGTGAGCTCAGCGTAGTGCCTAGTCTACAGTTCTGCTCAAAAACAGTATCACCCTCCTCTCCAGCTGTACAGATTCTCCCATGCATCAAGGATTAGCCTAAACCCCACCTCGTTGGTGTAGCCAGACCATGAACCCAGCTGAAACCTCCTGTTCCCTCTCAGCAGCCTACTCCTGGTGACTGACCTTCTATGACATAGGACCAGACTCCCTGGGAGAGCAGAGCAGGCAGCTGTGTGGGGGGTGATTTATACCAGTTCCCATCATGAGCAGGATTGCATGACTAGTAAAGCGGCCAGGGCCTCCTCATGTCTCCACCATAGGCCAGGGAGACATGGGCTCCCCTCCCATTCTAGGGCCCTCTTCCTTAGAAGGCCCCCTCCTTCCTGCCTCATGGGTACCTGCAAGCACCTGTCCAACAGTAGCTGGAAGCAGAGGCAACATGTGGGGCAATTGGCTTTGTGTGAATTCCAGATGAATCAGCCTCACAAAGCCTACCTCCAACTGCTGGCCCATTTGCAAAGGTGCAGACACTCCCAGAAGATGACATGCCCACCTGCCCAGCTTGGATGCCACGAGGCAACCACAAACAGGAGCTCTGCTCACCTTGAGAAAGGAACTACCACACATACCACATGCCCTTGCCAGGCTCAGACAGTCAAAAATAGATAAGACACTGACCCAGCTAAGACAGGCTACCAACATTTACTCTTGTCTGGAGGTCAAGAACCAGTGCTGATCTTCCCAGAAGAATTATGGGTAGGCCAAGGGACACCTCCACTTTTCTGTGAAGAGCTCAGCAGCCCCTGCAACTAGGAGATGTTACTGTTCATCACTTACTAGCTGCGTGGCCTTAGCCAAGTTAGGTAAACTCCCTGGGCTTCAGTTTCCTCCTCTGTAAAATGGGGACAATGAGAGCTCTGTGAGGCTGATTCACTCTGAGTTCACACAAGGCCACCTGCCCCACATGTCATCTCTGAGGATTTTACTTTTTTTAATTTGTACTGTGATGTGGGTGAAAGTTTACAGAGCAAATTCATTTTCCATACAGCACTTTATAAATTGACTGCGTATGAATGTCTATTTTGTGTCATGACATTGACTGCAATTCCCCATAATGTAACAGCTCTCTTCCCACCTCCTCCCTATAGCAACCTCTTTCCTGTGTCCTTCCTTCCCGTGCACTCCCATCCCCATGAGCTGTCTCGCTGTGTATATGTGGATTTTAGATGAGAAAAGGGAGTAAGTACTTCCAGTAGTGTCCGGCACACAACAAATGCATAATGCTGTTGTTGTTGTTGTTATGTGCCGTCGAGTCGGACCCGACTCATAGTGACCCCTCCTTGGGTTTCCAAGGCAGTATCACTACAGAAGTAGATTGCCCCATCTTCCTTCCGAGGAGTGGCTGGTGGGTCGAACCGCCAGCCTTCTGGTTAGCAGTCAAGTGCCTTAGGCACTACGCTACCAGAGTAGTGTCTGGCACACAATAAATGCATAATACTGTTTGTTAGTATTTATTATTCCCATTTGAAACAAGAAGAAAGGGAGCTTTAAAAGGGAGTTCATATAGATACAATTTGGAGTTTTTGTCCCAAGTTGCTGCAGGATCAAATATCTAAGGACACCCTTATAGATGAGCATAAGCCTGGAGCCTCCAGATGAGAACAGGACAGCATCACCTCAGCCTCAAGCAATGACAGCAGAACAGGGGTCAGTCACCGGGACCGCCAGTTTGGACACATGTTGTGCCTTCTATCACAATTATCTTTGTCACTGAAGAATTCAGCATGGCCCCACAGAGATTCCACCCGGAAAGTGTAAAGTGCAGAATCTCAGATTTGAAAGAAATTTTAATGACTGTACAGATCCAATTCATAACTGGGCACAAAGTCATTCGAAATTTCACCAAGAGCCTGCATGAGCGACGTCAGTGGAAGGAAACTCTGTTCCTGTAGAGGCCACGCCCTCCACCCTAAATGTCCCAGAAGAGAGGGCAAGGAGCTGGGGCAGGTGGAGCACAAAGATCAAATCTGCGCACTTCTCAGCTGAGCCTGAAGCAGATCCAGCCTCCGACCTCCCATCCCCTGACCCTACCCAGTTCTCCAGGGAATTAAGAGGCTCCTGGAAAGCCAGACTTGGGCTGGAAGATGTGGACACAGGCTGAGCCACAAACCAACTGGTTCCACACCACTGGGTCACAGGAAAGAAAAAAGGATGGCCCTGGGCCCAGGCCCAGGAACAGCAGCCGGGGAGATCAAAACACCCAGATAATGAGCTGAATTCTTCTCCCAGAGACACCAGCTAATGAAGGGGGCACAGGAAGCCCCGTGTCACAGGCCCAAACTGTTTATACAAGTGTTAAAAATACATTTCAAAAGAAAGCAGGGAAGCCTGAGGAAAACCCTCTGCCGCCCTTGGAAAATGGTTTCTGAAAACCACGTTAATTTGTTTTCTGAAAGGTGTTTGAAGTCTCTCAGTGTACCCCTTGGGCAACTTTAATTCCACCTCCTAATCCCCTATTAAACCTGATGCTCACTAGCACAGCCCACTTAGGGGATTATGATTTTTATTCTTAATTATACAGATACATATTTGGGTCCATGCATGTTCCTTGTTTTTATGTAAATTAAAAGGGCACTGTCAGCTACACTTCTCCAAGATGCTCAAAACAGCCTGAGCTTCATTAAGGCACTCAGGGGATTTGAAATGAGGTTTAAAAGGTCAGGAGTGTGTGCATGTGTGTGTGTGTGCGTGAGCACACACACGCGCACACGTGTGTGTGTGTGTGTGTGTTTATTTATTTATTTTTAAATTAATTTTCAAAGCCTTATAATCTTATAGCCAGAGATGAACGGGTTGATGGGAAAGTGCTGAGAAGCAACGTGTGAAGAGCTGAGCCAGGGAAGACAGGGGTCACCCTGCAACACCTGGCAAAGCAGAGGGACACCCAGGCAACCAAGCCCACAGCCCCAGCCATCGTGGGGCTCAGAGCCCAGCAGGATAAACAGGTATGCACAGTGGTAACTTTTACTGTCCTCAATGTCATCATCACTAGCAGCAAGCTCCACTTCTGGAACACCTACTATGTGCCAGTCATTGTATTAAATGTTTTGCACATTCAACTCATTAAACTCAGCAGCCCTCTAATGAGGGTAGTATTATTATCCCCATTTTTCAGATGAGGAAACCGAGGCATAGAAAGGATGACTTCCTTAACATTCCATTTTCAAAAATGATAGAGACAATAATAATGTTGTTGATGATGATATTTATTGAGTGTATTAATGTGTCAGGCACAGTTTATATATATACATTATCTCATTTAACTCTCACTGAAAAAGCCAGTGAGATAAATTTTATTATCTTACTTTACAGATGAGGAAACTTAGGCTCTGAGGGGTTTTAAAAAGCTACCAAAGGTCACACGACTAGTAAGGATCTCTGGCCTGAACCTGAATCAGTGAGACTGTAGAACCCAAACCCTCAACCTCTCATCTCTCTGGCTCCATAGCCCTCTAGCTCCAGAGGATTTCACAACAATGGCACAAGAGATGTGACAAGGTAACATCCCTCCCACTGGCCCTTGAAGCCCAGGGACCAGTGACAGGGTCTGTGTGTGCTGGGGATCATCCATAGGCTTAACTAGGGAGAGAGCACTGTGAGCTGGAGCAATTTCGGAAGGTTCCCTGAAGGAAGGAACAGAGGTAGGCTGGGGAAAGACAGGCTGGAACATGGCAGAGAGCAGAGGTGAGTAAAATGGGTGCATAAGCGGACAAAGACAAGGTGTGCTCAGAAGCCTAGGGCTGGAGATGTCAGAGGCAGATAGCAGAAAACTCCAAATGAAATGTGGACTGGAGACAGACATTTGGGTGTCACAGAACCCTAGGGGTCCTCCACCAAATCCATTCACTCTCTGTCTTCCCTCCAGTGATCCTATCTATTATCAATTCCTCCCCTTGGGCACCAAGTACCATCTCCCATACCTTCTCAAAGACATCACTCCTGTCAATGTCCCCTCTCTTTGGATAATTCTGTTTTCCCTCTCTCCTGGATCATTCACATCAGCATACAAATTTGCTATTAATTCTCCCATGTATTTAAAAAAAAAAAAAACCTCCCTTGACCCCAACACCCCTCTCAAGTTACTGCCTTATTTCTCTGCTTCCTGTTTCAGCAAAACTCCTTGAGAGCTATGTGGGTCTGATCTATCTTCTCCCACCCCTCCCTCTCTTCTCTATCCTCTCCAGTCAGACTTCATCCCACTTCTCCACTGAGAATGGTTCTTACCAAGGTCCATGAGGTCAACAACCTCCATGAGGTCAAAGCCAACTCTCAGCAGCATTTCTCCCAAAAAATGTTCCTTTCTCTTGCCCTCCATGATACTCCCTGGTTCTCTTCCTACCTCCCTGGCTACATCTTCTCGGTCTGTTACTGGTTCTTCCCATGTCTAAGTATTGTCCTGGGCTCACTCTCTCTGCCCCCCTTCTCTTTTCTCTATCTGTCATCTCATCCTGTGGCTTTAAATACCATTGTCACACTAACAACTCAAAATGTCTATCTCCAGCCTCTACCTCTCTTCTCAGCTCCAACTCAAACAACTAACTTGATGTCATCAATTGTATGTCTAATAGACCTCTAACTTAACAAGTCAAAAGCCAGATTCCTGATTTTCACTCTCCCCAAATCTGTTCTTCCTTTCATCTTTCCCCATCTCAGCAAATGGCTGTGGAGAGTGAGGAAAACAGAACTCAGGAATGACTCTTGGCTTAACCAACTGGGTAGATAGAGTACAGACCCATGAGAAAATCCGATTGACTCCACCTCCAAAGCATACCTGGATCTGCCCACTTTTCTCTATCCCTCTACCCCCACCCTAGCCTAGGCCATCAACAGTTTATACCTAGATTCCTGCAGTAGTCTCCTAATTGACCTTCCTGTCTTCACTTTTCTTAGCTATACTCCATTGTCCATTCAGCAGTTAGAGGGGTCTTTTAAAAACAGAAATCTAATTGTGTCACCAATACCATCACCCAAACTTCCCAATGTACTTGGGATAACATCCAAACTCATAAACATTGTCCAATAAAGCCTTGTATGATCTAAACCCTGTCTCCTTGACTTCACAATTTATCATTCCCTTCTGGATTACTAAGCTCCAGTTGTACTGCTTACTCTGTTTCTTGGGCACACCAAGCATATTTTACCCCAGGACTTTTGCACTTGCTGTTCTATCTACCTACACTGCTCTTCTCTTGATTTTCTTACAGCTGACTCCTTCTTGTTGTGCAGAAATATTGTCACCTCTCCTGGGAATCCTTCCCTGACCATTCAATTTAAGTTCTCCATTATATCACTCAATTATCATTCTGCACAGTGCACTTATCACACCAGAAAATTTTCTTGCTTATTTATACATGTGTATATAAATGATTGTTCCCAGAATGTAAACTTCAGGAGGGCAGGGACCTTGTCTGTTGTGCTCCCTGCTTCAATCCCACCCTCTAGCACAGTGCCTAACTCAGACTTGAGGTTCAATCACTGTGGCATGAATGACTGGCTCTTCTCATATCCTCATCCACCCTCCCTCCCACCCTTCCCCAAGACATTGGCTTGGCATTAATGTCCAGATGGCAAATATCAAGTGTACTGACTATGTCAGGGCTTAAGATTGGGGATGAAGAGGAGTCGGAATAGCAGCAACTATCTTTTTTCATCACAGCCTCAGCTGCTACTCCCATCACCCCTGCAGTCCGGGTCATGCCTGCCCTGGGCCTGAGGAGTAACTGCCAAGCAGGCAGCCTAATGCTTAGAAGCTCTAGTTCTGCAGTCAGAGAGGCAGGGTTAAAATCCCCTACTCACTGGCCAGAGACCCTGAACAAGTCTCTTCACGTCTCTGATCCTCAGTTTACTTAACTGGAAAATGGGGATAAGAACAACACCTTCTTCTGGGATTATTGTGATGATTTAAATGAAATAATTGTAAGGAGAGCCTGGCACAGAGCTCAATGAAGTTAAGATGTGACTGATTTTACTGGCCATAATGGGGATCAGGATTGGGCCCCACAGAGAACATAAGCTCCACATACGTTCCTTCTGGAACCAAGGCCATGGTTCTCTCAGTGTAAAGACTGAGAACTCAGCAGCTGTCTCTGCCAGTCCTGCCTCACAGTCCCACCAGCAGGCTTGAACATCCATCCCCATGTCGTCTTTCTCCCCTACATTCCCTGTCAGTGGAGTGATGGGGTCTCGATTGAGTTCATGACAAAGTAGCATTATAAATAACAAAATTCACTTATGCTGGTATCACACTTTATCCTGCAATGCCCTCTGACAGGAGGCCAAGCTCCTCCCAGTTCCTCTCAGCCAGTATACAGGATAGCATGAGGGCCCTGATCCCCTATGACACAGAGACAATATTTGATTGACAAACAAAGATGCACTGTGAGAGCCAGAGTTATACCTGGGTACCATCCCCCATCCCAAACCATGGGGCATGATGTATTTTGCAGGCCAAAGAGGCCTTGCATGAGGCTTACTGGAGGAGAGATGGTGTCCTGGGCAGCTAAAACTCAACTCCAAGCCTAGACCCCAGGCTTTCCTTCTGATATGTCTCTTTATGCCTTCAGTCTAGTGAGCAGCTAGAACCTGCCCTGAATCCTGGAAACTGATCACACCATAGTTAAAACATGAAGCTACCTGCAAATTATGGACTGTAACTATAGCCACACTAACAAACTTTTGGCCCCTTGCTGCCAGATACCTGGCTATGCCAAGAGATTTGGAAGACAGCTACCTGGCCAACTGACTGGAAGAAATCCATATTTGTACCATTCCAAAGAAAGGTGATCCCACAGAATGTGGAAATTATCAAACAATATCATTAATATTGTACCCAAGTAAAATCTTACTGAAGATAATTCAAAAACAGTTACAGCAGTATATTGACAGAGAACTTCCAGAAATGCAAGCTGGATTCAGAAGAGGATGTGGAATTAGGAATATCATTGTTGATGTCTGATGGATCTTGGCTGAAAGCAAAGAATATCAGAAAGATGTTTACTTGTGTTTTATTGACTATGCAAAAGCATTCAATTGTGTGGATCATAACAAATTGTGTATAACATTGAGAAGAATGGGAATTCCAGAACACTTAATTGTACTCATGAGGAACCTGTACATAGACCAGGAGACTGTCATTCAAACAGAACAAGAGGATACTGCATGGTTTAAAATCAGGATGGGAGTGCATCAGGGTTGTATCCTTTCACCATACTTGTTCAATCTGTATGCTGAGCAAATAATCCAAGAATCTGGACTATATGAAGAAGAATGTGGCATCAGGATTGGAGGAAGAATCATTAACAACTTGCAATATGCAGATGACACAACTTTGCCTGCTCAAACTGAGGATGATTTGAAGCATTTACTGATGAATATTGAAGACTACAGTCTGCAGTGTGGATTACACCTCAATATAAAGAAAACAATAATCCTCACAACTGGATCAATAAGCACCATCATAATAAATGGAGAAAAGATTGAAGCTGTCAAAGACTTCATATTACTTGGTTCTATGGTCAACACCAATGGAAGCAGCAGTCAAGACATCAAACAACATATTGCATTGGGCAGATCTGCTGCAAAAGACCTCTTTCAAGTACTGAAGAGCAAAAATGTCTCCTTGAGGGCTAAGGTGTGCCTGACACAAGCCATGGTATTTTCAAATGCTTCATATGCATGTGAGAGCTGGACAGTGAATAAGGAAGACCAAAGAAGGAATGATGCTTTTGAGTTGTGGTGTTGGCAAAGAATAGCAAAAGGACCATGGACTGCTAAAAGAACTAACAATCCATTCTGGAAGAAGTGCAGCCAGAATGCTCCTTGGAAGCAAGAATGGCCAGACTCCGCCTCACCTACTTTGGTCATGTTGTCTCTCTGGAGAAGGATATCATGCTTGGTAAAGTGGAGGATCAATGAAAAAGGGGAAGGCCTTCAACAAGATGGATTAACACAGTGGCTGCAATGTTAGGTATAGCAAGGATCATGAGGCTGGCACAGGACCAAGGAGTGTTTCATTCTGTTGTACATAAGGTCACTATGAGTCAGAGATGACTCAACAGCACCTAACAACAACAACAACTGCCAGACAACTAGTTAAGGACTAAGCCCACAGTCTGGTTATCTGGCAGGTTGCATCTGAGCCCAGGAATATGTCCAACTCAAAAGAGTCTAAACAGTATGGATTGCCCCTTGAAGGTGTTGGCCTGAATATCCTTCCCAGCAACCAACATTCCTGCACCAGCCCAACACACTCCCATGATGCTCTCAAACCTGCCAAAGTGCTTGTTCCCACAATTTATCCACTGTGAGAAAAGCAAAGAAGAGACTGCTAGCCCTTCTTTACAGAAGGGGCACTAAGACCCAAAAACTTGCCCAAAGCCAGAGCTCCATGACCTCCATACCACTGCCTCCCACACTTAAATGAAACTTTCACCCTAGGTTCCTATAGAATTTGAGTCCTTGTTAAATACCTATTGCTGGAGGTCCCCTCCTGTACCTCTCTTCTCGCTGACCTCCTCAATCCATTGTCTTCGAGATAACAGAATCAATGCCACTTGACTAAGGAGCCTCTAGGATCCTCTGGGAATGCTCATGGATACATCTAAATGTATTTGCCAAATATTAAAGCAATCAGACCCCTGTGACCCTACACAGATCACAGCCAATTGGCGTCTTTCAACTAGGGAGGTCACTGATTACAAAACAAAGCCCTAGGAAGGAACACGATGATACAAGCAAAAGGCCAACAGAAAAACTGCACAGCCCCCAGCCCAGAACTCTAGGCAGGCTGGGCTCACTTCTGCATTACACATCCATGCATCCATAGCAGTCAACAGAATAGAGATCAGGGGACTTCTGGGATAAAGGAGACCTGCATGAGCAAAGTCTTCACGTCACCCTAGGTGCTGGACTTCTAGGGAGTGTGGGAGGACTTGTTCAGTGCAGGTAAGTCCATCCCAATAGGAGGGCTTTCATTACAACAGAAGCTTCCTGGAGAAAGGTCAGCTGCTGCAAGCCTCCTAGAATCTCTAAACACTGAGTTCTTCATACAGATGGGAAAAGTGAGACCAAGAGAGGATCAGGGACCTTCGTCCACTGAACATGAAATGGTGAAAGTCAGAAGTATTCCTCCTTTTTGTCCATGCCCAAGGAGTGTCCTACTCACACATCGCCAAAGTCTGTTACATGGTTTTACTTCCCTAGGGTCCCCCGCAAAGTTGTTTTGTCTCTTATGCAACAGCCAACAAAGTGGCCCTCGAGTGGTTGTGACAATAGCCTTTTGCTTCATCAATGGTGTGTTTCTGTGCAGGTTTTCACCTCCTTAAACATGCTCTGCCTAGAGTTGATGGTGCAGAGTGCACACCCAGAGAAAGGACAGGAAAATGGGTATAAAATTACATAATAATGTCTGAATCATACACAAAGAAAACGAATGTTCTCTCAACCATGGAAACCCACTGGGAAAAGTCAAGGCAAGATGACCAAAGGCTTGATGGGTCTTTTAAAGCTTTGTTTGGGTGAAATGTTTGCTCTTATTCTAAAAACTTCTCTGTCGCAGATAAAATTGTTCTCTAATTTGGTCATACATTTGGATTTCATTATTTTCCCAATGTATTCCAGACATCTAAAATTAAACAGATGTCATCAACCCCGTTTAGGCCTAAAAGACTTGTAACCAAACAGTGATTTCAACCCCAATACAATACCGACTTGGAACACTGTGTTTTAGTCATTAAAAGTTTTAAAACTCTGCTCCATTTTTCTCATTTCCTATAATGAGATCTCTTCCCCCTTCTTGAAATACGCCAAGTCTTCAAGGGTCACTGGAAAGTCAAACCAGAGAGTAAAGCAAATTTAAATATGAAAAATGGAAGAGTGAAATATGAAATCCTTATCCGCTGAAACCCTTAACCAAGAAACTGAAGCTCAGTTTCATTGCAGAGGAGGAAAAATGGTAAGGGAGAGATATAGAAATAGTGTGAGTTCAGGAAGGGGATTTGGCTTCTAAAGCCTGCATTGTTTTATCGTTCTGATTCTGACAGGGATTAGATTAGTGAGAATCCTCCAAGCCTGCTCAGGGCGTCCTGGGGACAGTTAAGAAGAAAAGACAATTCTTTCTCTTCCTCGATCCTCATCTCTGAGCCTCCCCCCAAATGATTTTGTTAAACGGCATAACCAGGTCAGAGGAAAGTGCCTGTTTGAGATGCCCAGAATTCACAAGCAAGACCCATGTTCACGTGGGAAATGCCTGGGAGTGAGGGAGGAGTATCTGGCTTTGGGCTTAGAGGTCACGTTTGGGGGGATTGCCTAATATCTTCATTAAATCAATTTTCTAGTCCAAATGGAAGACTAAAATAGAGAAGGGGTTGAAAGAGGTACAGAGACCAAAGAGAACCTTCAACCATTTGATACTGAACAAGGAGGCCCACACCCAGCAATGAAGCCCCTGCCTCTACTCTCAATGTCCCCTCCTCCCATCTTACAGAGCTGGGTGCCTCCCACAGGAACCCAAGTCAAACATGCCCATGCTGCCCCTACAATTCCCAAACCTGAACTCAGTTCAGGCCCCATGGCAGGCCCCATCCTTCCCCACCCCATCCCAGCTACAGCTACCTCCTTGCAGAGGGGGACCCAACAGTGGAGGGAAGCAGGGAACACAAGATCTGAACTACTCACCTAAGCTTCATGATGGCACACAGCAAGGCAACACAATCTCCCCATCTCCCTCCCTTCTAGAAGCTAAAGGATTTGAAATCTTCTGCAATATTAGTATCAATTTCTGACTTACCCAGTTGCTCTCTGCTCTTCACTCCTCTGCCTGGGGCACCTCTGGCCAGAAAAGCTCCCCAGAAAATGGGAAACAGCTTGCTTCTAAAAGAAAACACCTCCTAGGGCACCTAGCCCCAAATATCTCCTAGGGTATCTGTTCCAGGGAGAGAGCTCAGACCCGAAGCCCCAGTGAGGTGCGTGGCCATGGATCTGCTTTCAGGCAGCCTAGCAAAATCCTTGTTGGGATCTGGCTTGTTTACCGCAAGTGGGAGTCAGGCAAGCAAAGCAACACAAATGCAGCAGCCTCTAGGAAGGGAAAAGTCAAAAACTACCCATGAGATGGGCAGGAGAGAAAGGTGACCTCTTTGAAATACACAAGTGGGCCCAGAATTTGGTTTTGAATTGGACTTGTTCAGTATGTTCCAAACATTAGAATCCATCCAAACAACCTCCTCTAAGCAAGCTATAAGTCCACAGATACACTTCCCCTCAAGACTTGACAAGTCACTTAATCTCTCTGGGTGTTGATTCTCTCATCTTCACCTCATGGATGATTTGTGAACATTTACTTTCCACAACTGGCAAACAGTTTTGCCCCTGATGCAATCCTGGATAAATTAGTACTGGCTGGCTCTCTGGAGTGCTCTTCTGAGAAGGACTGTGAATTGCCTCAGAGTTGATTAGTGATGTCTTTCCTGATGTGGGAATACAGAGTGACAGCATTTAGTTCTCCTATTTGCAAACTGTAGCATAGTGGCTAAAGCACTTGACCGCTAACCAGAAGGCTGGCGGTTCAAACCCACCAGCCACTTCTTGGAAGGAAGGTTGGGCAATCCTACTTCCGTAGTGATACTGCCTCGGAAACCCAAGGAGGGGTCACTATGAGTCGGGGCCAACTTGACGGCACATAACAACAACAACAACAATTTGCAAACTGTAAATCAATCCATCTTGTTTTACAAGTGTGTAGAAACTGAGGGCCAAGGAAGTAAGGTGAACTTACACAATAAGGTCACACATTGGAAGAGAGGACTAAGCATTTTAAAAAATTTTTTTTAAAAAAGGAAATTTTCTATATAGGTAGATTTCAACCCTCAGGGTTCCCTGAATTAGCATAATGTTGGACTTTTCAAAGTAACTTTTATCCACTATGTTATAATGAGTCCCACCCAATTCTAAGAGATACATCAAGCAGGAACTGTTATCTTTATTTTCCCAATGAGGAAACTGAGGTCACACAGAAGAAGCAACACCTCCAGCTCTAAAAACAAGCCAATGACAAAACCAAGATGAAAACCCAGGCCAAACTTCCCACTAGGTCACCTGTCTATCAAATTGGCATTTTCACCCATCAGAGTGACAGACTGGGGCTGTCTGAGGGAGTTATGTGTCTGAAATGGAGAAAGGGGGATGTAGGGAGAGAACTAGCTCTTCAATGCTCAGGGTAGAGGGTTGTAAACAGTGACGATTCATTTGTAGGAAGCTCTGAATACCTTTGCTATCACTTCTGAGACTAATGGAAGGGGGAGCCAGCTGACTGCTAAGACACTATCACCACCAGAGCCCTATGAGCCTACTCTCACAAAGACTTTTCAGCCAGCTAATGCCACTCATTTCTCTAATAGGTTGCTAACAAAGCTCTTTTAATACGCACAAAAAACCGAAGCACAAAAGGGAAAAATTAGCTTGTAATTATTTGCTTTACCAGAGGATTGTTTTTTTTTCTTTACCCCAGTGTTCCTATAAAGTGTGAGAGCCCTTCTAGCATTTGGGTATAATCCCATTCACAAAGACTCTGTGTACACCCAGCCATTCAGAGGCACAAAGCAACTCATAGGTCAGGACTTAACAACTGCACTGCGTGAAAGCAACCAGCTCAGCTCGTGGTCCAAACAGCAAATCTGCCATCCTCATTGATCAGCATAGGGGTGAGGAGTTAGGGCTTGGGGGAGGCAGGGTTGACTACAGAAGGGATGCCAAGGAAATCGAGCTCCAGCTCCAAAGATGACCCCCAAAGGAAAGCTCTGGTCCCTGTTGAACCACAGAGATAAACATTCATTCCACAGATGTAGCTGGAAAGCATTACACTAGATACTGAGGGTGAAATGGGGAGTAAAGCTACCAAGATTCCTGCTCTCCTAGACCTTATGGTGCAGTGGGGAAGGTAGACATCAATCAAATAACAATGCTAATAGCAATGCCTAAGTGCAAACTCGGGAGCTCTGGTAGCGTAGTGCCTAAGGCACTTGACTGCTAATCAGAAGGCTGGTGGTTCAAACCCACCAGCCACTCCTCGGAAGGAAGATGGAACAATCTACTTCCGTAGTGATGCTGCCTTGGAAACCCAAGGAGGGGTCGCTATGAGTCTGGTCCAACTTGACAGCATATAACAACAACAACAAGTGCAAACTCACCTGAGTGCTCTGAAGCAAAGGAATTCTGTTCTAGAAAAGATTTTAATAAGACACTTGACCTAGCATGAGAAAGGCTTTGCTTGAAGTGACCCCTCACTTGAAATCTGAAGGATAAGTAACAGTTAACCAGGCAAAGAAGGCAGGACAGAGACTGATCCAGGAAAGGGTGAGAGCATGTGCAAAGGCACTGAGGTGGGAGGGAACATGATATGTTTGAGGAACTCAGAGAAACCCAATGTGGGTACGGAACAAAGAGCAAAGGGTAGTATGACGGCAGATGAAGGCATGTAGGCCACACTAAAGAATTTGGTCTTTATATGAAAAGCAATAGGAAGCCATTGGAGGATTTTAAGCAGCTGAGGGCTGGGATCAGCTTTGTGTTTTGAAGAGATGGATCTGGGTGCTAGGTGGAGAAAGGACTCTAGGAGAGGAAGGTCAGAATGGGTGGCCAGCTAGGATGCTGCTGCAGCTGTCCTGTGAGAGATAAAGGCAAATGGACTTGAGTGGTAGCAGTGAAGATGGATAGAGGGAAGAGACTCAAGAGCTATACAATAAAAAGAACTAGCAGGCTTTCAGAAAGGATTGGATGTGAGGCACTACAGAGTGGGTGTCAGGGATGTTTCCCTGATATCCAGCTGGATAAATGGATGGATGAAGGTACATTCCCTGAAATGGGGGCTTATTAGAGGAGGCACAAGTTGGGTGTGAAAGGATTATGAGCCCAGCCTTGGATATGATTGAGTCTTAGATAACTTGGAGACAACCACATGAAGATTGAGGGGACAGTTGAGTATACACGTCCCAAACGTAGGACACGGATATCAATAGCTCTGTGGTCCATTTTCAAGAGCTGTTCAAGAATAAGTCCCAAGATGTTACATCACATACATCCCTCTTCACACCTTCTTTCATTTCTTCCTTTTGAATTTTCTTATAAGGTGATTTCATAGGGAGATTCACAACATAGTGCTGGTTGTCACAGAAGTCAGACACCTTCCTGAATGAAGAAAATCTCCGTCTTCTTTCCTTAAGGAAACAGTAAGAGAAAATGAGCTTCAAGTCTGTAGAGGAAGATTATGTGTAGACACTCTGGAGAATGTTCTGGCTCTGAGGGTGCAACGCTGGAATGTATTCGTAAGCAAGAGTCTGGACTCTCGTTTCGCTGAAGTCCCAGGGCCTGGGGTGGATTGCTGCCTCTTGGGGATTCATGGAATGCAGTCCTGCCAAGCAGCAAGGGACCAGACTTGATGAACCACTGAGGCTCAGATGATTAAGTCCTAATCACAGGAACTCTATATACCCAGTAACAATAGCTCCAGTCACCAAGCACCCACTACACATAAATACTATGCTCAGCGGCTTTGCCTGCATTCCTTCACTTGATCCTCTCAACAATGCCCCATGGCGAGTATTCACCCATGAGAGCTGTGGGAGCTGAGGGTCAGAGAGGTTAGTTGACTTACCCAAAACCACACAGGTAGAAAGGACTATTGCTGGGATTTGAACCTTGGTCAGTAAATACCAAAGCCTACACTCTTGCCTTCCGCATCCTATCCCCACTCTTATTCTTACCTCAGCTTGAGAAGAGGCTGGTACTAAAGTGTTCTCAGAAACACTAATTACATATCACAGTAGAAACAATCTGTAAGTAGCATTTAAATACAAATTATATGATTAAAGTTATAACAAATATATTACACAATTGTATTCCACAGAAGGAAAATCCACTTTCCCCTACTAGAAAAAAAGAGGGGGGGTCTGTAAAGAACAATATTTTATAGAAATAGATAATAATGCTTAGTGTATATTGTAAAGGCAGTTAGTACATTTTGCCAGCTTGACTTTTAGAAACACTGGCCATACACCAAAACAAACCAAACTTGCTGCCTTTCAGTCTATTCTAACTCATAGCAACCCTTTAGGACAGAGTAGAACTGTCCCATAGAGTTTCCAAGGCTGTAAATCTTTTATGGAAGCAGACTGCCTCGTCCTTCTGTGGAGCAGGCTGGTGGGTTCAAACCGCTGACATTTTGGTTAGCAACTGAATGCTTAAAACACTACACCACATCCAGCATT
Organism: Orycteropus afer afer; assembly: GCF_000298275.1. NCBI lineage: Eukaryota > Metazoa > Chordata > Mammalia > Tubulidentata > Orycteropodidae > Orycteropus > Orycteropus afer. The sequence goes on along the minus strand of NW_006921699.1, from coordinate 7,221,601 downwards.
ATATAAGTTCCCACCTCCCTCATTCTCACAAACAAGATATTTCTATTGATTTGTAAGAACTCTTGTATGCTCTTCATGTATCATATGGTGATGTTGTTGTTATGTGCTGTCAAGTTGGACCAGACTCACAGCAACCCTCTTTGGGTTTCTGAGGTGGTATGACTATGGAAGTAGAATGCCCCATCTTCCTTCCGAGGAGTGGCTAACGGGTTTGAACTGCCAGCCTTCTGGTTAGCAGTCAAGTGCCTTAGGCACTGTGCTACCAGAGCTCCTGTATCATATGGTACAAACGTAATTTCCCTGTTTGTCATTTGTCTTTATTATTTGTTAGGTTCCTTTTCCAGAAATTGAATGTCACTAACCTAATTTACAAAGTTGCTTAATTCTATATATAAAGCAAAAATCAAAGGATCAGTCTTCTTCTGCAAAGACCACTGTTTGCAGGGTTTGAATTCCACTCTCTGTTTTTGGTAACACCACCATGCTTGACAAATGACAGGAAAATAGTACTCTTCAGAGAAGCAGGCCCGCCATTTGCTCTGGAGTTCACCCAGAGTGATGGCTGCTGGGTTGAGCCCTCACAGAGTGGGAGGAGCTATAGCCTCTGCCTTAGCCAACACCTGCTGTTGGCTTCCAGGACCAAGAGCCAGCTGGCACTGCCTGATCTTTGCCTTGGGAGACCTCACTACCTCAGTGGGTCACATAGCAACTAAGCAGGAACCTAGCTGTATCCTTCCAGGGATCAACTTCCTTAAGAAGCAGCTCCATGCTCACTCCAGGCCTTTTCCTGACCCAGTTTCCCATCACACACACACAAACACTCAACACATGTCCAGCACATGTCTCAAAAAAAGCAACTCATCAAAATGAGACCATGCAAGAGTCAAGTCTGCTTATAGGACTCACAATGTAGAACTGGGAAACTGATTCACACACATGGATACACACACACACAGTGCCTTCCCTCCACCCTCCACAAGGAAAGAGCTGGAGCCAATAGGATGCCTTCAAAACACACTTTCCTTGCCCTTCATTCCACTTCATGGGAAAGGGACACCAGGGAAGAGCTGAGAAGCACAGGCCCTTTCACCCTCAAATGGTTATAGAGAGGCCATCTCAGAGGCCCCTTTAAGTACCCCTAACACTATGCCCTCCTTTACTCTGAGTATTCAAAACTTCAGGGGTTCACCAGGGGCTGCTGCAGGGGGATGAAACCCTCTAAAATAGGAGGGATACTGGGATGAGGCCCCCAAGCTTAACTGAAGTAGCTGCCCTTGCTTACAGTCAGTGAGGCTCTGTGGGTGGTGAGTTCCAGAGCCCACAGAACAGCCTACTGGGGCCAGGGCTGCAAGACTCTGGTCACGAGCCTTCTCTGCAAACCAACAACCCATTCTTTCCTGGAAATGGGGCCTCTGAAGCCCAATTTTGATTCTGTAGCCTTTTGTCTCTCCCCAATCCTATGTTGCCCAGCTATGCAAACAAAGACATATTTGGGGGAAGAATGGCGTTCATATTTAATAACCTTCAAATCTGGCTCCACATGTGGCTATTGTTAGGTAGATTTAAACAGCAATTACAGAAGTACCTCCTTCCTCCTCAGCAACAATCTAGGCCCTTAATCCAGCTAAGACCTGGAGATTTCAGGGTTGAGCTCACTGAGATGAAGGTACCAGCTTAAGCAGGGCCTACTCAGGGGTGGGGGAGCTGGAACATGGACAATGGCTCTCCCTAAATTTTCTCCTTCTGCCAGCAGAAAATAAAAGGGCAACGCAGAGACTGCCTGGCTAAAGTCTCCATGGTGGTCAGGCTTCCAGAGAAATCTCATGGAAAGTTTACAGAAATGTTTGGACTATGACTGAGTACTCAGAAAGAAAGGCAACATGCCCCCACTGACTCCCAAAGCCCAGGCTGAGGCTAGGGGGTGGAGACTTTCCCCTTCTAAAACACTGCAGCTACTAGAACATGCCCTTATTGCAATGAGAGACTATCCCAACGCCTGAGCCTGGTATTCAAGACTGCCCAATGAGTTGACCAGAGTAGAAAATAAGTTTCCACAGGGGAACATTGGCAGGGAAGGTAAGATTGGATTTGTATGAAGAGGCCAAATGATGTGCCTCAAGCATGTCATTAGCATTTCCACCCCCACCCCCATAACTTTTGCTGCTGCCAGTCCCCCTGCAAAGAATGCCCTCTCCACACTCCATTTGTCTGAATCCTCCTTGCTTTAGAGTCTAGCTTTATGTTTCCCACAGCTTCCCTGGAGCCCCATCCTCCAGGATTGTTCAGTTTGTCCTCTGAACACCAGATGCCCTATCTGAATTGAGGAAAGAGGAACAGAAAGACAGAGAGCTGTGATTTCCCTCCACTGTCCTATGCTGATACCTCCAGGTACCCTCCACTCTAGAAGCCCTTCTTAGCTGTTTCAGTATCACAGGAGGGCGTGAACTTCCACCACCACGAGCTTGCTCATCCTTTCAAGACTGGATTCCCATCAGAGTTTGTTGAGTATTATTTGGTTCTTCTTCGTCACAAAACAATAATGAAAACCATTTGTTGTCAACTATATTTTGTGATAACAACCAGCCTTTGGCCTAAAGAGGGGACATGATGATAACCAGTATTTATTGACTACTTCTTCCTTACCAAGCAGGCACCATGCCTGAAACTCACACACCTACTCCCAGAGTTAAAGAATGATGGCTTTGAAGTAACACAGACCTAGATTTGAATCCCTGCTTCACCACTCAGGGGCTATATGGCCCTGGGTAAAGTACTTGCTTCTCTGAGGCTTAGTTTCTCCATCGAGAAAATTACAATAATAGTAATGCCATATGGGGCTGTCATGATGACTGAATTATCTAAGCTCAGGCAGAGATCCTCCAGGTATGATCCCTGGGCCAGCAGCATCCACATCCGTATCACCTGGGTCTTGTCAGAAATGCAAATTCTCAGGCCTGACCCTAGACCTCCTGAAGAGGACCCTCTGGGGTGGGCCCTAGCAATTGTGTTTCACAAGCCCCCACGTAATTCTAATGTGGGCTAAAATTTGAAAACCACTGAGCTGTACTTAAGGAACTCCGGTGGGTGATGTAGTGGTTAAGGCACTTGGCTGCTAACCAAAAGGTTTGTGGTTCGAACTCATAAGCCACTCCATGGAAGAAAGATGAGGCACTGTGCTTCTGTAAAGATCTATAGCCTTGGAAAGCCAATGGGGCAACCAACTCAGTGGCAGTAGGTTTGGTTTGGTTTCGGTTGAGTTGTGCATGGAAAGTGCTTAGGAACAAGCACCTGGCAAAGAAAAGTTGCTATTTTAGGATCACTCACTCACACACACACACACACACACCGCACTCCACCCCTGCAGGCTTCCACACCATAAGGGCTTACCAACCTTCACTAGTGGACTCATTAAAAACTGAGAGAAGTCACTTCTCCAAAGTCAGACAGCTAGAATTCAGGCAGCCTGACTCCAGAAGTAACAGCCTTCCTACTGTATCCTTCTGTCCTTCAATTATAGCTCAAATCCTAAAGCAAAAAGTTAAGTGTTGATGATGTTCTTCACAATATTAATGGAGGCTAGCATGGCCAATAGCTACTGACACTTTGCATGAACCTGTAAAAAAAAGTACATAGACTAAGAGTAGAAATAATCCCCAAAAAATACGATGATGCAGAGCCTCTCAGACAAAAGACTCCATTCCTTAAGAATAAAGAACATGGGTTACACAAAGGATTCTCCAGAACACAGATGCTGGGTACACTCAGGAACACTCAGGTACCTTACCATCACTAAAAGTAGATATCTGAGCTATGCAAGTAAAGGCATCTATTTCTTTAAGTGCATTTTTGATGGGAAATATAACTATCAGATAGTTGAGAAATGTGATTTGTGATTTTCTCAACTCAGTTTCTCTACCTACAGACAGGGCAAGCAGTAAGGGCTCAATGGGGGTCTATAATTTTAACAAATGCTGTGTTCCTTTTTCCAGGCTGCAATTCAGGCTGATGCCTCTGTGCTGTTTCTGTGCTTTAGTGCAGACAACCTGCTTCCTCCAAAGACGGGGTCTCCATGGGTCACACTCCTCAGAGTGTGCCAGCCTCCCAGCCCCAAAAGTCTGGGTGTGGATGCAGACATCCTTATAACACATATGCTCTGGGACACCTACTTTGTGCAGAACACTGAACACATCTACAGCAAGAAGCCAAACAAACCCAAGCCCAGACTGGCGGATGGATAAGTGGTTTGGTAAAGAAAAGAGGGTGATGATTACCTGGGAAACCACTTCACAGAGAACTCACTGAAGCCACTGCCACTGTTTCAACTCTGCTTCCATGTCTCACCATGTTACTCCAAACTAAAGACCCCTGTAGGCTCCTTCTTCCTTCCAGGATATGGTCCAACTAAACTGAATCTGCCTCAGCCCTTAGCACAATGCCTGGCAAGCAATAGTCTCCCAATAAATGCTTATGAAACAAATTCTCAGAAAATGACATTCCCAGCATACCACAACCAACCCTTATACACCTTCAAGAGAGAAATGATGATGCTTCTCCTTGCTGCCTACCCTACGGACTGTCACACTGCCTGCAACTCTACCATGAGTTTTTCTTCTTAGCTCACCTGCACTTGCTACACTCCAGCTACATTAATGTTCTTTATTTCCACAAAGCAGCCAAGCTCTGTCCCATCTTAGGTGCTTTGCATATGCTAGTGCATGTTCTGGAATGCTTTCACCCCTATTCAACACTTTGTGGGCTCCTTCACCGTCTTTAAGCCTCAGCTCAAAAGTAACCTCCTCAGAGAACCTACCCTATCTAGACAAAGTCTCTTCTGTTACCTTCTATCTCCTGTTTGTTTCTTCAACAGCATTCATCACAACTTGCAATTATCATTTAGTCTCTTGTGTCTTGTCCATCTGTGCTCCCCCCTCCAATAGAACGTCACCTCTGTTAAATCAGGGTCCATGTCTGTCCTGCTCACCTCTGTGCTACTAGTGCCTGGTAGCCTGTAGTCACAAATATTTGTAAAATTGGTGGGTGAATGGATGAACAAATTCCCAGAGTGAGAAACAGAAAAACAATGATAATGTTGTTGTTGTTGTTAGCTGCCATCAGGTTGATCCATGACTTACGATGAACCCAGGCACAGTGAAACAAAACCCTGCCCAGTCCTGCACCATCCCCAGGATTGGTTGTGGATCACACTGTTGTGATCCAGAGGGTTTTCTCTGGCTGATCTCCAGTAGCAGATTGCCAGGCTTTCTTCTTAGTCAGTCTTAGTCTGGAAGCTCTGCTGACACTTGCTCAGAACCACAGCAACACACGAGTCTCCGATGACAGATGGTGTGGCTGTGTGTGAGGTACACTGGCCAGGAATCAAACCTGAATCTCCCTCATGGAAGGAAATGCTAATGAATTAAGACAGTGACAGTGTTTCTGGTTGAGGGGAACAGTGCAAGCAGGACAGACCCCTGGCCTTCCACTCTGAGACTGGCTGGGGTGCAGACAGACTGCCAGGGTAGCCTTGGCCCCGCAGCAGGCAGACAGAGAGTAGCACTCAAGAGCTCACCATAGGACTGATGGTGACACTCTGTCCTGCATGTCTACCTGCCTCCACACCAGGGCATCTCAAACAGACCGACGGTCATGACCATCATCTTCAGGCTGGGGTCTGAGCCCTAAAGAAGGAGACCTTTCCCTTCCCAGATCACTTGTACCTTCTCACAGTCCATTGTCAGTCAAGCCCAGTGGCAGTAGGGAGGGGTTGGGGAAAGGTACTGAGGAGAGGGCAGCGGCCATCAGCTCTGGGTTGATCCCACCTCCAAACAGACCCCCAAAGAGAGCCTAGTCCCAGCATGTGTTCCCTGCTCAGCTCCCTGGGTTAGGGCAGCATAGCAAATATCAGACCCAGGGCCCAACCCCCTGGATTAGTCCCAGACAAATTTCCAGTTTGTGAGTTTCCCTAGGCAGGCTGGGCTGGATTTTCATTGCAACATTTGCCTTTCATGGGAGTCTGAGCTTCTCTCTCCCAGACTTATATTTGAAACAAGCCATGATGGATGTTCATGCTAATAGGAAGACTAACAGCTGGTCACCATTTATTTATGCAAAGAACTTCACACGGGGAGAGACTTCTACATTCCATATTGCCAACTAAAGCCCACTTCACAACCACACGCAGTTCTGCTGTGTGGCTTCCCACTGAAATAGTCATTGCTTCCCTTGGCCTCTCACGCCCACAATCCTGCGCTGAACAGATGAGGACAGTTCTCTTCTCCTAGTCCTCACTCCCTCCGTAGCCTTCTCTGGGTGCAAAGGTGGCCTAAGGCTGAAGTGTGTATACAGCAGCCTGCAGCTAGCCAGCTCCATTAGTGGGATGTAAATAGCTCTCAGCTCTTCAAAGGCGCAGCAACTCATACTGTGAGGTCTGAGTCAGAGCGCCAGGGTTTCACATTTCAAGCCTTATTCATCTTCCTGATAACTTCCATAAAGGGCCAACACCATCTTCCTTGGTAGTCTGGGCCTGCCAAAAGCTCCCCTAGAGAGACTTCCACAAGAAAGCAGCATTCGTTGAACTCCTACTGTATGCACAACTCTGTCATAGTCATGCTGGGGAGGGGAGAAAGAGCAGAAAACACATTATTTATCAGGGGAGTCCCGAGTGCAAACTGTTAACTCACTTGAGGGCTAACTGGAAAGTTGGAGGCTCCAACCCACCCAGAGGTGCGGTAAAATGGTGAGAGTAGTATCAGAACCTATCTAACTTCAGGGGGGATAATCACAAGGATCAACCCCAACCTGATGTGGTGGTTACGTTTGTGTCAACTTGGCTGGGCCTCGTTGAGTAGCTGGGCAGCTGAATGTAGTTATTCCCCGCAGTGAGATTAGTAATTAACTCCACAGTGCAATCTATTGAAGCAGCTGAGTAGCTGCTTTGGGTATGTGGTTTGCTTTCCATATAGAAGCAGTGGCTTTGGGAATGGTCTCCAGCTTATGGCATGACCCTGCACGTAGCCATGTCATTGTTCAGCAGCCTGCCATGCTCTGCTACCCTTAGGACTTACAATGGACTTGAATTAATGGCCTGCTGTGTGGTTTGGTAACATCAGGACTGTGCCATTTTATCTGTTGACCTTGGGCTTGTTAGCCTCAGCAGCCAGTAACTGCCTGAGTGAAGAGATGCCTCTAGCTTCAGTGGGCCAGGAACAAGAGGCAGAGCTGAAGCCCAAAGTTGAGGGGCTTTCACACAGCCCCTAGAGCCTGGCACTTTCAACTCAGATTTCTAACCTCCTGAACTGTAAGAGAATAAACTCCTGTTTGTTAAAGTCATCCCATTTGTGGTATAATCTTGTCAGACTGGGACTAGGTAACCAGAACACCTGATTTCCTGTGAGGTGGAGGTCAAACATACCTCCACTCTTTTTTTTTTTTTTTTAACCAATTCTGACACCAGCCATCCCTCCAACAGCACTCTCTACTTCTCTTCTTGGTTCAATTATTCATTGCAATGGCCACCCAGAACTCACAGACCATACTTACAGTTAGGTAGTTTATTAAGGAACAGGGTACAACTCGGGATCAGGATCAATAGGCTACATCTTGGGATCAGGATCAAGAAGCACATAGGCAAAATCTCCCTTTTTCAGTGCAAGACAGCTCTCTCGGCAACTCTTGCAGTCCTCCTTTCAGCCCCTTGAGGACAGACCATTTCTCAGCTCCCTCAGGACAGGTTCTTCTTGGTCCTGCTGTCTCCACTCCAGTCAAATTACCTTCCTTCTCCCAGTCTGCACCTATGGTCTCATGGGGAGTTCCTTATGGTCAGTTGGCTGAGGAAGAAAAAACTTGTGCCTGGTTTAGAGATGGTTCTGCAAGATAGGCAGGCACTATTCAGAATTTGACAGCAGCAGCACTGCAGTCCCTTTCTGGGACCTCCCTGAAAGACAGTGGTGAAGGGAAATCCTCCCAATGGGCAGAACTTCGAAGAGTGCATCTGGTTCTTCATTTTGCTTGGAAGGAGAAATAGCCAGATGAGTAATTGCATACAGATTCATGGGCTGTGGCCAATGGTTTGGCTGGATGGTCAAGGACTTGGAAGGAACATGATTGGAAAACTGGTGACAAGGAGGTATAGGGAAGAGGTATGTGGATAGACTTCTCTGAATGGGCCAAAGAAGTGAAAACATTTGTGTCTCGTTTGAATTCTCACCAAAGGGTTACCTCGGTAGAGGAAGAATTTTAACAATCGAATGGATAGGATGACACACATTCTGTGGAAACCGATCATGCTCTTTCCCCAGCCATTCTTGTCATTGCCCAATGGACTCATGAACAAAGTGGCCATGGTGGCAGGGACAGAGGTTAAGCATGGGCTCAAAAGCCACTGCTGAGTGCTCAATCTGCCAGCAGCAGAGACCAACACTGAGTTTGCAATATGGAAGCATTCCTCGAGGCGATCAGCCAGCAACCTTGTGGCAGGTTGATTATACTGGACCACTTCCATCATACTTCAGCACTTGGAAGAGGTCCTTTGCAGCTGATTTGCCCAGTGCTGTATGTCGTCTGATGTCCTGACTGCTGCTTCCATTGGTGTCAATTGAATTGTATCAATTTCAATCTTTTCTCCATTTATCATGATGCTGCTTATTGGTCCAGTTGTGAGGATTTTTGTTTTCTTTATATTGAGATGTAGTCCATACTGCAGACTGTATTCTTCGATCTTCATCTGTAAGTCATCCTCACTGTCAGCAAGCAAAGTTGTGTCATCAGCATATTGCAGGTTGTTAATGATTCTTCCTCCAATTCTGATGCCATGTTCTTCTTCATATAGTCCAGCTTCTCAGATTATTTGCTCAGCATACATATTGAATAAGTATGGTGAAAGGATACAACCCTGATACATTCCCTTCTTGATTTTAAACCATGCAGTGTTCCCTTTTTCTGTTCGAACAACAGCCTCCTGGTCTATGTACAGGTTCCTCATGAGTATGATTAAGTGTTCTGGAATTCCCGTTCTTCTCAATGTTATCCACAATTTGTCATGATCCACACAATCAAACGCTTTTGAATAGTCAATAAAACACAAGTATTCTTTGCTTTGGGCCAAGATCCATCTGACATCAGCAATGATATCCCTCATTCCACATCCTCTTCTGAATCCAGCTTGCATTTCTGGAAGTTGTCTGTCCGTATACTGCTGCAACCATTTTTGAATTTTCTTCAGGAAGATTTTACTTGCATTTACTACGATCATGGAAAAGGCATCATTTTTTTCTTACTGGAATAGGCACTCTGGATACAAATTTGCCTTCTTTGCACATAATGCTTCTACCAAAACCACCATCCACGGACTTACAGAATGCCTTATCCATCATCATGACATCCCATACAACATCACCTTGGATCAAAGGACTCACTTCACAGCAAATGAAATGTGGCAATAGGCCTATGTTCATGAAATTCACTGGTCTTACCATGTTCCCCATCATCCTGAAGCAGCTAGCTTGATAGAACAGTGGAATGCCCTTTTAAAAGCACAGTTACAGTGCCAGCTAGGTGACAATGCCTTGCAGGGTTTGGGCAATGCTCTCTGTGAGGCTGTATGTGCCCTAAATCAGTGTCCAATATATGCTGCTGTTTCCCAAATAGGCAGGATTCACAGGTCTGGAAACAAGGCATGGAAATGGGAGTGGCACCACTCAGTATTACTTCTAGTGATCCATTCAAAATTTTTTGCTTCTTATCTCTGCAACACTATGCTCTGTGGGTCTGGAGATCTTAGTACCAAAGGAAGGAACACTCCTACCTGGAGACATGGTACTGATTCCATTGAACTGGAAGTTAAGAATGACATCCAGCCATTTTGGACTCCTCATGCCTCTGGATCAATGGGCAAAGAAGGGAATTACTGTATTGTCTGGTGTGAATGATTACCAAAGGGAAATCAAATTGATATTACATAATGGAATTAAAAAATACTATGTCTGGAATACAGGAGATTCCTTAGGCCATCTCTTAGTGCTATCATGTCCTGTGATTAAAGTCAATGGAAAACTACAGCAACCCAATTCTGATATGACTACTAATGGCCGAGACCCTTCAGGAATGCAGGTTTGAGTCACCCCACCAGGCAAAGAACCACAATCAGCTGAAGTGCTTGCTGAGGGAAAGGGGTATACAGAATGGGTGGTGGAAGAAAGTAGTTTTAAATACCAGCTATGACGACATGGCCAGTTGTAGAAATAAGGACTATGATTGTTATGTGTATTTCTTCCATGTGTGCATCAAATATCTTTGTTTTCTTCAGTTATAAAATATAAGCTAGAAATAGAGCTAATGTATTTTTGGTTGTACATGTGTTAGTTGTATCATGTTAGGTGCAAGTATGACTTTATGATTGTCTTTATTAAAGATTATGCATGGTTTAAGGAGATACATTCAAGTTGACAAGGGACAGACTGTGATACTTAAGGTTGTGTGTCAACTTGATTGGCCCATAATTCTAAATGGTTTACCAGTAATGCTGTAGCCATACCCCATGATGAAATTTAATATAATATAATCACCTTCACAATGACATGTGCTATAAGCATCCAATCAGTTGAAAGGGAGTTTCCTCAGGGGTATGGCTTGCTTCCAATATATATATATATATGGACATCTTGGGGAAATTCTCTGGCTTTCTGCTGGATGTTGATCCTGCATCTGGCTCATCATCATCTCCAGTTCCTGGACTTGATCCAGTGGCCTGCTATATTGCCTGCTGATTTTGGGATTGTTGCCTGCACAGTGAACCAACAATCTACCATTTCACCTGCTGACTTGGATTTGTCAGCCTCCAAAGTCAGCAGCCTGCTCTATTGCCTGTCAGTCTTGGGTTCATTAGGCCTGCAGCTGCATGCATTGGGAGAAACCTCCTGCTTGACATTGACTCACAGACTTCAGACTTGCCAGCTTCCACAACTGCGTGAGCCATTTCCTGGAGATATATTTCCCTCTCCTTCCCTTCCTTCTTCTTCTTCTCTCTCTCTCTCTCTCTCTCTCTCTCTCTAAATGTATATGTGCATATATACATATGTATGTATGTTGTTGTGTTGTTAGGTGCCATCAAATCAGCTCCAATTCATAATGACCCTATGTACAACATAACAAAACACTGTGTGGTCCATGGACCAGCCTCACAATCCTTGCTATGACTGAGCCCATTGTTGCAGCTACTGTATCAATCCATCTCATTGAGGGTCTTCCCCTTTTCTTCTGACCCCCCACTTTACCAAGCATAATATCCTTCTCCAGAGAATGGTCCCTCTGGCAACATGACCAAAGTAGGTGAGACAAAGTCTGGCCATTCTCACTTCCAAGGAGCATTCCAGCTGTATTTCTTCCAGGACAGATTTGTTTGTTCTTCTAGCAGTCAATGGTACTTGTAGTATTCTTCACCAACACCACAACTCAAAAGCACCAGTTCTTCTTTGGTCGTATTTGTTCTGCAGATTTCAAATGCATATGAGGCTACTGAAAATACCATGGCTAGAGGTAGGTGCACCTTAGTCTTCAAAGAGTCATCTTTGCTCTTCAGCACTTTAAAGAGGTCTTTTGCATATTTGTGCAATACAAATCTGATCTGTTAACTGCTGCTTCCATTGGTGTTGTTCTGGTTACCTAGTGCCACTCCGAAAGGAAACATACCATAAATGGGATGGCCTTAACAAACAGGAGTTTATTCTTACAGTTTGGAGGCTTTAAGTCCAAGTTCAAAGTGCCAGGCTCTAGGGGCTGGGTGAAAGCCCCTCAACCTTGGGTTGC
>NW_006921699.1:7208825-7209444 GCF_000298275.1 Orycteropus afer afer | reverse complement strand
CCATGGAGTTGATTACCAGTCTCATCATGGGGAATAACTACCACCAGCTGCCCAGCCACTCAACCAGGCCCAGCCAAGTTGACACGAAAACATAACCACCACAGTGTTGATCATGGATCCAAATAATATGAAATCTTTGATAGCTTCTGTCTTTTCTCCATTTATCATGATGTTGCTTATTTGTCCAGTTGTGAGGATTTCTGTGCTCCTTATGCTGATAATCCATACTGCAGACTGTTGTCTTCAATCTTCATCAGTAAGTGCTTCAAGTCATCCTCATTTTCAGCAAGCAAGGTTGTGTCTCCTACATATCATAGGTTAATGAGTCTACCTCCAATCCTGATGTCATATTCTTCAAATAGTCCAGCTTCTCAGATTATTTTCTCAGCATACAGATTGAATAAGGATGGTGAAAGGATAAAACCCTGATGCACATCCTTCCTGATTTTAAACCACGCAGTATTTCCTTGTTCTGTTGAAATGACAGTCTATGTACAGGTTCCTCATGAACACAATGAAATGTTCTGGAATTCCCATTCTTCTCAATGTTATCCATAATTTATGATCCACACAGTCAAATGCTTTTGCATAGTCAATAAAACACAAGTAAACATCTTTC
>NW_006921699.1:7207346-7208725 GCF_000298275.1 Orycteropus afer afer | reverse complement strand
GTTATCCATAATTTATGATCCACACAGTCAAATGCTTTTGCATAGTCAATAAAACACAAGTAAACATCTTTCTGGTATTCTTTGCTTTCAGCCAAGATTGAATTGACATCAGCAATGATATCCCTCATTCCATGTCCTCTTCTGAATCCAGGTTGCATTTTTGGAAGTTCCCCATCAATATGCTACTGCAACCAGTTTTGAATTATCTTTAGCAAGATTTAATTGCATGTGATATTAATAATCACTCACTGGCTTTCAGTTGTTTCTGACTCATAGCGACCCCAATTGGGTTTCCAAGGCTGTAAATCTTTACAGAAGTAGATTGCCAAGTCTTCCTTCCATGGAGCAGCGGGTGGGTTTGAATCACTGACCTTCTGGTTTGCTGTCCAGTGCCTTATCCACTAAGCCACCAGACCTCCAATATTAATGATATTGTTTGATAATTTCCACATTCTGTAGGATCACCTTTCTTTGGAATGGGTACACGTGGATCTCTCCCAGTCAGTTGGCCAGGTAAGTCTTCCAAATTTCTTGGCATATAAGAGTGTGTACTTCCAGCATTCCATCCATTTGTTGAAACATCTCAATGGGTATTCCATCAATTCCTGGAGCCTTTTCACCAATCCCTTCAGTGCAGCTTGGACTTCTTCCTTCACTACCATATATTCTTGATCATCTGCTACCACCTGAAATGGTGGAACATCGACCAATTCCCTTTTGTCCAGTGACTCTGTATTCCTTCCATCTTCTTTTATGTTTCCTCATTCAATATTTTGCCCATAGAATCCTTCAGTATTGCAACTCAAGGCTTGAAGTTTTTCTTCAGTTCTTTCAGCTTGAGAATGCCAAATGTGTTCTTCCTTTTTGATTTTTCTAACTTCAAGTCTTTCAACATTTCATTATAATACCTTTTCTTCTCAAGCTGCCCTTTGAAATCTATTGTTCAGCTCTTTTACTTTATCAGTTCTTCCATTTGCTTTAGCTACTTTATGTTCAAGAGCAAGTTTCAGAGTCTCTTCTGACATCCATTTTGGCCTTTTCTTTCTTACCTTTTTAATGACCTTTTGCTTTCTTCATGTATGATGTCCTTGATGTCATCCCACAACTCTTCTGGTCTTTGATCATTGGTGTTTAATGTGTCAAATGTATTCTTCAGATGGTCTCTAAATTTAGGTGGAATATACTCAAGATTATATTTTGGCTCTTGTGGACTTTAGTTTTCTTCAGCTTCAACTTAAACTTGCATATGAGCAATTGATGGTCTGTTCCACAGTTGGCCTCTGGCCTTGGTCTGACTAATGATATTGAGCTTCCCCATCAGATCTTTCTTTCCATAGATGTTGTTGTTGTTGTTGTTAAGTGCCATTGAGTCGTTTCCG
>NW_006921699.1:7201677-7206951 GCF_000298275.1 Orycteropus afer afer | reverse complement strand
TATCCTTGCTCCTCAGCACTTGAAACAGTTCCTTCGCAGTTGACTTTCCCAATGCTACACGTCGTCTAATGTCCTGACTACTGCTTCCGTTGGCAGATGTAGTCTATTTTATTCCTGTATATTCCTTCTGCCATAATCCACATGTATAGTCATGTTGTTGAAAAAAGGTATGTGCAATGAATAAGTCATTGGTCTTGCAAAATTCTATCATGCGATCTCTGGCATCATTTCTGTCACTAAGGCCATATACTACAACATGAAAAGACTTTCAACCAAGCATGAGACCCCATGGAAGAAAACAATATATTGCATGTGGCAATTTCCCAGATGTTCCCAATTTGGCAAGAGAGCTCCTGGAGTGAGAGAAGCAGCTTAAGGTTCTGTCAAGAGAGAATGGCAAAATAAACTATAATACATCCAAACTATGGAATACTATCAGCCACAAGAAAATAGTATGGTCAATCTTGGTGTACTAACATGGAAAGAGTATAGCATGTTCTTGAGTGAAAATTGACAGTGTCTGAATGAAACATGCTATAAGATCCCTTGGGTATTAAAAAAAGCAATGGAAACAAAACTCACAAAACCACATATTATCTCTGTAGTCAAAAACTTGTAAATGCACAGAAAAATATCTAGCAAGACCCACACTCTGCTGGCTATTGGTCCTGCAGATCCACTGTCTGCATTTCACTCTACTCTGTGCCCTGGGTGGCTGACTTGTATAGACACTGGATGTCTCTGTGTTTTTGCCACTGGGGAGCACCAGCAGGAAATCAAAGTAAGGGAAGAGTATGAGGTTGGAGTATTTATTCTTCCAGCTCTCTCTCTACAAGAATCATCTAAAACTGAGCATACCCCTCAACTAAGTCATAGCTCCTTCCAAGATGCCCACAATCTGTTCTTTAAGATTCTGTTTACTATAGCCTATAGGGGAGAAAGGTTTCTGCTCTAGCAAACCACAAGTTGCTGCATTATGCTTTGTGGATTCCCTAAACTCTGCCCATAACTGTATATATAGTCCCTATACTAAAAGCTACTGTAATTATCCTATTAGAATGTGCCATCTGTTTCCTCCTATGATCTTGACTAATACAAAATCCAAACTGATAACAATAGTTAACTGGGGTGGGTGTGGGGGGAAGACAGAGAAGATGACCAGGATTGAGGCTTAGCAATTTATAATAACTTTAACCTGTTCCATAATCTGTGACTGTTTATTTTTTTTTAACCTTCTTAAAAATTTTATTGTGGAAAAAGTTACATAACATAAAATTTTCAATTTAAACCATTTTTAAGTGTACAGTTCAGTGACTGACATTATATTTACAATGTTGTGCAATCATCATTACTATCTATTCCCAAAAGTTTTTATCACCCTCAAACAGAAACTCAGGACCCATTAAGCAATAACTCTCCATTTCTTCCTCCCCTCAACCCCTGGTAACCATTAATCTACTTTTGTCTCTATGTATTTGCCTACTCTAGGTATTTCATATAAGTAGGGTGACACAGTATTTATCCATTTGTGTATAGCTTATTTCACTTACCATAATATTTTCAAGAGTCATCCATGTCTTAGCCTGTATCAGAATGTCATTTCTCTTTATGCCTGAATAAGATTCCATTGTATGAATATACCACATTTTGTTTATCCATTCATGTCTTGATGAACATTTGTGTTGCTTTACCTTTTGCCTATTGTGAATAATGCCAGAATGAACTCTGGTATTATATTTTTTACTGTGAATAATTTCAAACATATGCAAAAGTAAAGAAAATAGAATGACAAGGTTCTAGTATCCATTATCTAGCTCAGCAAGCAACAACTGATAGCTAATCTTGTTTCAAATAAGGTGCTACCTACTCCCCACCCACATATTATTTTAAAGCAAATCCAATGTATCATATCATCTGTAATATTTTAAATTTACAAGGAAACTATATTTATTCATTAAAAATTAAGTAAAAACAAAGAAATTCTCAAAGCTAGAACTTTTGAATGTGCAGGACCTACATCTTTGTCTTTAGTTTGTGCCCAGATCAAGGTTTTTCTCTTATTTCCCCTAGTACCATGGCTCAGAAGTTGCCGGGTATAAAAACTAAGACTATAAGTAGACTTTTAAAAAAAAAAAAAAGGAAGAAATGCAACAAGAGTTGATAAAATTCTGGGAAGAAACTGAAGAAAAAGACAAAACTATCTCAGAATTGAAAAATAAATTACTAGGCACCCAAAGAAGAATAAATTCAAATGAAATTTTGCTAAGGGATATTAAAGATAATGAACATCCAAGAGAATTCAAATGAGTTAATAAGTAAAAAGGGTTAGAAAGAAACTGATTAAAAATGAAAGACAGGAAAAGAAAGTCCAATATATGTATAATTGCAGTCCATGAGCCAAAAAAATAAAACAATGGAAACAGAAATAGTATTTAGAACTATGATCCAAGAAATTTTCCAGAAATAAGATAAATCTTCAATCAATAGAGTTAAAAGGCACAAAGTGTACTTGGAAATTAGACTTGGCACAATCAACCTTGAAATGTATTCTAATAAAACTATTAGACTTTAATGACAAAGAAAACATCCCCAGAGCCTCCAGCAAAAAGATAAAATTCTTATGCAGGTAATAAAATCAGACTGACATAAGACTTCCTAAGAGCAACATATAGAACATGGCAAGAATGGAGCAGCATGTTCAAGACACTTAAGAAGAGAAAGTGCCAAGGATTTTATATCCAGCCTTCATCCAACCAAACTTCATCCAACTAAGTGATAACTGGGAAAATTTCATTAAAAGAATTGAAGTTGAGTGTTTAATATATTTAGTTATAGAGCTAAGGCTAAAACAAGGGTTGGTTCATGGGTATTAGAAGAATATGTAAACATTGTATGTTCTGACAAAGTAGAAAGAATGCAACTTTTAAAATGAGAACAAAGGGGAGAGAGGACAGGGAAATTAGAATATGACCGCTGATTGCTGTTTAGATAATAACTCAACATCGAAGGACTCTATTTAAAACTCTTATGGATTGAATTGTGTCCCCCAGTTATGTGTTGAAATCTTGATCCCCATGTCTATAAGTATGACCTTATTTGAGAAGGGATCTTTCTTTTGTTATGTTAATAAGTACATGCATAGGGTCCTGAACCTGATCACTTCTGAGTTATAAAAAGAACAGTATAGACACAGACACAGACACATGGAGGAGATCAAAGACATGTCAGAATCATATATACAAGCAAAGGAATACCATGGATCACTGGCAGACACCAGAAACTAAGAAAAGGACTCAGAAAGAATTTATACAGCCAAGACCCTGATTTATACTTTTAACCTTCAGAACTATTAGAAAATAAATTTCTGGTCCTTAAAGCCCCCACTTGTGGTATTTCTGTTATAGCAGCACATGTAACTAAGACCCTGACAGATCAGATAGTAAAAGCTTAAGTAAGAAAAGAGGAGATTGAAGAAGGGAGCTATAAAAAGGTATAAATACAAATAAAAAACCTTCCTAAATACCACAAGAATATTTTAAATAACAAAGAAAATAGATCAAATACAGAAAGAAACTCAATAAACATAACAAAATACACACAGTCCTAAACAAGCATGTGAGTATCTTACTTATAGAGTGATTGGAGGCATTTTCACTAAAGTAAAGAACAAGCAAGATTACCTACTTTTCAATTGCTAAAATTGTACTAGAAGTATTAGGTGACACATTAGGTAAGAAAAAACAGTAAGAGGCATTAGGATTGAAAAGAAAGAAAGAAAGAAAACTACCTCTGTTGCAGGTGACAGGCTCTTCATGGTCCCTCTAAGACAGACTTCTCTGCTTTTAGCCTTCCTGACATCACTACTGACTCTGCTACAGGGCCCCTTCTGGGTCTAATGCTGCTGGCTCCACCACAAGGGTCTTTCTAAGCCTGTCACCATCTTCAGTGTGACAGCTCTTGGCCCATGTTACATCTCTTTTAGGAGGTTCCTTACCTCCTCTTTCTGCTTCTCTCTTTTTTCTTCCTCCTGTTACTGTCTGCTTCCTGTCTGAAATACCTCTTTGGGGTTGGCAGCATATTTACACAAACTCATCAATTTCAAGGCATAGCCCTCCTACCAGGGCCACACACTGAACAATGCCCTCTCAGCAGGCCAAAGACATTTCATTTGCATACGATATTGACTAATTCCTGCAAAGTACATACAAATCAGAGCAGGCTACAGCCCAGTGCTAGACAAAAAGTGTCAAACCACAAGCTGTTTACAGCTTACCTAGGAAATGCCAACCTGGACAAAAGTAATAAAACCTCTAGGGTAGAAAGCAATGGCAAAGGCAACTAACTCCTCAGAGCTTAGGGGAAAACTCTTTCATGTTGTTTTTCCAAAGAAACAAGGTATAGCAGTTAAGGCTGTGTGTCAACCTGGCTGGGCCATGGTTTTCAGTGGTTTGGCAGCTGGATGTAGTTATTTCCAATGATGAGATTATAATCACCTCTATGGTGAAATCTGCTGTGAGACATTAATCAGTGGAAATGGCCTACTTTCAAATGCAGGAACAATCTTAAATGAGAAGTGGTCTACTTCCAGTATATATGGAAGAGCTTTAGGAAAGGTCTCTAACTTGTTGGGTCATTTTGGATCCTGCATATGGCTGAGTTCATCTCCAGTTCCTGGACTTGAACCAGTGGCCTGCTGTGTTCCCTGCCAATTTTGGGATTGTTCCTGCACTTGGACTAGTGGCCTGTCATGTTGCCTGCTAATGTTGGGATTGTGCCATTTTACCTACTGACCTTGGGTTTGTCAGCCTCAGCAGCCAGCAGCTGAATGAGGTAAGAGAAACCTCCAGTTCAGTGGGCCTGGAACAAGAGGCAGAACCAAAGCCCAAGGATGAGAGGCTTTCACCCAGCCCCTACAGCCAGCATTCTGAATTCAGACTTCTAGCCTCCTAAATTGTAAGAGAATGAATTCCTGTTCATTATTGCCATCCACTTGGTATTTCTGTTATAGCACCACTAGAGAGCTAACACACAAGGCAAAAGGCCACAAAAAGGAACTCATTTCACCATACATACTAGTGGAAACTACCTAAATGCCCAAACATAGAAAATTATTTTAAAAAAACCTATGTTACATATGGGAGCTCTGGTAGTGTAGTGCCTAAAGCACTTGACTGCTAACCAGAAGGCTGGAAGTTCAAACCCACAAGCCACTCCTGGGAAGGAAGGTTGGGCAATCTACTTCCGTAGTGATACTGCCTCAGAAACCCAAGGAGG
>NW_006921699.1:7173303-7199062 GCF_000298275.1 Orycteropus afer afer | reverse complement strand
TATACATACATTTTTAAAACAATATTTGGAATTAGAACAAGGATGAATGTTAGATTGAGGGTGAGGAGAATACATTAAAATTGTTAAATTTAATATACATACATTTTCAAGTATTCATATATAATTTCACATATGTACCTGTAACTTCAGATATGTACATATAGTTTCAAATATGTTTTTATATATAAAGATGTATTGGTTACTTAGTGCTGCTCTGACAAGAAAGAAAAAAAAAACGCACTGTCATCTAGTTGACTCAACTCATAGAGACCCCTCCTTGGGTTTCCAAGGCATTATCTCTACCAAAGTAGATTGGCCAATCTTCCTCCCAAGGAGTGGCTGGGGGATGTGAACCACCAGCTTTCTGATTAGCAGTCAAATGCCTTAGGCACTAGTGCCACTCTGACAAGAATATACCACAAATGGGATGGCTTTAACAAATAGGAGCTTACTCTCTTACAGTCTGGAGGCTTTAAGTCCGATTCAAAGTGCCAGGCTTTAGGGGCTGGGTGAAAACCCCTCAACTTGGGCTTTCAGCTCTGCCTCCTGCTCCTGGCCCATTGAAACTGGAGGCTTTTCTTCACTCAGGCAGCTGCTGGCTGCTGAGGCTGACAAACCTAAGGTCGACAAGTAAAAAGGTCCAATGTTACCAAACAACACAGCAGGCAACTAATTCAAATCCAGAAGTCCCAAGATGGGCGGGGCATGGCACGCTGCTGAATGACTTGGCTACATGCAGGGTTCAAGTGTGCCAAAAAGCTAGAGACCTTCCTCAAAGTTGTTTCTTGTACTAAAAGCAGATCACATCCCTAAAGTCCCTACTCAGCTGCTCCAGTAGATTTCACCATGGAGTTAATTACCATTCTCACTATGGAGAATAACTAGATGCAGTTGCCCAGCCATTCAACCAGGCCCAGCCAAGTTGACACACAAACTTCACTACCACAATAGATATGTATGTGTGCATGTATGTATAATTCAAACCCAAGGAACTCTGGTGGTACACTGAGTAAGCACTGTGATGCTAACCAAAAGTCAGCAGTTTGGACCCACCAGCAGCTCCATGGGAGAAAGATGAAGCAATCTGCTTCTGGAAAGAGTACAGCCTTGGAAGCCCTATGGGGCAGTTCTACTATGTCCTATAGGGTCACTATAAGTCAGAATCGACTCAATAAGTAGTGAGTTTTGTTTGTTGTTGTTGTTATAGGGTTCCTATGAGTTGGAAATGACTTGAAAGCAATAGGGTAATTCAGAGCTAGGAAATTACATATATTCCACCTGAATTTAGAGACCATTTCAAGAATAGATTTGACACACTGAACATTAATGACCAAAGTTATAGAATAACATCAAAAATATCACACATAAAGAAAGCAAAAGATCACTAAAAAGACAGAAAAGAGAAAGAAAGACCAAAATGGGTGTCAGAAGACACTCTGAAAGTTGCTTTTGAATACAGAGCAGCTAAAGTAAACAGAAGAAACAAGGAAGTAAAAGAGTTGAACAGAAGATTTCAAAGGGCAGTTTGAGAAGACAAATATAATGAAAAGTGCAAAGACCCGGAGTCAGAAAACCAAAAGGAAAGAACTCAGCTGGCATTTGTCAAGATGAAAGAACTGAAGAAAATTTCAAGCCTCAAGTTGCAATACTGAAAGATTCTATGGGCAAAATACTGAATGACACAGGAAGCATCAAAAGAAGATGGAAGGAATACATAGTCACTGTATCAAAAATAATTGGCTTGCATTCAACAATTTCAGGAGGTAGCATATGATAGAGAATCAATGGTGCTGAAGGAAGAATTCAAAGCTGCACTGAAAGCGTTGGTGAAAAACAGGGCTCTAGGAAGTGACAGAATACCATTGAGATATTTCAACAAATAGATGCAACTCTTGAAGCACTCACTCTTCTGTGCCAAGACATTTAGAAGAGAGTTACCTGGCCAACCAGATGAAAGAGATACATATCTGTGCCCATTTCAAAGTAAGATGATCCATCAGAATGTGTAAATTATTGAACATCATCATTAACATCACATGCAAGTAAAACTCTGAAGAAAATTCAAAACCAGTTGTACCAGTGCATAGATAGAGAACTGCCAGAAATTCAAGCTTGATTTGGAAGAGGGTGTGGGACAAGGGATATCACTGCTGATGTCAGATGGATCTTGGCTGGAAGCAGAGAATACCAGAAAGAGGTTTACCTGTGTTTTATTGACTATGCACAGGCATTCAACTGTATGAATGAATTTGTATGAAGAACAAATTATGTATAACACTGGGAAGAATGTGAATTCCAGAACACTTGATTATGCTTATGTGGAATGTGTACATAGACCATGAGGCAGTGGTTCAAACAGAGCAAGAGGATACTGTGTGGTTTGAACTTGGGAAAGGTGTGTGTCAGGGTTGTATCCTTTTACCATAATTACTCAATCTGTATGCTGAGCAAATAATCCAAGAAGCTGAACTATGTAAAGAAGAATGCAGCATCAGGATTGTAGGAGTACTCATTAACAACCTACAGATATCACAACATCGCTTGCTGAAAGTGAAGAGGACTTGAAGCACTACTGACAAAGATCAAAGACTTCAGTAGGGATTACACTTCAACATAAAGAATACAAAAATCCTCACAACTGGACCAATAAGCCACCTCACCATAAATGGGTGAAAGATTGAAGTTGTCATGGATTTCATTTACTTGGACATGCAATCAACACCCATGGAAGCAGCAGTCAAAAAATCAAATGACATACTGCATTGGGCAAATCTGCTGCAAAAGACCTCTTTAAAGAATTCAAGAAAAGATGTCACTTTAGAACTAAGGTGCTCCTGGCCCAAGCCAGGGTATTTTCAATCACCTCATATGTATGCATAAGGAAGATCAAAGAAGAATTGATGTCATTAAATTGTGGTCCTGGCAAAGTTTATTGAATATACCATGGACTGCCAGAAGAATAGATATATCTGTCTTGGAAAGAGTGCAAAACTTCATCTCACATACTTTGGACATGTTATGAGGAGGGACCAGTCTCTAGATAAGGATATCACGTTTGGTAAATAAAAGAGTCAGTGAAAAAGAGGAAGACCCTCAATGAGATGGATCAACACAGGGGCTACACAAATGGGCTCAACCATATTAACAATTGTGAGGATGGCGAAGGACTGGGCAGTGTTTCATTCTGTTGTCACTGTGAGTTGGAATTGACTCGACAGCACCTAACAACAACAACTTATCTGCATCCTAGCTTTGAAGGGGCTTAGAAGCAATGTTACTCCTGTAGCATTGGGCATACCTAGTGCCTAATTCTTGGTTTTTAAATACCATTTCCATTAAAAAGACAAGTGGCTGATACTAGGGCTGGAGCAGAGAAGGTACAAGGCAAGCCTGAAACATTTTGTTAATGCCAGAAAGTAAGAAGCACATGGCATATTAGAGTTATGAAGAATTACACTAATGACCATCTGTTGTGTTTTTGTACATCTTATCATTAGTAACTATATCCAATTGCAGCACATAATTTGCTGCTGTTATCATTCTCAGATGTTCACCCATAGATGTTTATATGTAATGTTTCCAACCCAAACAAGTAAGATGGGATTTATAAAGATATCGATAAAATAACTAAACCAAAGTCACTGCCATTGAGTCAATTCTGACTCATAGCAACATCTATTAGGTTTCCAAGGCTGTGAAACTTTACAGAAGCAGTATTTTTCTTCTGCAGAGCAGCTGATGGGTTTGAACCACTGAACTTTTGGTTAGCAGCCAAATACCTTAACCACTATACTACCAGAGCTCCTTAAGATATTGATAATAAAAGGTGATAATAATGAAAACTTAAAAAACAACAAAAAAAGGGGTATTTGACTTCTATCAGAACTACCTTTACTCAAAATAATGATAATGACATGTCCAAAAGCCACATGAACCAAGCTTGAAGGAGATCCCAGTGGCCAAATCTGGAATGAATTAAGCATCAAAAATGCTGATACTAATATAATCTATGGAAGAAAATAGAAATCCATGAGACCCTGATGATAATGATGATGATGGAGGAAGAAGAAAAAGGGAGGGAGGGAGGGAGGGCTTTCACAATAGGAGAATGCCAATAGACAAACATCGAAAAAAAAAAAAAAAAAGTAGAATTGGAAAATCACCATTTTGTAACCATCATAGAAAAGATCAGTAGGAACAAGACCCATTTAATGGATGCTAACTTCTGAGGTAAAGGGGAGGATTTTGATAAGGAGTAGAAAATATGCATGTCAAAGTGTGTCTCCACAGATTGCTTATTACTTAAAAGGGAAAATATTAACTGTACAGTGTAGTAGCCAGACAACAACACCTTGACCAGGAAATCAAAATGAACATCATGAATAAAAGGCAGATGGACAGCATGTGCCTCCTGATATGATATCCTGAGAGGAATACAACATTCCAGCCAGGATGCATACTCTGAACCTAAGCATGAGAAAACATCTGGCAAACCCAACTTGAGGAACATTCTGTATTCCAACCTATTCTTAAAGTAAAAATAAATTAAAAATCAATGTCATAAAAGAAAAAGAAAAGTTGAAGAACTGTTCTAGATTAAAGGTTATTTAAGGAGATCTGACAACTGAAATGCAGTACATGACTGTGAACTGGATCTTGTACTGAAAGGGAAAACAAAAAAATTGGAAGATGAACCATGTTGTTGTTCTTGGGTGCTATCAATTCTGACTCATAGTGATCCGATGAGACAGACTGGAACCATAGGGTCTTCTAGGCCTTTCTCCCATGGAACCAATGGATGGCTTTTAATTACCAACCTTTTATTTGTCCACTGAGTACTTAACAACTACACAACCAGGACTCCTTATACTGACTGTAGAGTAGGGTAAATAATGTAGGGTTGAGATTAACCTGTCCAATGGCAAAAAACTTCCAACCTGAAGGGACCTTTTGATATCTTTGGCAAGTGCCCAAACTCCATTCTTCCCCCCAGCCATATCACACTGTCCTTCACTGGTGAATAAGCAGGTCTTCCAAGGAGACCAGGGAGCTCTGGTAGCATAGTGCCTGAGCACTTGACTGCTAACCAAAAGGCTGGCAGTTCAAATCCACCAGCCACTCCTTGGAAGGAAGATTGGGCAATCTATTTCTGTAGTGATACTGCCTCAGAAACCCAAGGAAGAGTTGCTATGAGTTCGGTCTGACTCGACAGCACATAACAACCACCATCACCAAGGAGACCAGGAGGTCTTTAAGCCAGGACAGGGCAGCCCAAGACTTATCAAATTAAATCTACCCTAAACTTTTTGTACTGTGACTTAAGTGCTCCCAGACATCTATAGTAGATGCATTTGGCAAGAACATACCCATAGGATCCCTTGGAGAAGCCACAGCCATTATGGAGGACTTTTTTCCATCAAAAGATATGGTCTCCCTCCAATCCTCAACTAGAATGGATGTGGCCCAGAGGTCAAAAACCCAAAGCTCTCCCCAGCTAAAGCTCAATGACCTGTGTAGATCTGGCTCCAACCCCAGGCCTTTCCAAGACCCTGTGATCATTGCTCCAATCCTAGCCAGCTAACAGGAGCTGTCAGCAGCCACCCTGGTGACTCACCCAATATAAAAATGGGAGGTAGAGAGACAGGAAATGGGAAATGAGCGATCATTCACGTTTAGATTCATTTTTCTTCCTGGAGATTTATTCTGGATTATTGCACCTGACACCACTCATATACAGAGAATGACATTTGTGCAGAAAACAAAAGGAAAATGCAAGAGTGCTTTTATTTTCTGTTCTTAGAGATTTATTTGGTTCGATTATATCTGGCATCAGTACACCCACAGCTTCATCAGATTGTATTGGTAGAAGATAGGACAGACCAACCAAGGAGTCTGCGATTTCCATGTCTTCAAGTTACTGCAGCAATTCTGGAATTTCACAATGTTTTCTCCCACAACCAGGTGAATACCAAATGATTCCAATGGGGCATGCAGGGCTGAGGGGGAGAGAGCAAGGAGGGGGTACTGAAATTCAGGGAGAGGGATACTGACATCTAAGATGATAGCTCTGAATCTCATTTGAGGTCAAGACACAATTTTGGTTCAAGCTAATAACAAGGGCTTTGAGAGCAGAGGTCTGCTTGTTGGAGGCAAATCAATGGGGAGCTGCCTATGCTGAGATCATACAGAGAAGAAAAGCAGAGCTGAATTTTATCTCTGAAATGGGGGTGACCCAGCGCATGGCCTCTCACAGGGATTAAGTGGCTAATAGCAATGACCCTCATCAGCCAGAGTCAATGCTCTCTAAGTGATTGCTTGACAAGGAGTGACCCATTTGACTATCATGAAGTCCATTGTCTTCTTCCTCCACAGATAAACACTACAATGAATTTCTCAACTGATAATGACAGAGGATTCCAATGTTTTACAAAGAACCATCTTATCAGCCCCAGATCCAAAGTGCCCCTATAGCCTCATCACCTCTCAGCTTTGTGAACCAGGAAAGCATCAATGTTTTCCTGAACAGCTCAATCTCACAACCAAGAATGCTTCTACAGAACAGACTTTTCTATAACCGCCTTTTCTTTCCTCTGGTCTCTGGAATATGTTATCTCATGGGAGTGAAAGTAAAAACAAATGAACTTGTAGCAGCTGGGGAGAAAGACTGACTCAAGAATCATTCCCTCTCCCTTCCAGCCAGGGTAATTTCTTACCCAGTTAATAGGGAAAAGTCTGGAAAGCTGAGTTGAATCTTAAAGCTGTGTGGGGTAAGGGAGAGCAGCAGCTGTCCTGGTTAGCAGTGGTAGACAATTACTGCCAATAAAGTGCTTTCTCTCTTGATTTGCCACAGCTCTGGGGAAAGACTTTCAATCCCAGATGCAAGAAACTGGAAAACCGTGTCCCTCCTCCAAGGAATCCACAGGGGCTAGAGAAACAGCACCAGCACAGTTAGCAACTCCCTGGCTGGGACCACCAGAGGGCCTTGGAAAACCTGTTCTATTTGCTGCTGAAGGTGACAGGAGAGTAGAGAATCTTTCTTCTCCTCGCTAATTCTCTTAGTTCAGCAGCTTGAAGTTCTTTCAAGCTCTACAGGCCTGACAAGGCTACTTACCAGACAAGTTGCCCCAAACTCTCCGAATGCAGCTGAATGGGCTGATTTTAGAATAATATGTGGCCACAAAGAGCAGTTGGTCTCTCAGAATTCCTCTGGAAAGCATGTGAATGGCGGACAGGGCAGCTAGCAGTCTAGAGGCCATTCCAAGCACAAAGGCAGGAGCCAGCTGTGCCAGGTGTGTTTAAAGTTCATCTTACCTTTGGTGCCCCAATACCTGTGTGATGGACAGTATTGTGGGAAGGTGAATTCGGCCAATAGTATATTTCTGTCAGAGTGGCTGGAAATAAAAGGGAGGTGATGGGCAGGAGGCTGCTTTTGTGCTGGGGGTAAATAACCAGCTAGCTGTGTTTTTTTTTTTTTTTTTTTTTTCCTTCTTCTTCTTCTTCTATTCATGTTCATGGGGCCAAGAGGACTGGAAGTTTACTGACTCTCCTAACATTCCTTCTTCTCAATAAAAATGTGAGTCCTAGCTAACTAGGATTTCTCTCCCTTCTTAGCTGGCCAACCTAAGATATTACATGGAGCCACTCAGCAGTTACAGAAAGCACAGACCTGGCATAATGAGAAGATGTCTGACTATGGGGCATTCCTCCACACAGAACTGCTCCAAAGGCAGTCAGCACCCAGGAGGAAGCATGCCAAAGAATTTACTCTACATTTAATTATGAGGTGAGCTGAAAAAACACAGCTAAATCACCCCTAGTCCAGGGCTCATATGAACCCCTAGACTAAGAAAATATCTTTTCAGGGCTGGATTCTCAGCAGCCATTTGGCCAGATACCAGAGTCTCTCGCCGTGATTTCAGAGAGCAGGAGTTAAGAACACTTTGGCCTTAGATGAGCCAGGAGACGATCACCTAAACACAGGCACCCTTGTGGGTGATGTAAACGGTCTGCACTCAACTACTAACCTAAACATTGGTGTTTCAAACCCACTCAGTGGCACCACAGAAAGAAAGGCCTGGTGATTTGCTTCCATAAAGATTACAGCCGAGAAAACCCTGTGGATCACAGTTCTACTCTCTAACACATGAGGTTACCATGAATGAGACTCGATACTAATGGGGATTTTTGTGTTTGGGTTTTTTTTTTTTTTTTTGCTTTTCACTGCCAACTCCCTACTACAGTATGGAGAAAAGGTGTCCAGGTGAGACGTAAGTCTGTCCCAGTGCCACCAGATGAAGGCCAGGATGGAAACAATCTGACTTGGGTTGGCAAAATCAGGGCGCAAGAGCAGTCCACCACACCACATGAGCAGCATCCAGCACAGATGCCCTGCTGGACCTCAGACACTATGTTTAATGCTCACGCATACTACAGGCGGGTGGGGTTGAGAGTGACGCAGCCTTTGTGTATAAAACTACCACAGAATGAAAAAACATTGTGTCTCCAACTGAGCCAAGGGCCGGTCCATGGGCCAACAACAGCTGTGACTCTTGGCCCCTTCCAACAGAGCCTAGGGGGGAGCTCTGGCTCCAGACCCCTACCCAAAATTGGAATAAGAGGATCACCACCACACATCCTTTACCCTCAGTGATACTAACCCACATGTGACATTCTCAAAGCCAGGCCAAATCCCTTCCCCAAGACTCAGTCAGTTCAGGACCTCAGAAGATGTTTAGTTTTGTTCTCAGATAGTTCAGAAATGAAACTATTACACTGCCTTATACCAAAAAGCCTAAAACAGCTGCCAACTGAGAGCCCCATTTTGTAAAGACTGCCTTACAGAGCTATTTGTATGGGCAAATCAAAGCCTGTTTTTGGTGGATACCCAACCTGGAAGTCCTAGGAATCTACCTTGTCAGAACAGAACTGCTCATATTTGGGGATAGTATATTGTGCAAAGGAAAGTCTAAGACTTGCACTGAGAAGAAGGCGTGGCATACTGCTTACTCTGAAGCCCCTATACTCTTCTGTTTGAACGTTGGCTGAAGTGTCCTGTGCATGTATGCATCCAAACCCAATGAAGAAAGGAAAGAGAGAGTCCTGGCAGAGCCCACTACTCAGACAAAAAAGCCCAAGTTGGACAAGCTAATTTGTACTCCCTTTGCCTCATGATATCATGGCAGAGCAGGGTACCACAGCAGAGGATGTGACCCAGAGGAAATGGTGCTTTTTACATAATGTCCACCAAGCCCTCCCCAGACACCACTGCTATAGGAGGACTCAGGATGGTCGGGCTTCTACTTTTAACCACACCCTCAACTCTCAAATGGCTCCGTTGCTGCCTGAGAAGCAAGGCAGTGCCAGGACAGGTGGCATCCTGACAGAACCCTGGACATCATTCTTGGGTAGGTTGGCTGGGACTGCTCTAATGCTCATATGTTGTGGCCTGGCCAGGCGGCGGCCCAGCAAGCAAAAGAGAGCCAGCCTGGGGGACTTCTAGAGACATCTGTGGGCCAGCCAGCCTATGGGCCTTGGCCAGAACAGGAACCATCAGCTGCTGCAGAGAAGTTATTAAAAATTCTAGACAGGGTTGGGGAGGCGCCGCGAAGCCAGAGTTGAGCTGGTCCCTCGAGCGCTTCTCCTCCAGGCGTCACCACCGCCAGTGGCCAACAGGTGGCAGGAGAGCTTCGGGGAGCGCTCACCTGAGGGCCGCACGTCCGGGTCCTGACGCAAAGGCGGAGGTCTTACTCTCGCTTAAACATAAGGGGAGACACTGGGGACTGGAACAGCCACAGAGAGGAAGGAGCAGAAACAGGCGTGTAACGAACGAGCAATCCGGTCTCTTTCTTCCTCCTGAGCGGAGAGGCTCTCCAGGCCGCGAGCCCATCTCCCTTCGGGCCTTTGCTCTCTCGATGACCCGCTGCCACCGGGGATCTAGGCCCCGAGAGCCCCCAGCAGGGGCGCAGGTCTCTGCCTCCACCGCGCGCGCGCGCGCGCGCGCGCTCCTCAACCGCCCCACCTCACCCACCCTGCCTGCCTTGCCTGCCCCCGCGGCAGATCTCAGCCCCACTCGGACTAGCACCTTCCTACCCTGCTTCCCCAGGGCCGACCACAGGCCAGGGCCGGGCCAATCCTTTCTGGGCTTGTCCTCTGTCCGCAGGCGGGTTTGAATTACTTGTAAAGAGCAAGAGTCAGGAGAGGGAAGTTGCTGAGGGAACTGAGAGAGACAGCACAGAGTTATGGTATGGTGGCTGTCATCCGCACCCCTTCTTGGCATCTTGCTACAAGCAGTGACGACAAAATTACGTTTTTGGAGAACCAGAATAGTAACAGCGAAATTTTTCCTCTTTATAAAGAATTGTAACATTACCTACCACCAAATTCCAAAGCTAACAGAGGGAACTCCTTCAGCAACGCCACAGCGCTTTGTTATGGATCGCCTCACAAGTTAGAGTCAGCGAAAGGAATCCATCAGGTTTAATTTGTTCTGCTCTGGTCAGAACTGAGGTCCCTAGAAGCCTTTCATATATTTTAAATTTTTCAGTTTGAGAACCCTAAACTAATGATGTGAAACTAATGTAGTGTAACACCAAGTACCCTCTCTGTGAGTAGGAAATAATTTCTGCAGTGCTTCTAAAAACCAAACCAAACAAATAAATCAAATGATTTTACAATGTGGAAAAGTCGTGAGCGGGCTGGGCTTGTAGCTCTGTTTGGGGGAAGCAGGCGGTTTGGGCTGCTTGAGGCTTGGGGCGTCTCAGCCATCGGCCAGGAGAAGCTTGGCTGGGCTGGGGGTGTCTGTAGCTCGGAGCAGCATTCACCCTCTGGCTCAGCACACCCCGGGACACCAATATGGGTCACAAATTCAAAATGACAGTTTTAACAAATACGATTTCAGCTTTTATATTTGAATTCAGGAAGGGAATGATGGCCTTACCCAGAAATCACTATTAAATAATAAGCTTATAACATATTTGCTGACGGCAGTATAGATCCTGCTTCAAATTAAAGCTTGCTGCCAATATGGCTTATACTTAGAAGAAAAACAAAGCTGGCGACTGGGCAGATTTAGTCAAGGGGCAAACGTACAGAAATGTACACAAAGGTGGTTGGTTCTTTTGCTACCTGAACAGCAAAAGAAGCCTTTAAAATTCAAGTTCCTTTCTTAAAATTTCACAGGAAATTTTCTTTAAACAGAATGGAATATCATTTTTTCAACATTTAAAGCTAGCTCAAGTTCTGACAATTTCAGCTTCCCAAATGTGTAGCCATTTTCAAATGTGTTTACTTTATTGTGAAATTGTAGTATCTGTTAATGAAAGAGAATTGGTTGCATCTGTCTGTTTACAGATTTTTAATATCCAACAGTCATTTGACCAATGTAAAAAGCAAATAAATATTTTCCCCTTCATGTCATTTTTTTTTAATTTCCCAGAAACAAGCATTCCTTTATTATCTGTGACCTATTCAAATGGGAATTATTGTTAAAGAGTTGCAGATTTTTATACTTGCTGGAGTGTATGGAGCCCAAAGTGCCATATTTCTCGGAAACATTTTTGCTGAGCTTAAATACAGTCCTACCTGCCTATCTTATATTACTTGGACTTGGATAACATATCACTTCAGAAAAGATAAACAGACTATCATGAAAGAGAGGAAATAACTCCTAAGGACACCCTCCTTTGCATCAAGCTTCAAGATACTATTATCCTACTGCTAGAAAATATTCATATATTTTAGAAAATGTAAACAAATAAATGGTCAAACTTTCAAAGTTTAACTAACGACTTGAATAATACAACCAGGTTTCTGTTGCTTTGTGGTTATGTGGGGTGGCTTCAAAGGAAAAAAATCACACAAAATTGGCTTTGCAATTATTGAAGAAATTAAGGTGATGTGAATCTACACTGGCAATGTAGAACTACAGATCATTTATTATTCACTCATCCACAAGAAGGAAAGGGTCTATGTGAAACTTTTGTATGTGAACCTTTGCATTTCTGAGAACAGAGGCACAAAAGAGAAGCCTTCTTTGCTGTTGTTCAGAAATGATTCAGGCTAATACCTGACCACGGCTGATTTTCCTTTCGTTCACCACTTTAACATCGGAAGCATGTGATCGGCCCTCCAGATGCCCATTATTAATTGCTTGTCCTTTGATGTCTGAACGTCGATGGAATCTACAAAGGCATTAACACAAGAAAATATGCCTCCTGAAAAAATCCCCAAGTCACTGGCTGGTGAAGGCCGCGTGTTCCCCATTCGCTTGCTTACCTTCAGTGGCACTGTGAAAACACCCCTCAAGCCCAGGACATTTTGCCAAGAGTTTCAGCAAAAGATGAATTTCAAAACTTCTCTAAAATTTGGACTTTGCATGGGGGCAAAAAAAGGCAAATAAATATTCACACATCTGTTCATACAAAAATATGTAATTAAAAATAAATTTTAAAAATGCTTAACGTTCAGAAATTTGCGTGAACAGAAGGGGAAAAAAATTACAGAAAAGGGGATAAAGAAACAAAGGTTAAAGGTTCCATTGGACAAGTGAATAAAGGCACCTCGTTGCAAATACCTACACTTCACTGATGTTTATTTTCCCCCAAGAGACAACTTTATTTTTTAAAGGCTTATCATAAGGGAAATCGCTGACTATAGGTAAATTTCTTTTCTTAGGTGGAACTCAAATAAAGAGAGATATTGTTATAACGTGGTTTCTTGTGTGCAATTTCAAAACAAACAGACTTTTGTTTTTACAAATCACTTATTTGGGGGGATTTATTTGAAGAAAAATTTTCCTTTGCAAAGAAAAATTTATAAAAAGCTACATGTGCAGATTACTTGACCCATTGCCTATCATAACATCTTTACACATCTCAAGGATTTAACATCATGAAAGGAAAAGAGTAAAGACGGTTTGAAGGGAAGCACAGCGCAGCTTGCATGGATGGTTGCTTCCCTATGCAGAGTTCAGAAATACATCCATCCTAGAAATATTTGTTTATGGTGAAAAAATATTTGAGCCACCAAATATTGAATTCTTTCACATTTTTGGGCAAGGTCTTTTTGACATCTGGAATTAGGTATGTAAGTGAAGCTTGTATTTTCAAATATTAGATTTTCTATCGTCTAAAATTCTCTCAAGCATAGATTGAACAATTTTATCTTTCCTAAAATAGAGGTGGAGTGAGGCAACTAAAAATAAGAATTTTTAAACTGGGGGAAAAAAAAGTCTTCCAAAGAAGGAAGCCATATATAGATATAGATATTGTGCTATGTATCTTTTTTGGAATTAAGCGAAATAAACTCTGACAGATATACCAAAAAAAAAAAAAAAAAACCTGATCAGGTATTCGCTATGTGAAATGATGCACAACTAAAAGAAAAGTAAATATTTAAAGGAATCTTCCTACTCAAAAGAAGAATTGGAAAATTAAACATTTATAGTCAGGAATCTTAGAATCTCAGTTTTTACACTCTTGAATTGTGCAGAGATACAAAATAAATGTTACAATGGAGTTTCCAATTGTTTAAAGATTCCCCCTGCAAATAATATCATGGCTTCTATGTGTACAAGCCTCCCAAACACATCAATGCATTAGCTAAATGTAAACCCTCTCCAAGTTCCCAGTAAATCTAAATATGTATGAAATTAAAACTGAAACAAGGAACAAGTCTAGTGTTAGTCCTTTCAAAATACTAATTTAATAACTCTCCAAGAAATAGAGTGTTTTAGGAAAGGCAACCCAGATGTCAGCATATAAAATCAAGCTATAAAGTGCCCTTCAAATATATTTCAATCATTTTTAAATATTTACATTTAATAAGAACAAGTTTTTATGGCAAGAGAGAGGTAATTACACTTATCATTCATGGAAAAATGTAGTTTTAATGGCTTGTATATTGATTTGTAAAGGTGAAATAGTAACCTAAAATATGTCATTGTCTTTTTTCTTCTTCTGTTCAGCAAACATTGCTTTTGCAGAAGCAAAACACAAAATGTTAGATGTGCCTGTGTTAGGGTTGGGGAGGGAAGAAGCTCACTGTTAAAAAATATTCAGTCACACATATTGTCCCCTCTTTTGCCCATGTCTCCTGTTATGTTAACCTGAAACCCCAAATATTTGTGCTTTGGGGGGTAATTAGAAGAATCTTATCGGATTTTTATAGCCCTTCCTAATGAGGCTATTTATTTGGCAAACATTACCCAGCCAAAGGATTACTAACACCTTGATATGGACCTTATTGAAGCTGCCACCCTCCTGCCTGCAATATACAAAAGCCTATCTTATCAGCAGAATAGGCTTGGTGTGGACAAGTCCTGGCTTCTGAAAACTCACCAAGGGTCAGCCTTCATTAGTCAGAAGTTCTGAGACCCAGAGCCGAGGCAAATTCAAGTTCGGCCACTTTCAGGTCAGCAGCCCTGATGCAACTTAGAGCAGTGGGTTGCTGGGCAGATGAGGAGAGGCAGGAGCCCAGAAATCATCTGGGTGGGTCTTGGGGGAAATATTACTAACATTCAGCATTCAGAGTCACCCCTGGGAAAGAGTTGGGCCTCCAATTCCCAGAGCCCTTCCTCTTTACAAGGAAATAGATATACATTAGGGATCTCAGAGAGCAACACAAAATAGGCTTTCTCCACTCGTCCATGCCAGCCAGAAGAGCAAGTCAAAGAGAACTGGTTACCTGTCCTAAAATAACTTGCTCCTAGCTAAAGCCCTCTTTATTTTGATGCTTTGACATAATCCCAGGCAAAGAGTATTCAAGTATTCATTTGATTAAAAGTGATTTTTAAAGTGATTTAAGATGAATTCATAAATAAAATACTCTCACCTCTGGCAGAGAGGCCAAAGGACTTTGCATGTCTGGACTGGGAAGTCCTGACACATTTTGGAACTCTAAGAAGGGCAGACTAGAGAAATAAACAAACCGTTCAGGCCAGCTTTTCAAAATCCGCCAATGTGGAATTCCCAGTCCAAGGCTTCTGACTTCATTTTGAGCAACCAGGCTGGAGAGGATAACCTTGGGGTGGGATGACAGGGGTTAGGTTTGCCAATGACCTAAGGTGGATAAATATTTGTAAAACACTTTGAGAGTTAACGAGCTACACAAGCACCCCAGCTACAGAAAAGGCCTCCATTCCATCACTTAGGAAATTTTTCAGGGGAGCTGATATTTTAGGCCCAAGTCAAAAATGTGTCCTGGAAGGGCAGACCCATATGGGCCCATGGCCAGGCTCTTGGTGGCATAAGGTTCCATAAAAGAACACTCTCTACTGTGAGTTTGCCCCAAGAGAGAGAAATTTTTTAAATCTACCATCTGCCGCAAGTGAATAGCCCCTTCTCCATTGGTAAGCCCACCGGCTCCCTCTTGGAATGCTAGGTGATTGTTTCTTTCCTGCCAAACCATTGGACCCCCAGAATAATGCTGGGCAAAATGGCTGCCCTAAGAGGCTGTCACTTCTCCTCCTCCAGGGCTTGACAATATCCAATCCTTGGAAGAGTGAGGACTAGTGCTGTCGGGTTGGCCTCACTCTCCTTGTCTATGACAGGCACCCTAACCACAAAAACAACTCTTGCAATTGGCACAGCTTCCATCACCATAGCAACCGGCACTTCTAGAAAGGCTAATGCATTGGTTTGGGACTCACAGCCAAATTAAAATTTCCGCAGCTCAGTCTGCTCCTCACTCGTCCCCTACCCCTCCTCTGGGACCTTCAAGAGCTTGGGACCTAGGCAGCTGGATGACTGCAAAGCAATGCAGGACCACAGCTGCTGGATTCCACCCTAGAAGTGGCTGTACAACAGTGGTCCAAATGCCACCTGACCACCCTGCTGAGACAGGTGAGTCACCAAAGGCTTCTGCTGGGTTTCTATAGCAACGGCATATTTGTTGGACCGAGGTCTCCATGGGGAAGGGGAAGTAGGAAGGGTAGTTTTTCAGTCCTGTTATGGAAGCAGCTGGGTAAGTGAGCATATAGGCCTCACTTGGCCAGAGCAGGCCCAGCTGCACTCAGCTCACAGGGGTAATAGGCTTGAAACACTCACTCCATGACACTGGCAGGCTGGTGAGAAGAAAGGCACTTAGAGTCCCTTTTGCCCAAGATGGCCACACTGACTAGATGGCACTGAAGTGTAGACACGTCCAAGACCATGGATTCTGCCTACCACAAAACCTGATACCCAGTAGTCCCTCAAATACCTACTGAGATTGAATGAGTAGGCACACTAATATCTAAACTCTCCCCCAAAAGCAATTAGGAAATATTGGGTAGACTTAGGTCCAGCCTCTGGACCATAGATATGGGATTGGCAAGAACATAAAGAACAACTTGGTCTAAACCTTGGCCTCTTGGGCACGTCTTTGGCTGCGTCAATCTCACCAGCTGGGTGAGAGAGAGATCTGTTCCTGACTACCCGGGTCGGTAACAATTTGCAGTGAGGGCCTATTCTGCAAACTAAGAGAGACTGGAGATGGGCTATTAGCTACAGCTCTTTTCATGTGGAATTACTTCTACTGGCACTAATACGCCATCACTTGAAAGCCTTAACCCAAACGGACGGGTGTCTGCCCCAAGCCAGAACTGCCTGGACCAAGGCAGCTGTCTCCATGTGCTAGCTATTACCAGGTTGTTTGGTCCTGTCCCCAATCGGCATTTGTTGCTGTGCACTGAGAAACTGCTGTCAGGAAATGTTCTTTTCTAAATTACATAATTAGGGTATTGGGAGTGTAGTGAAGCCAGATTAGGGGCATCACTTGTTCTTACTGCAAGCAATGATTCAAAGCACATAAGTAAACACTTAAACTACGTGAATGGTTTAATATTGATTAAACAATGATCTCCGAGACTAAACTCTAAGCATGGTAGGTAGAAGGAGCGGGAAGGAGAAAAAACAAAGAGTTGGCTTAATAGTGTGCATTGATTTACAGAAAAGTGTGGACTTTGACCTGACAGATCAAAATCAGGATTTGGAACAATTACCTAAAATAAAGTCCTAGGGTCCCACCCCTGCAAGCTAATGGTGGGGCTGGGGGCTAACTGGTCAGGGTCAGGGGTCAAGTTCTTCGCTCAGAAAACCTAGTCTCTCACCCACACCCACTTCCAGAAATGGAGACTCAGGCAAAGTGCCGGCTCAAATTGCGTTCCATTTATTGTTTCTAACTATGGGCCACGGACTTCAACTTGATTAGAAAATTGTGCTGACGCTTCCTGTGAAGGGTATCCTGAGCCTTCCTTTCAGAAAAACTTCAGAAAGGAGTTTTCTGCATGCACCCACTTCCTCCAAAATGGCATTCCCATTGCTTGGCAGCCCCCTTGGCCACACATTTGCCCAGATGCCCAGGAAAGGTGGAGGGGGGGCCTGCCTGGGAAAGCAAAAGGCTGGGTACAGGAAAGGTGGAGGGAGGGCCTGCCTGGAAAAGGAAAAGCCTGGGTAGGAAACTCAGCAAAGGAACCAGTGTGGACCAGTCCAGTTCCCAGAGTCCCTTGAGGCTGGAAAAGGCAGGCTCCCTGCAGGGCATGGTTCAGAAAACACAGGACAGCTCCCCACTCATTCTCAGGGACCTTCCAGCAGCTGACTACAGGATCTCTAGCAGGAGGAAGGCCAAATGCCACCTCTGGCTTCACTTGCATTCAGACCTTAGCAGCATCTGGTCATCTCCCTTCATCCTGGCCCATCCTTTATGCCTTCTCTCCCTCCCCCTCATCTGAACTCAGAGCCTCTAAGTCCCAAAGTCCCATTCCACTCAAGGCTGGGTCAGTAGCTGGCCCTGGGAATGTCTG
This sequence comes from Orycteropus afer afer, assembly GCF_000298275.1. NCBI lineage: Eukaryota > Metazoa > Chordata > Mammalia > Tubulidentata > Orycteropodidae > Orycteropus > Orycteropus afer. Next base: position 7,181,283 of record NW_006921699.1, on the reverse strand, counting down.
GGGGGGGGGTGGTCCATGTTTCTTGTGGCTCTGTCCCTTACTCCTTATATACCCCTATATAATAATAATATCAATAATAAAAAGTATTGATGGTTTTTAAAAGCTTACTCTATGCTAAGAATTTTAAACTCATTATTCATCCCCTAGAGTTATCACAAGAACCCTATGAGACAGATATTGTTATCTATTCCATTGTTCTGACAACAAAACTGAGACTCAATATGGGCAACTTGCCTCAGATCACACAGAAATTTAAAATCTTTTCTGTATTTTTTAAAAAAAGTAACTCATATTGTTCTAAATGTTTTACAAAGATTAACTCATTAAATCTTCAGACCAACCTTGAGTGACAAGCACTATTATTATTTTAAATTAACAAACTGAGGCACAGAGAAGTAAAGTTACTTGCCCCAAGCTACACAGCAAGTAAGGGACTATGCCATGATTTAAATGCAGACCATTTGACAAAGCCCAAGTTCCTACCCAGTCCATAGAATGAAGGCAGTCCCTAATAAAAGAAGGAACCAAACCTTTCCCACCATACACTAAGTGTGTTGGTAAATGGGAACAGCAGTAGCACTGTGCTGAAATGGAAAGAGCACTGGTCCAAGAGTCCAAAGACCTGGGCTCCAGTCCAAGCTGTGCTGTGTAATGACAGATGAGGCATTTCCCTTCTTTGGTCCTCACTTACCCACGTATAACTGAGTCCAGAGTCCCCCACCCCCACCCCCATGGTCTTAAAATCATGGTCTGGAAGACTAGAAAGGTACAGGTAATTCTATAGAAATGCCTGTGAGGCTGGGGTGTGGCCTTTTCCTGCTCCTTTCCAGCCCTGTTCTCCACCCTCCCTCACCTTCCCCCTTGAGCTGGTGCCTGGAGCAGATTCTCTACTGGGGAGTTCATACTTACCCCCTCCCTCCTTTCCTCCTTCCCTGTCATCTAAACAGATGCTCATGCTCCTAACTGAATGATATTCCCATCTCTGCAGAACCAGCAGGTGCAGGACATGGAAGAAGGATACAAAGTGAAGATCCTGTGAAGATAAGTTTCTTCTCCTTTTATGTGTTTAAAATATGCCCAAAGAATAAAAATAAGTATATCCTTCCCACAAATATAAACACACTACCATAAACAGCTGAAGTGTTCTGTGTGGAAAACCCATCAGAATGACTGGGGACAAAGCCTCCCAGGCAGAACCATGGCCAATTTAGGGCCTCTAAGTCCCAAAGTCCCATTCTACTCAGGGCTGGGTCAGTAGCTGGCCCTGGGAATGTTTGGGGGTCCATGTTTCTTGTGGCTCAAGGGCTCTGTCCCTTACCCCTTAATCATGAGCAAACCTCCAATAGCTGGGCTGGGCAGGAATTTGGTTGTCTACTATATAATACGTGTAGACATATCAGGGAAAGCAGAATTAAAGGAGTTATAGTGCCAACATCCAAAATAACAATATCTAATGACAGCTCTGGTGGTATAGTAGTTAAGGCATTTTGCTGCTAACCAAAAGGTTGAGAGTTCAAACCCCTTAGCTTCTCCATGGAAGAAAGATGTGGAAGTCTGCTCCTGTAAGGATTTACAGCCCTGGAAACCCAGTGGGGGTCACTATGAGTTGGAATCAACTTGATAGCAGTGGGTTTGGGTTTTTGGTTTAATGACAGCTATATACCAAAAAGAATTAGTTGATGTCCAGCCATTTCAGGAGGTAGCATATGATCAGGAACCATTGGTACTGGACAAAAAAAGTCCAAGCTGCAATGAAGGAACTGGTGGAAAACAAGGCTCCAGGAATTGATTAAATATCCATTGAGATGTTTCAAAAAATGGATGCAGTGCTGGAGGGGCTCACTTGTTTATGTCAAGAAAGTTGAAGGACAGCTACCTGAACAACTGAATGGAAGAGATCCATATTTGTGTCCATTCCAAAGATGTTCCAACAGAATGCAAAATCATCAAACAATATCATTAATATCACCCACAAGTAAAATTTTGCTGAAGATAACTCAAAAACGGTTGTAGCAATATACTGACAAGGAACTATCAGAAATTCAGGCCAGATACAGAAGATGTCAGATGGATCTTGGCTGAAAGCAAAGACTATCAGAAATATTTTTACCTGTGTTTTATTGACTATGCAAAGACATTCAGTTGTGTGCATCATAACAAATTATGGATAACATTATGAAAAATGGGCATTTCAGAACACTTAATTGTGCATATGATAAACTTGTACATAGGCAGTCATTCAAACAGAACACTACATGGTTTAAAATCAGGAAAGATGTGGGTCCTGGGCATATCCTTTCCCCATACTTATTCAAACTGTATGCTCAGCAAATAATCTGAGAAGCTGGACTATATGAAGAAGACTGTGGCATCAGGATTAGAGGAAGACTCATTAACAACCTGCGATATGAAAATGACACAACCTTCCTTGCTGAAAGTGAAGATGACTTGAAGCACTTACTGACGAAAATCAAAGACTACAGTCTCAGTATGGATTATACCTCAACATAAAGAAAACAAAAATCCACTAAGTAACATCACGATAAATAGAGAAAAGATTGAACCTGTCAGGGATTTCATTTTACTTGGATCCACAATCAACACCCATGGAAGCAGCAGTCAAGAAATCAGATGTTGTACTGCACCAGGCAAATCTGCTGCAAACAACCTCTTTAAAGTGTTAAAGAGCAAAGATGTCACTTTGAAGTCTTAGGTGTGCCTGACCCAACCCATGGTATTTTCAATCACCTCAGATACATGTGAAAGCTAGACAATGAATAAGGAAGACTGAAGAAGAGTTGATGCATTTGAAATGTGCTGTTGGCAAACAATACTGTAAATACCATGGACTGCCAAAAGAACGAACATTCTAAGGAGCCGAATGCTCCTTAGAAGTGTGAATGGCAAGATGTTCTCTCGTGTACTTGGGTCATATTGTCAGAAGGGACCAGTCCCTGGAAAAGGATATCATGTTTGGTAAAGTCAAGGGTCACTGAAAAAGGGGAGGACCCTCAATGAGATTGATTGACACCATGGCTGTAATGATGGGCTCAAGCATAGCAAAGAATTGTGAAGACGGCGCAGGGCCAGGCAACGTTTCATTCTGTTGTAGGGTCACAATGAATCAGAGGTGACTCAAGGGCAGCTAACAATAATGATGACAGCTACTATTCACAGAACACTATCATCCTAGCCCAGGTCAAGTTCCTGTTACTTCCCTCCTAGAACCCTGTCTTATTTTCTTATACCAAAAAAAAAAAAAAAATACAAAAAAAAACCTCACTGACTTCAAGTCAGATCCAACTCATAGCAACCCCTCCTTGCATTTCCAAGGCAGTGTCACTATGGAAGTAGATCGCCCAATCTTCCTTCCGTGGAGTGGCTGGTGGGTTTGAACCACCAGCCTTCTGGTTAGCAGTCAAATGCCTTAGGCACTACGCTACCAGAGCTCCTTATTCTCTAATACTAATGCTAAAAATAATAGTAACAGCCGCTAACACCAATGGAACACTTACTCTGAGCTATGCGCACTAAACACTTCACCTGTAGCATCTCATTTAATCTTTGTGAGCCCCTGAAACCTGGAAAAGTGGTTTCAGGCCTCCTGCCCTGAGGGAATTTGAGCTGCTCACAGCAAGTGGTCAGCAAATTCACTGACATGGATTCCTCAAAAGTCAGATGGGGCTTGGTTGGGAAAAGGATATTTAGACCATTTTCCAGATCTGAAGTGCAGGATAGGGGAAACAGGAACACAGCCCAGACTTAAGAGTGTTGTAAGAGAGTAGCCACCCTGTCCCCCAAAACCTACCACTGCCCAGCCCCAGTCCCCTGCATGGCAGTTCCACTGCTTGCTGACTGCAGGAGGCACCAAACTAACTTCAATTATTTGTGCAATAGCCACCAGGCAATATGCTCCCTCCATTTGGCCTTGTGAGAAGGGCCCATATGCCAGCTTCAGTGCCAGTTGCTGGCCTCAGCTCCAGGCCAGCTGAGGTGCAGAAGCCTGAGCATGGTGCCAGTTGATACATAGGGGGTCCTAGGCCACTGTCAGCTCCCCAACATGGCCCTGAACTAATCATCACACTTCTCCAATCTGTGGTTTTCCCTGCCTGCAAAATGGGGATAATTACACACGCCTACTTCCAAGTTTTCACACCTACTATGTTATAATTTTAGGAGATATAGCCAGGGCCAGTAAAAAGAACAATCAAAGACAATGATAGCTATTTTTGCTGATAAAATTAGATAAATAAAATACTATTCTGAGGACACTAAACAGAAACAAAATGGCAGTATGAATCATCTCATATTTGACATTTGTCACCACAGGACAGGTTGGTTTCTTCAAAAGTAAAAGCCAGATTCTCCCAAGACTCCCACTACTGAGCTCTCCATGAAAGATGACACACAGGGCATCCACTGACCAATCCCACATGCTGATCACCTCCAGTATGCTGACATTCCTGCCCACAGACAGAGAGAACTAGACAGGCTGAGAACCAGCCCCTTCACAGGTGAGAGGAAGCAACAGTCCCCCTCCAGCTGGGCCTCACAGGAGATGGGAATCAGGCCCAGTGGCAGGAGGAGGTCCAGGACAATTCTCTTCTCCCGCTGTGAGGTGAAGTGGTGGCCCTGGAGTCCCAACAACCCACCTGCCTCTCAGTTGCTCCTGCCGGAAATGCACAGGGGGCCCAAGGCCCCACAGCAGGAGCCCAGGTAAGCTGCCCCAGGTGCAGAAGTGACCTTGGCAGCAGGAAGTCCTGTCTCCTGCCTTTGGCTAATTGCAGACGCTGCAGAGGAGCCAACCTAATTACACATAAGTATGTGGCTCCTACATTCCTGGGCTACTACACACTCTCATACACATCTCACAGGAGATGCAGCCCCTGATTCTGCACTGGCTCCAGAGCCTCACTGGCTCCTCTGAGCCCCCAAAGAAGGTTCCCTCTCCTGTAGCATGTTCTTTCTCTCTCTGGAAGCTCTTCTGGGCTGTCCCAGCAGCAATTCCCTCCACTCTCCCCTTGCCTGCCTCTGAGGCACTTAACCCTCATCTTTGCCTAATGTAAATATTTAAGCTTGTGCATTTATGATCTGCCTGTCACCTGCCTCCACCCTGTTCTCTCCTCATCCAAATGGTCTCTGTATCAGACCCAGGGGCAAGAGGAGAACTCTCTGTGGGGGATGTCTTCATCCTGAAGAGCTCCCCACACAACCTGGCACCCAGTCAGCACTTAATAACGATCCACAAGGGGGATACGTACTCCACCACTTACCAGTGGTGAAACCTGGCCAATGCGTGGGCTCTGAGCTTCACTTTTCTCATCTGTATAATGGAGCTACTAACATTTACCTCACAGAGTTGTTTTGAGATTAAAGTCCATATACATTAGAGAAAAATCCAACATGGTGCCTGGCATATAACAGATATTTCATAAACACCTGTTGAATAGGAATGTGAGCCTTACACCTACTGAGCATTAATCATGGGCCAGAACCCTGCACATCTGTGACTGAACTCAATCCATTCTCCTGTAAGTAGCCCTCCCCTCCACATAACCACTCTAAGGAGAATTCCATGCTTTCCAGGCTAGCTCCTGCCTTTTCTATGATGCAAAACCAGGAGGAGCCTGGTAGGAAGGGCAGAGGAAAGACTTAATTGAGGCTGGGTTGAGAGGCTTAATTGAGAGGCTGGGTTGATCTATATAATCAAGAATTAAGAAAGGATACACAGAGAGAAGAGGAAAAGGTGAGTGTGGGGAGACTCTGAGGGGTGTAGTGTGGGGGAGGCAGCTCAGGAGCAGCTGTGGGTGGGAGGGGCCTGCAGCATGGCCCAGAGGCTTGAGAAGTGTGCTACTGGGCACAGGACAGAACTCCAACTTTCAATTTTCTCTCAAAGGACAATCAAGGGACAACTTTCTAATTACCTCTGGCTACTTAAGAGTGAGGGACTTTGGCCCTGTGGGAATTGAAGCCATTAAGTATCACATGTCTATTGTTGCTTTTAGGGTTCACAACATCCCTGTAAGGCATATTTTTTCTCAAACAGATGAGGAAACAGGTTTAGAAAGGATAAATAACTTGCCCAAGGATATACAGCAAGTAAAAGATAGAGCCAGGTCTCCCCCAAGACCTGATGACTTCTGAGCTTGTCTCTAAGCTGGTTTAGTTTGCTGCTTAGAAAGCAGCATTACTTTCTTCCATTATTATTTAATCTAAAATATTGAGGTGAGGAGGCACACACTGAGCACACTCCTGCTCATTCTTAAGGAAATACTGCCTCACACACACACCCTGCCTGCCCCACCTCCACCAGAGGGCCAAGGTGCTGGGCCCTGTGGCGACACATAAGGGAGAGTCATGCTGGCTGAGAAGCCCCTCATTTTGTGGTCTGCACTGGCAGAATAAGCTCACCACAAGGGCGACAGGGGGATGGTGACAACCACCAGGGCCAAGGGTGATACATTGAGAAAGGAGAAAGGAGAGATGTACTCTGTCCAAGAGGGATAGGAAGGCTTCTCAGAGGAGATCTTTGCCCACCTGGAAGGACAAGCAGGAGTTAAATAAATGAAGATGGGGATCTTCTTTGAGGTTTCCCTGTGATTTATAGTTTTCTTCCCAAGTTGAGAACAGTCCGTTCTATCTTGTAGTTGTCTTGACTTCCCTACCATCTAGAAGTTCTGTAATGACAGTTTTTTCCTTCTTTTTGGTTTGTAGTTGTTCTCATTTGTCAATTGATGTCTCTAGTTCCCTGTTTACAATCTTGTAGGCTTATTTACTTTGGATACTTCCATGGCTGTGTTGGTTTCTGGGTTATGTCACCATGTGTGTTAATGGTCAGTTGTTGTTTGCTGTTGGTGATTCTCTGTCCAGAGGACTCCCTTAGCATCTCTTGTAAGGTTGATCTGGTTTTAACAAATTCCCTTAATTTCTGCTTATCTGGAAATGTCCTACTCTCACCACCATATTTGAGGGACAATTTTGCTGGATATGTAATTCTTGGTTGGAAATTTTTCTCTTTCAGGGTTTTATACATACCATCCCATTGTCTTCTCACCTGCATGGTTTCTGCCAAGAAATCTGAGCTTAGTCTTATTGGTTGCCCCTTGTAGGTAACTTTTTGTTTTTCCCATATTGCTGTCAGGGTTCTTTCATTGTCTTTGATTTTGGTGAGTTTGATGATGATATGTCTTGGTAATTTTCTTTTGGGGTCTATCCTGTTTGGGGTGTGTTGGACTTCTTGAATGGATATAGTCTCATCTTTCATCATACCAGGAAAATTCTCTTCCAACAAATCTTCAACAATTTTTTTCTGTGGTTTTATTTGTCTTTTCCTGTTCTGGAATTCCAATTACACATTGGTTATTCCTTTTGATGATATCTGTCATAAACCCTGGAGAAGGATATCATGCTTGGCAAACTGGAGGGTCAGCAAAAAAAGGGAAGACCATCAACAAAATGGATTGACACAGTGGCTGCGACTATGGGCTGAAGCATAGCAAAGATTGTGAGGATGGTGCAGGACCTGGCACTGTTTCATTCTGTTGTACAGAAAGTCACTATGAGTCAGAGGTGACTTAATGTCACCTAACAACAACGTCTCTCATGAATATAGATGCAAAAGTTTTAAACAAAATTCCAGCCAATAGAATCCAATACTATATCAAAATAATATACCATGACCAAGGATTCATACCAGGTATGCAAGGAAGGTTCAACATTAGAAAAACAATCAACATAATCCATCACATAAAGAAAACAAAGGAAAAGAACCACATAATCATATCAACCAAAGCAGAAAAGGCATTTGATCAAATTCAACACCCATTCCTGACAGTAACTCTCGGCAAAATAGGAATAGAAGAGAAATGCCTCAACATAATTAAGGGCCAAAAACAAAACCAAACTCACTGTCATTTAGCTGACTGCAACTCATAGCAACCCCCATTAGGGTTCTGAGGTGGTAAATTTTTTTTTTTTTTT
>NW_006921699.1:7168270-7172435 GCF_000298275.1 Orycteropus afer afer | reverse complement strand
CCCTTGTCAGCTCATCTATACACTTGGGAATTCTGATCATTCACATAAACTTATAGGACCATTGTCTGTCAACCCTATATATGATCTTGGATACACTTCCCATTTCATAGACATACCTAATCGTTTAGCCTGTCTACCTATCTATCCATCCATATACCCATGTTTGCCTTCACTGAGAAATCAGTACTGTATATGCAAAAGGGTTCATATTTGTTGTCTGTACTTCCCATGTACTGAGGTGGTAAATCTTTACAGAAGTAGATTGCCCCATCTTCTTTCTGTGAAGCAGCTGGTGGGTTTGAACTGCCAACCTTCTGGATAGCAGTCAAATGCCTTAGGCATTGTGCCACCAGAGCTCCTTATAATTAAGAGCATATATGCTAAACTCATAGCCAACATATTCTCAAAGAGAATATGACAAAGAGAGAGACAAAGCATTCCCCATCTGACTGGGAACCAGACAAGTACGCCCTCTATCACCACTCCTATTCAATATTGTATTGGAAGCCCTAGCCAGGGAAATAAACCATGAAAGATAAATAAAAGACATCTAAATTAGCAAAGAAGAAGTAAACTATCTCTATTTGCAGATTACATGATCCTATACATAGAAAAGTGAAGTTACTCAGCAAGAAAACTACTTGAACTAATTGAAAGATTCAGCAAAGTGGCAGGATATGTGATCAACATGAAAAATTGGTTGGATTCCTCTATATCAACAAAGAGATCACTGAAAAGGAAATAAGGAAAACAACGCCATTTACAATTGCTACTAAAAAGACACTTAGGAATAAATTTTACCAGGGGCAAAAAAAAACCTATACAAAGAAAACTACAAAACACTATTACAAGAAACTAAAGGAGACTTACATAAATAGAACATACCACGCTCATGGATAGGAAGACCAAACATTGTGAAAATGTCAATATTAACCAAAGCAATCTATAGATTCAATGCAATCCCTATCCAGATTCCATCAGCATTCTTTAAAGACATGGAAAAACCAATCATTAACTTTATATGGAAAGGAAAGAGACCTTGGATAAGCAAAACACTATCAAAGAAGAACTAAGTAGAAAGTCTCACACACCCCAATCTGAAAACCTACTATACAGCCACAGTAGGCAAAATAGCTTGGTATTGGTACAATGGCAGACACACAGAGAAGTACAACAGAATTGAGAACCCAGAAATAGATCCTACCACCTATGGACAGCTGATTTTTGACAAAGGGCTGAAATCCATTAAATGGGGAAGAAAGAGTCTCTTTAACAAATGGTGCTGGCAAAACTAGATATTGATTTGCAGAAAAATGAAACAAGATCCGTATCTCACACCATATATAAAAACTAACTCAAGAAGGATCAAAGACCTAAATGTAAAACCTAAAACTATAAAGATTATAAAATTAAAAATAGAGGCAAACTTAGGGCCCCTAATTTACGTCATAAATAGACTATCAAACATACCCCAAAATGCACAAACAGCAGAAGATAAATTAGATGACTGGGATCTTCTCAAAATTAAATTCTTATGTACATCAAAAGATTTCTCTAAAAGAGTAGAAACAGAAGTTACAGATTGGGAAAAAATATTTGGCAATGACATATCTGCCAAGGAACTTACCTCTAACATTTATACAAAACTTTAACACCTTGACAACAAAAAAGACAAACAATTCAATTAAAAAATGGGCAGAGAATGTAAATAGACACTTCACCAAAGAAGATATTCAGGCAGCCAACAGACATATGAAGAAATGTTTGCCATTTATTTATTATTCTTTATCATTAAGCATTAGAAAGATGCAAATCAAAACAACAATGAGATATCACCTTACTCCAGAAAGAATAGCAAAATTTAAAAAGACAGAAAACAACAAATGCTGATGAGGGTGTGGAGAGACTAGAACTCTCATACACTGCTAGTTAAACTGTAAAAATGCTGCAACCACTGTGGAAAACAGTATAGCACTTCCTTAAAAAGCTACATATAGAAATACCATTTGATCCAGCAATCCCACCACTAGGTATATATCCTAAAGCGAGAGCCAGGACATGAATAGATACATGCATACCCATGTTCACTGAAGCACTACTCACAATAGCAAAGAGATGGAAACAACCTAAGTTCCCATCAGGGGATGAATGGATAACCCAACTATGGTACATACATACAATGGAATACTATGCAGCATTAAAGAATAATGAAGAATCAACTTCTGGTAAGATGGAGGAATAGGTAGACAAGCTACACAGACCCTCTTCAACAAAGAAAAGAGCACCAATTGACAGAGATACAGAAGATAATCCTGGAGGGCTGAGCTTTGAAAGGAAGTATACAGAAGTGGATTAGGCACCAACTAATGGAAAAACCTGAACAAAAACAGTGAGTATGGAGATGGTTGGAGCAGTGGACTATCAGCTACTCTGATGGGACTAACAGCCTGAATATTTCCAAGTGGTGCTGGGACCTGAGAATTGACCTAAAGATCAGCCATAGTCACCAAGGGCTGCAGGGATGACTGTGCTGGTGGCCTATGACTAGGAAGGAAACAGCAATGAGGGAGACAACCTGAGCTATGAACTTTCCACTGTCCAGAGGGTACAGCCATTTTGATTGTTTACAATGGTGGCCATTTTGGATATTTAAAGTGACCAAGGGTGCAGCCATTTTGAATGTTTACAAGTGGTGGCCATTTTGGATATTGAAAGTGACAGCATTCTTATTTGGATTCCAGAGACCTAAGAATAAGCTCTGTTTACCAAGGATGGCAGGGACATATGAGAAGCTGACACTGGGAAAGGAGACAGGTGCTGATTGTATAAGTGCTGCCAGCTAGTGATTAGAAGAGGACAGCACAGCCTGCTTATGTAGATAACATACAAACAAAACAAAACGAAAATCATGAGCAAGTCACGCCAACATACAATTACCAATTAAATATAAACACAAAAATGTCACAATGCCTCGGAGAAAACAGAGCATCACAATCCACACAAAAAAGCAAGATAAAGCAGGAAAAACAAGTGACCAGGATACAGACCCAAAACACATCCCTCAGGAAGACACAGCATTGGAACTCACTGATAAGGAATTCAAAAGAATTATATTTAGGTACCTTCAATGAATTGAGAGGCAGATCAAGGAAAACACTGACAAAATTGAGGAAAACAGAGAGAAAACCCTAGACAACTTCAAAAGACAATACAAGAACAAAATGACAAAATAAATGAAAAATTAGAAATGATACAAAATCTACAAACAGAACTTCAGAAGATTAATACTAAATTTTCAAAAATAGAAAGACATTGAATGGGCAAAGGAGCAGAACTGAATCCATGAAAGACAGATTTAGTGAGATTGAAGGCAAATACCTCAATACTTCTTTAGAAAGCAATCATTCAAAAGAAAGATCAAAATAAAATGAAGATAGCTTAAGGTTCATGTGGGATACGATCAAAAGAAATAACCTACATGTCACTGGAATTCCAGAACAGGAAAAGACAAATGAAACCACAGAAAAAAATTGTTGAAGATTTGTTGGAAGAGAATCTTCCTGGTATGATGAAAGATGAGACTATATGCATTCAAGAAGTCCAGTGAACCCCAAACAGGATAGACCCCAAAAGAAAATAACCAAGACATATCATTATCAAACTCACCAAAACCAAAGGCAAAGAAAGAATTCTGACAGCAATATGGGAAAAACAAAAAGTTACCTACACGGGGCAACCAATAAGACTAAGCTCAGATTTCTCGGCAGAAACCTGCAGGTGAGAAGACAAAGGGATGGTATGTATAAATCCCTGAAAGAGAAAAATTTCCAACCAAGAATTATATATCCAGCAAAATTGTCCCTCAGATATGATGGTGAGATTAGGACATTTCCAGATAAGCAGAAATTAAGGGAATTTGTTAAAACCAGACCAACCTTACAAGAGACGCTAAGGGAGTCCTTTGGACAGAGAATCACCAACAGCAAACAACAACTGAGCATTAACACACATGGTGACATAACCCAGAAACCAACACAGCCATGGAAGTATCCAAAGTAAATAAGCCTACAAGATTGTAAACAGGGAACTAGAGATATCAATTGACAAATGAGGACAACTACAAACCAAAAAGAACGAAAAAACTGTGTCATTACAGAACTTCTAG
>NW_006921699.1:7166786-7167955 GCF_000298275.1 Orycteropus afer afer | reverse complement strand
TGAAAAAGCACATAACAAAAATGACAGCAACAAATTCATACTTGTCGATAATTACATATCTGGCAAGGGACTTATCTCTAAGATTTACAGAAATCTCCAATGCCTCAACAGCAAAGGAATTAACAATACAATTGAAAAATGGGCAGAAGTCATGAATAGACACTTCAGCAAGGAGGATATTCAGGTGGCCAGCAAATACATGAAGAAATGCTCACAATCATTGCCCATCAGAGAGATGCAAATCAAAACAACAACGAGATACCATCTCACCCCAGCACTGATGACAAGGTTCAACGAGACAGAAAATAACAAATTCTGGCAGGGATGTGGAGCAACTGGGACTCTCATACACTGCTGTTGGTACTGTGAAGTGATACAACTGCTGTGGAAAGCAGTATGGTGATTTCTTAGAAAGCTAGAATTGGAGATATCATTTGACCTAGCAATCCCATTACTAGGTACATATCTTAGAGAGGTGAGAGCCAGGGCAGTAACAGATATATGCACACCCATGTTCATCGCAGCACTATTTACAATAGCAAAAAGATGGAAACAACCTACGTGCCCATCAGTGGAAGAGTGGATGACCAAACTATGGTACATACATACAATGGAATGCTATGAAGCACTAAAGAATAATGTAGAGCCTGCAAAACACCACATAACATGGATGAACTTAGAAGACATTCCAAAGAACAAATATAGTATTAGTTCATTGTTGTGAAGGGTCAAGGAAAGGTTATATATGGAGGGAAACTTTCTTTGTTGGCTGCTAGGGGTGGGAGGGGAAAGGAGGGAACACTGCAAAAAAAAAAAAAAAATGCATTGATACATGTCACTTTAGTTTTGTGTATTTCCCTGTACATATATTTCAATAAAATGCATTTTAAAAAGAAGAAGAAGAAGAAGGATGAAGAATCCACAAAACACCCATAACCTGGATGCACTTGGAGGGCATTATGCTGACAGAAGGACAAATATTGTATGTGTCCACTATTATAAAATGTCAAGGAAAGGTTTACACACAGAAAGAAACATTCTGAGGGGAGGGGTAAGATGGCGGACTAGGCAGAAAGACTGCACAGACCCTCTTCAACAAAGAAAAGGGAAACTAATTAACACAGACACAGAAGATAATCTTGGACCCCTGAGCCTTGAAGGGAAGGATA
>NW_006921699.1:7143065-7158036 GCF_000298275.1 Orycteropus afer afer | reverse complement strand
TACAGAAGTAGATTGCCCCATCTTCCTTCTGAGGAGTGGCTGGTGGGTTTGAACCGCCAGCCTTCTGGTTAGCAGTCAAGTGCCTTAGGCATTACACTACCAGAGCTCCTTAGCAAACATTAATCTACCTGTGGATACATAGGTAAACAGGCATGATAATCAGGTGTGGGTAGGTGAACAGGACTATAAGCATGGCCATATATAGTTTTAGCAGATGATGTATTTCCACATATGTATTTGTATGTGCTATAAAAATGTCCATATATACAGTAGCGTTAACAGGGGGCAAAATTAGGATAACTTCTTAGCCGCAACCAAATTCCTTGAGGGAGTGAACCACTGGGCCTATGAGCTCAGGACCATAGTCCAGGGGGACATCAAGCTCAGTTGGCATAACATAGTCCACAAATACATCGTTCTATATCCTACTTTGGTGAGTAGCTACTAGGGTCTTAAAAGCTTGCAAATGGCCATCTAAGATGCAACTATTGGTCTCTTCTCATCTGGAGCAAAGAATAGTGAAGAAAAACAAAGACACATGGAAATAATTAGCCCAAGGGACTAGTAGACCACTTGAACCTTAACCCCCATGACCATGAAACCAGAAGAATCAGATGATGCCCCTGTGAATGGCTCTGAAAGAGATTACAGTAGGAGATCCTGGATAGCATGGGAGAAAAATACAGAACAAAATTCAAAATCTTGAACCTATACCTCATTCAGGATCCAATTCCTGGTGCCACCTCCAGGATGCCATTATGTTTTGTCATGTCCACACCAGTTTTTCTTTCCTCAACTTCCAAACAGCACTGCAGACTATTGTCCTTGCCCACCTGGTTAGGGCCAGGCTTAATTATCCCCAGGGCTCTGAGCACCTCTGAGATAGGATACATAAAGAGCTAGACTTCTCATATCTCCCCCAAGAAGTCCAGAATTTTTAAGCAGCTCTGAATGAATGAATGAATGAGAAGATGTTCAGCAAATACCTAAACATTTAAAAGATATCCTACGTAGAAATACATAAAACACATATTATCCTTAATGTAGTAAAGAGCTCTTATAAGTCATAAACAGGAAAAAAAAAAAAAGAGAAAATTATATATACAGCTAATTCAGGCAATGAAGAATACAAGTAGTAAATATACAAAAATACATTTTGCCTTTCACGTAATGAAAAAGTATAAGTTAAAATAACAATAAGATTCTCATTTTTTGTCTAGTACAGCAGAGCAGAGATTTAAATACTTGATATCTGATGTTAGACCAAAAGCATGCAAATCACTACTCAGTCACTACTGGTGAGGATGTAAATGAGTATAAATATTTTGGATGACAATTTGGCAAAAGGTAGCAGAAGCCTATAAAATACAGGTACCCTTTAAGAGAAATTCACCTTCTAAGCATTTTTATCTTAGGAAAACACTCATATGCATGAGTACACCAAAATGCTTATATAAGAATGTTCATCACAGTGTGGTTGATGGGGGCTGAAATTCAGAAATAACCTACATATCCAAGCATAGGAGACTGGTTTGGAAAACTACAGTCCTATGGGCCACCATACCGCCCTTATAAATGATGGCAGAGAGTACATTTTTTAACATGGAAAGGATACCATGATATATTGTTAAATGAGACGAACAAGGTATAAAAATGGAATCATACTATTCTGTAAGAAAAATAGGTATATAGAGAGGAAAAGACTAGAAGGAAATATTCCAAAATGTTACCAGAGGTTACCTCTATTATTTTTTTCCCAGCTTTTTCTAAAATTGATATCTGTGTTTTTATAGAATAAATACTTTTAAAACAATTATTCACTGACAGAGTCACTGATCAGGAGTCAAAATGGGAAAAGCCCAATAATATTCCCAGGCTCCCCACCACACACACACACATACACACACACAGAGAGAGAGAGAGAGAGAGAGTTAGCACCTACTTACACTCATCCACTCAGCCAAGCAAGGTCACCAGCCACCAGCCCAAGGCTTGTTTTGAACATTAATTAAAGGATCTATTCACCACTAAGCAATGTGACTCTGTCTGCACCTTGGAACAGATTCCCAGTGGTCATCAGCCTTCCCTTACAGGAAGTCCCCAGTTACCCCCTGCAAGAGGTGATGGCAGAGGGCTGCCCTCTGGAAAGTGGCAGCTGACCTGAGGCTCGTAGGGAGTACTAGAGTCAGATGATAGTAGGAATCAGCCATGGGTGTAACCCAGTCAACAACGCCATCAATCTACTAATTGTAGCATTAATTCTTTCAGGAGCTGATGCCCTCATCCATCACACTGAAGCTCAGCAAGCACCGTTCCTGGGTCTTCCTCATTCTCTGAGTATAGGGTTGTGGGGGTATGGGGTAAGTATTGACCCAGGCTGCTGAACGCAGCCAAGCCTGAGAAATAAGGCAGGAAACAAACAAAATGATGTAATGCTGACTCCATGCCAAGCACTAGGTTTGGCGCCTCACACACTAGTAACTCTCAGAATACAGTTTAGCAAGGAAGAAGTATGAACTCCAGTGTCTTCGTCTGTAAATTGAGGGTGTGAAGTAGTTAAGTGACTTTCTCAAGGCCATACAATGAAGAAGAGGCAGAACTAGGATTGAAACTCTGATCCTTCTACATCTTCCATGATACCAACTTCCAAAATGGCAGGACTAACTCATTTCCCCAACCACATGACACTGCCCCTGCCCCAAATCTCAAGAAGGCTGAGGTGCTGGAATCAAAGCTGGGTGAGGCAAATGGACCAAGGGTCAATTCCTTTCTCATAGACCTGCCCTTGCTCACAACACAGAAGAGCCTGGGGCTGCCCCTCTGCCATTCCATGCTAAATAAAATGTCCTGAATCAGGAAAAAAAAACAAGAAACAAGCACTCACCTGGCCCAGAAGCTGCTGGGTCCCTGGCTTCCTCACAATACAGTGGCCCCATCCAAACTAACATGGGGCAGCTGGGTGAGAGGGCTTGCATGCTGCTTTCAGGGCCACTAGTAGGGTGGGCCTGAGTGGGTGGTGTTGGGGGATGGAGAGGAAAGTAAAGGGGGCCCACCCCACAGGGATCTGTTGCTGAACCCTTGAAACAAAATATTTTCATTCATGAGTTCATCCAACCTAAACATGCATCTAATCCCTGGGAACTGACAGTTCTAAATGGCTCTCAGGCAGGAGAGACAGTGCGCTCAGTTCAAAGGCGGAAGGGGCTACACTTTGTCGGCATCACTGCTTATCACCAAGTGGACATCAGAGTCAAGGAGCGCCTGGGCTTAATGAATTCAGGCCCCACTAGGAAGGCCGGTTTCTTAAAGGGCCAAGTGCCCCATAGCCATCAGCTTCCAACCTGCCCACCCTCTCCTCATCTCAGGCCCTGAAGCAGAGGGAAAAGGGGCTTTTTTGCTTGGTTGCTGAGTACAGCTTCACTCTCAAGATGGGTCCTAACTTGAAGCAGCAGAACAACAATAATGAAAGACAAATGTGCCCAAACAGCCCCAGTCTGCCAGAAAGGGCCTTGAGATCCCCAGCAGCCATGAGAAGGAGGGAAAGAATGAGGTAGGGGACTCTAGGAAGCTATGCTCAGCACCAACTGGGCACAGGCAATGATCAGCACTCCTCTGCCTACCTGCAGGCCTGTCTGTGGATTCAGGGAGGCAGGCCTGAGACACTCTGAGCATCCTGGCCCCAGGTACTGGCTCTGAGGCTTCCTTTGGTCTCTGTACAGGGCCTAAGCTAGGTGCTCTTCCTTGAAGGCAAGCTGGCTGAAATTAGAAAGCTCTCCATGGATGCTTCCCAGCAAAGAGTATTTACACAATCCAGAATTTATAATCCCTTTTGGAAGGCTAGGTTGCCCTTAGGGACTTGGAGTACACAAAAAAAAAAAAAAAAAAAAAATTCCCCTTTGGCCCCTGCTTTTGAGAAAATGTCTGTCTTCCCCGTAAGAAACTAGTTGTCAAGGTGACACAATGTGTTTTCCCATGGAGGCCTCTTCCCTCCAACTCAGTAGAAGCAGAGTTGGAACCCTTTGGGTTTTTGCAGCCCCACCAACCCCTCTCCAGTACACTGTTGGTGCCACCAAATCTTATGGTTGAGGAGACAGAGGCATCCAGACTAGTCATGCAGTTTATACTCATAGAAAATTCCAGAGTCCCATTTCCTACCTTCTAGGCTTGAGAGCCCAGATGGCATCTCTTTTTCCCTGGGCTGCCAGCTTTCCATAGAGACAGAATGGGTCCCAAAGGCAAAACAGGTGGCTATATGAGATTGAGCCCCACTGTTTACTGGGCCACCATGTGCCAGGCTGGATGCCAAGTGTTTACACACTTTGTGTTAATCCTTACCCTGCAAGATAAAGTTTTATTTTGTAGATGAGGAAACTGAAGTTCAGGAAGGTGAAGCAACATGCTCTAGATCACATAGGTAGTAAATGGGAGTGTCAGGACACAGCCCAGGGCTGTCTACCTCCAAAGGCAACATGAGCCCAGAGAAAAGACACAGGTAAGCCCAGGACTCATTTTGTCCAAGGACATTCTACCTGCCTGCTGTCTGTTTTCTGGCACCCAGAGAAAAGCAGGGACCCCTATGAAAGACATTTCTAGCCTAGGGATAGTACAAAGGCCAACATGGAACTGTGGGTGACTCACTCTACCACCTGCATCCTTTCCCATTCTGAGTAACCCTGTCTCAGCCACTCACCACCCAGCCCTGGTCCCTGTCCTACTCCATCACCACTGCCCCTCTCCCATCAGGATAGCTTCTCAAAAACTAATTCACTCAGATGTTAACTTACACTAAAGAAATGATGTCCTAATGGAAGGAATTCTGGCTTCCTGACAATAATTTCAGGCATCATGAAAGTGATATTTTAGGGACTTTTCCCCAAACTACAACCCCTATGCGACCTTTTACTCTACTTTTACTTTTACCCTAATGTTGCTTAGAGCCACATTTAGTCAGTGAAAAGAACTCTGAATTTGGAATCAGAACTCTAGGCCCTAATCCCAGCTAATCTCAGGGAAGCTGTTTTGCCCCTCTGAGGTGCAGCCTGCTGGTGTGTGAAATGGAGATAACAATCCCATAAGATGGAATGAGGCTGCAGCTGGGATATGGGCTTTGGTTAAGCTGCTAAAGTTGGGGATTGTGCCCTCAGTACAAGTACACCCAGGGCTCATCTTCTCTCCAAAGTGACCCCCCCAGGGAGAAATGCAAATGTCACAGACAGCAAATCTAAGGGCCATGATTCCCCACAGATCCTTGTGGCCACTGCTGACCATGATCTGGGATGCCGAGTCTCCAGGTAGGCAGTTGGGGTATCTGGAGTCCAGTCATCAACATTTAACTCATGGGGATGGGAATGGGATTATGTGGCAGAGTGGTCATAAGGAGGCTTTAACCCTGGCCTGTCTAATTCTAGGGTCCCAGCTCTACTTCCTATTAGCCATGTGAACTTGAGCAAGTTATTTCCCACTTTGAGATTCAGTTTCCTTATATGCAAAATGGGGATAATAGTAGCTACCTCATAGGGCTCTTGGGAGGACTGAAAACATGTAAAGGCCTTAGCACAGGCTCTAGCACATGCAAGTATTCAATAAATGGTAATCTCTACCACATAAAATTATGTAAAAATCTCAGACACAAACAAGACTCAGAGAAGAGTCTAGATCAGAGCTATGTAATTTTTAAATTATATATATAATTTTAAATTTTCTAGAAACCCCATTTTAAAAAATAAAAAGAAACAGGTGGAAGTGATTTTAATAATATTTTTTATTCAACCCAATATATCCAAAATATTATCATTCAGTATGTAATGAATATAAGAAATTACTAATGAGATATTTTACCTTCTTTTTTTAATTCTAAGTCTTCAAATTTCTGTGTATACTTTATACTTACAGTATATCTCAATTCAGATGTTAGATTTTTCTCTGAAATACTTGATTGGTATTTAGATCT
The DNA here is from genome assembly GCF_000298275.1 of Orycteropus afer afer. NCBI lineage: Eukaryota > Metazoa > Chordata > Mammalia > Tubulidentata > Orycteropodidae > Orycteropus > Orycteropus afer. The sequence continues at coordinate 7,152,086 of NW_006921699.1, read as the reverse complement.
CATAAAACTGAAAGTTATAAAAGTAAATTCATATGCCCAAGTTGTTCCAAACATGCTTAAGTTTTCCAATAACTTTTTGAGTCTTTGGGTCTGCTTTTCATAGTTTTCTTTCCCCTTCCTATTGGCAGGCTGTACTAGTTGGTTTTTTTTTTTTAATTAACTAAAATTAAATCAGTTAAAAATACAGTTCCTCAGTCCCACTAGTCACATTTTCAGTGTTCAATAGACTCACATGGTTAGTGGCTACCATCTTGTATAGCACATGTATATTCTACATGCCCCAGGATGTAGAATAAGATCCTGGGAGTACCATGCACTCAAGGGCCCCTGAGCAGAAATGTGACTCCTCCTACAGGGGCTGGGGCCACAGTAACACCACAGAGAGGTGATGCTCCCTAATGGCTCCATGCAGACCCTCTACTCTCACTGAACAATCCTGCTCCCCCAACTCCATCCTATACTCTCTGGATCACCAAGAGTACCAATTTACAGCTGCCTTCACTGAGAGAGATCCCTTGACACCTCACATGAATATGCCTCTGTTCACAGTCTAACACTTCACTCACAAACAACAATTCTCGGAATACCACGGCAAGAATGATGAAGATGTTTATCACTTTGCTAAATAGGATTCTCTTTGAAGACATGAGCCAATTTCTGATTGTTTCTGTGTACAAGCCAGAAATATCTGCATATGAAGAGAAGAGGAAAGAGCAAGAACTGGAAGAGACAACTTGCCAGCAGGGAGGAGAAGATAAGCTATAAAAAAGCAGACCCAAGAACTCAAAAGGCAGACCCTGCACTATTTAACGCAAAGGAATCAGGCACCACACCCTCAGAGGGCATCCCTAGATCACATCTGCAAACAAGCATGGTGACAACCTCGAGTTACTACAAAAATGTGTTACATACTCTCTTACCTCCTGAAACAGGGAATATGGAATACAGTAAAACTTTATGGAAAGGTTTTGATGCAGAATAGTCAAAGGGAACCTATGAGCAATCCAGATAGCCAAGAGCTATCTGTTCTTCAGAAAATCAGGATCTGACTAATATGGACACACTGAGATGTGTGTGTTCATGTGTTTGAAAACAAATAAACAAAAAAGGATACATAAATCATTTAAATTTGGCCGATAAGACTATTTTTCTGTGCAGCCTGATTTCTGGATACATTGTTGTTTATTTGTCTGTCATTTAACTTTCCCAGTGCAATAAAAGTTCCACGAAGGCAGGGGTTTTCATTTCACTAGCTGCTGAAATGCTCTGCATAGCACCTTATACTCAATATGTTGGAAGCATGGATGGGTGGATGGATGAATTTGCTCCAAGCTGCCTTCCCAAACTGAACAATCTGCTCTTATGCAAGAAATACTTGTTTTCCATGGTCCACCTGCCCTGAGTTTAGTACTGATCAGATTTTTTCATACAAAGTTCTAGACTTCCTGCTCAAAAAACTATATATATTGATCACTTACCTGTACCAGGCTCCCAACTGTCCAGCAATGTGATAACTCTTCTCCAAGTTTCAGGAAGAAGGGGTCAACACAGCAATCACCCACCTGTACACAAGGTGTGTGGCTATCAGCAGTAGGACCCCACTACTCCCCCATGCCCAGATAGCAGACTCTGTCCTCCGCTGGAGGAGATAACTAGCCTCAACTTAGGCCCCTACCTCACCACACACCATGAAAACCTTGTGGTGAGAGATCTGCCTCTTTTATCTTGGAGGAGCCATGTCAGGACTTGGTGGTTTCACGTGATCTACATGTGGTGGGTCTGGAAAACGGGAGCTGCATTTTCAGCAGCAATTATACCTGTGTTTAATTTCTGCTTACTAAGACAAGTAAAATGTTCTCCCTAAAGTCCAGCTGACTGCAGGACACACATTTCCGGATTAACGGTTCTATTAGGGATGCTTCCAGCAAGAAAATGACCCCTCTGTGATGTCTATAATTATATCCACATAACATATAAATCTCAATAAACTTTTAATAAGCAGTTAATACTCTAATATAAAATATTTACATCTCAACCAAATTTATCCCGCATGGAGTAGCCCTAGTTTACCGAGCTATTAAATCTACTGCCATCAATCAGTCATCCCAGCTAAACAGAGAACTAAGAAGTAAAGAAAGCTTCCTCCCCACTCTCAATATAGGCTGAAGGCTTTGGAGTCTGGGTGTTTAAAGATCACCAATGCCTCCTGCCTGTTTTTCTACTCTGAGTGGCAGAATCCTAATCATGGCAAAGCCATCCTTCCTAGCACTCAAGCCAGACACCTGAGAAACCCCCGGACCCCTCCACAGTCTAACGCTTCTCTCACGAACAACAATTCTATATTTGCCAACAATTGGCAAATATATTATGAGGACCTGGTAGGGACCACATCCCTGGCAAGATGTCAAGGCTCCTAGGGTGGGAAGAGGAGAGACATACAGTCCCTGCCTGGCAGAACTCACAATCAACACAGCCAACACCCCACCTGCTAAATCCAGCTCAAATGTCGCCTCCCCTGTGAAATCTTCCTGAGCAGTTAGACTACTACAGCCACATGGTCATCCTTGATGTCATTCTCTCACACCCTAAATCCAATCCAGAAGCAGTTCCTATTGCTTCTCCCTTCAAAACACATCCAGAACTCAGCCCATCTCATCACCTCCATGTCACCACCCTGGTCTGAGCCACCACCATCTTTGACTCCTGTCACTGTTATAGGCTCTCCTTCCCACTCTCTGCCAGCACTGTCTCTATAGAGCAATCAAAATATCCTTTTAAGATATAAATCAGATCTCATTCCTATGTTCAAAATCCTAGTATGGCTCCTCATTTCACTCAAAATCAAAGCCAAAGTTCTTAATGCAGATTATCAGACTACATCAGAGGTTATTTACTCTCTTTGCGCCGTGGAAGACACACCCTTGTGCCCCTGCAGTCTGATGAAGTCTATGGACCCTGTCTCAGAAATGTTTTCACTTGCACAAAATTTACATAGGATCAAAAATTAAACCCACTAAAATGAAACCATTATTAATATTTTAACCTTGTGATGGTGCGCTATGTATGCATTAAATAATAACATGTCATGACTACTATAATGTCAAAGTAATGAAAGAGGAAATATTTCAACATGTCTACAACAGCTTAGTGTGCAATGAAAGTATCCGTGATTTCCACGATTGACAAGGTCACAGGTGCCATCGTTGAGTTTTTTGCCTACATTCATAATTGATGTGCTAAATTTCAGCTAACAGCTAAACTTCCCAACCAAGTTCATAGACCCCATGAACTCTCTCCATGAACCCCTTTGAGAGTTCAAGGATACTAAAAAAAGCCCCCAGGTCTCTATGATCTGCACCCCTCACCTTCTCTGTATCCTGTTTACTTCTGTCCCCTGTGACCATTTCACTCTGGCACAGTGGCCTCCTTGCTGTTCCTCAAACCCCCAGACACGATCTTACCTTAGGGCTTCTGATTTGTCTTCTCTCTGCGTGGAAAGCCCCTACCCACACCCACATCCACCCCCATCTAAATGGGTAATCCCTTCACCTCCTTCAAGTCATTGCTCAAATCTCACCCTCATGAGACATAAGATGCCCACCCTCAGCATTTCCCAAAACACTAGCCCTGCTCTATTTTTTTTCCTACTTTTTTCCTAGTATTTACCTTCTAACATACTGTATCAAGGGGCAATGGTGGTTCAGTGGTAGAGTTCTCACCTTCCTTGCAAAAGACCTGGGTTTGATTCCCAGTCAAAATACCTCTTGTGCAACCACCTCCCATCCATCAGTGGAGGCTTGCACATTGCTATCATGCTGAACAGGTTTCAATAGAGCTTCTAAACTAAGATGGACTAGGAAGAAAGGTCTAGTAATCTACTTCTGAAAATCAACTGGCAACCAATCATGGGAATGGCACAGGACTGGGAGACATTTTATTCCATTGTTCATGGGGTCACCATGAGTTGGGGGCTCACTTGACAGCAATTAACAACAACAACATACCATATTATTATAGTTGTGTGTTCTCACTCATTACCTCTCCCTTGCCCCACAAGAATGCAAACTCCTTGAGGACAGGGATTTTTGTCTATCTGGTTCACTGATGTATCCCTAGCTCCTAAAGGACCTGGCAGGGAGTAGAAACTCAAAAATATTTGATGAATGAATGAGTCAGTGAACAGCTTTCTCAGTGGTCTAACCCCAACACTAGTCTGTACTCTCTAATCCATCATTTCTCACATCTGAATCTGGTAGTATCACTTCTCTCCTACAACTTGTCAGGGAGATCCACAGCCTTTGGACAGAGGATGACTTCCTCAGTAGGACCCTCAAGACCTTCCACACTTTTTGACCCTTGCCTGCCTCTTCAGCCCTTTCTCCAGTGGTCCTAGCCAACCCCCTACACCTGAGAGGCTTCTCTCATCCTGAACATTCCATTTCCTCAGGCAGAGTTGATCCCTCTCCTTCCCTTCTCCCCCATCTCTGTACCTACTTCTGCCATTTTAAAGTCTTCCATTTGTCTCTGTCTCCCTTTCCTGATCATGAAATCTATGAGACTGTATCTGGTTCAGCTCACCTTTAGGTCCTTAGCATCCAGCTCCAGGCCTGGAGCCCAGTAAGTGCCCAAGGACTATTCAATGGATTAATAAAGGAGTGAGCAAACCAGTGGATGAGCCAGGGAACAAGCCCGCCCAGCCACCACAACAGCAGCTCAATGTCACCAGGCACACACCCCAGGTGGGGCCTGCCACCCTCTGGCTTCCAACTGAATATCTCACAGGGGACCCACAGAAGCTAGTTCTCAATTTGAAGAGATAATCCAGCTAATAACAGGATTAGTTCAGGCACATCCCCTAAACCATACACTTGAAACCTCTACCTGGGCAAATGTTTGGCCAGCCTTTGCCAGGACCCTTACCTCACCAACCACAGTCCTTCTCCATGATGCCCACAGCTCCTTAGCTCTGCCAAGCTCCCTATGGGGGCACAGGCTCAAAGATGAGGAGTCTTCTCCATGAGGCCCTGGCATCCCCAGTGCCACAAGTCCCCACTAAACAGGACTGCCAACCTCCACCCCTATGACACCACCTGCTCTTTCCTATGCCAAGAAAAGTGATTATGCGGGCACAGCAGAAAAGGAGACAAACACACACCCCTCAAGAGGGCAAATACTGTTGGTTCTGAATTGACAAGTGACATTCGGTAGCACCTGAGGGAGTAGGCTCCAGGACTGTGCTACAGCCCACGTGGGGCAAATATGCTGTCATGGCATCTCAGGGGTTAGTATACAGGCACCATCCTGGAAGCTCCTGCCCACTCATATACACCTTAATCTCCTGCTGGTTCCCAAAAAGCAGGCACTGACTGTAGAAGACCCCAACTCCAGAAGTTTGGCCGCAGATAAGCTACAGAGCAAGCTCAAAGGGATGGTGTTAGCCAATGGCCAAACAGCAGAGGGAGCTGAAAGGGTTGGGGTTGGGGTCAAGAAGCAGCAGCAGCCACAGAGAAGGTCACACACAGGAAGTATAATGAGCAGGGGCTACCTAACTCCAAACCCCTCCCTCATTACAGTCTTAATTCTGCCATACGCTAAGTGTAAGACTTCAGACAACTTAACCTCTCAGACCTGTGCTATCCAATACAGTAGCCACTAGTTACAGAGGCTATTTAAATTTTAATTATAAGCAAATGAAATTTATCATTTACTTTTTCAGCCACACTAACCATATTTTAAGTGCTCAAAAGCTACATGGCTAGTGGCTACCATATTGAACAGCACAGAACATTTACTTCATCACTAAAATGCAAACCAAAACCACTGCCATTGAGTCAATTCCTACTCATAGCAACCCTATAGGACAGAATAAAACTGCCCCATAGGGTTTCCAAGGCTGTAAATCTTTACAGAAGAAGAATACCTCATCTTTCTCCCACAGAGCAGCTGGTGGGTTCAAACTGCTTACCTCTTGGTTAGCAATTGAGTGTTTTAACCACTGAAATATCAAGCAGCATGTTGTTGTTGTTGTTGTTGTTTTGCCGTCGAGTCGGTCCCGACTCATAGGGACCCCTCCTTGGGTTTCCGAGGCAGTATCACTATGGAAGTAGGATTGCCCAACCTTCCTTCCGAGGAGTGGCTGGTGGGTTTGAACCGCCAGCCTTCTGGTGAGCAGTCAAGTGCCTTAGGCACTATGCTACCAGAGCTCCTCATCAAGCAGCATAGTTGGTTATAAATTTTGAAGGTTTTGCATTATATGGGAGCTCTGGTGGCGTAATGCCTAAGGCATTTGATTGCTAACCAAAAGGCTGGCAGGCAGTTCAAACCTACCAACCACTCCTCAGAAGGAAGATTGGGCAATCTCCTTCTGTAGAGATATCACCTTAGAAACCCAAGGAGGGGTCACTATGAGTCAAATTGACTCAATGGCCACAAAAAAAAAAAAAAAAAACACTGCCATCAAGTCAGATCCAACTCATAGCGACTTCTCCTTAGGTTTCTGAGGCAGCATCTCTACAGAAGTAGATTGCCCAGTCTTCCTTCCGGGTACTGGCTGGGGGGTTTGAACTGTTAGCCTTCTGGTTAGCTGTAAAATGCCTTAGGCACTATGCGCAGTGAGTTGCATTATACGGAAAGGGAGAATTAAGTTAGCAGATGGAATTAATGTTTCTCATGAGCTCATCTTAAAATGGGGATATTATCCCAGATTATCTGGATGGCTCCAATATAATCACAAGAGTCCTTAAATATGAAATAGAGAGACAGGAGAGTCCATGTCAGAGTGATACAATGTGAGAAAGACTGGACTAGGCATACCGGCTTTGAAGATGGAAGGGGGTCAGGTGCCAAGGAATAGAGGGAGCCTTTAGAAGTTGGAAAACGAAAGAAAATGGATTCACCTCCAGAAAGGAATGCATCCCTGCTGACAATGAGATCCATTTTAGCCCAATGATATACATTTGGGACCTCCAGAATTGTAAGGTAAAAAACTTGTGTTGTTTTAAGCAACTAAGATTGTGGCAAGCCACAGGAAATTAATGCAGACTTTGGTATCAGAAGTTGGGAGGGGGGATTGCCTATTGTAAAAATAAATAAATAAATGCCTAAAAATGTGGAAGTGGTTTTTGAATTGGTTAGTTAGTTGTAGAGGGTGGAAAGAATTTTTAGGAGCATGATGGGAAAAGTCTAAGATTGCCTTGAACAGTTAGTAGAAATATGGGTGTTCATGACTCCACTAGTGAAGACTTAGAAGGAAGTAGAGGAACATAGTAAAGGAAACCTAAATCACCTTAGAGAATACCTAAATTGTTGTGAACAGATACTGTTTGTAGAAATATTCATATTTCTGCCAGTGAGGGTTCAGAAGGAAATAAGGAAAAGTTATTGGAAAGTAGAAGAAAGATATTTTATCAAATAGTGACAGAAAACTTAGTGGAATTTTGTCCTGTCATTATGTGGAAAGTAGAATGCCCAAGAGATATTTAGCTGAGGATATTTCTAAGCAAAATGCTGAAGGTGTCACTTGGTTTAGTTCTTCTTTATAGTAAAATGCAAAAAGAAAGATATAGACTGAGAGAACTATTATATAGGAATTAGCACTTGATGACTGGGAAATTCTCAGCCTATCCACATTGCAAAAGATGCTAAAATTAAGAGCTACTATCAGGAAAGTGTACTCTGGTGTGTGTGGTGGGGGTACTGAAGTATGGCTGGACAGCCTTTTACAAATACCTTAGAAAAATAAAAAGGTCGAAATATTCAGTCACATAAAAGACTCTGCAAAGATTAGTTATGTGACTCATAGATCCCATCAGCCATCCCAGCAGAAGCCAAAAATAGAGATGGGATTATATAGGAATGACCTGAGGAGCAGCCTTTTCCTCACGGAATGAATACCTATGATACACATAGACGACTCATAAAGTTCTTGAGAATGTTATACTAGCAGAACCACAGTCAGCTTGGACTAAAGGGGGCAGGGATAGAAAAAAATAAAAGAACGTTGTCAGACCCCCCCAAAAAAAATTCTACAGGAAATAAACAGGCTGATAAAACTACTCAGTTGCAAATCCATGCTACCTTTCATGGAAAAGGAAGGATGGCTCACAGAGGATCCTCAAGCCCAGAGAGCAGATCCAAGACTCACAGAGAATTAACCCCCACCTTTAAAGCCACATGGAGTTTGCCTAGCTAGATTTCAAAATTGCTTGGGACCTGGGACTCTTTGTTTCTTTCCATTTCCTCCCATTTCCAACAGGAATGTCTATAATTGTTATACACACCTGTCCTACCATTGTATTTGAGAGAAGATACTTTGTTTCTTAATTTCACAGGTTCCCAGATGGAGTGAAATTGGGTCTCAAAATGAATTATACCCAGAGCTTCATTCATAACTAATTTAGTTGAGAATCAAGAGGCTGTTACTGGAACTAATGACTTCAAGAACACAGTAGCATAGCTGCAATCCAGGGATATAAGTGCTGTCACAACCACAACATTTAGTACCCACAAAACTAGTGATTAGACTCTAGAATTCTGTATCAGAAAACTCAGCATTCTCCATTACCATGCCTGCTGTTGCCAAGCATGTTGCCAAAGAAGAAGGAAGATAGTCTCCACCTCATTTCCACATTCCATCTCAATTCCATCTTCACGAATAAGCCCCATAGCTAGTCCCCTCATACTTCAGGATAATTCATCTAACTTGCTACACTTATCTGCATCCAAACTTCAGCTGTAAGAAAATATGAAAAGTATGGTTTTTTTCTTGTCAACATTTGTATACTGGCAGAAGATTGGAATGGATGCTTAGTGTCAATCCATTTGACCCACCATAGTTACCCATTATGCTAAGTGCCACCTACATTTAATTATCAAAAAAAACATAGACACAAATATTATTTCCAATTCACATATGAGAAAATTGGGACTCAGAGAGATTAAGACACTCAACAAGATAACACAGCTAGGAAGGAGCAGCGATTGAATTTAAGACTCTCTTAACTACTGAAGCAGGCCAGAAGA
>NW_006921699.1:7115154-7139770 GCF_000298275.1 Orycteropus afer afer | reverse complement strand
GACTCGACGGCACTTAACAACAACTAACTACTGTATGCATGATAGGGTCATCCTGGTCCTTAAGAGATCTGTAATATAAGGTACGGGGTAACAGTTGCATGTTCAAAAATGTTGCCCCAAAACAAACTTAATGTTCTTTCTGATCCTGAACCTCTTAAGGTGGACCAAGTGAAGGAAACAGAGGTCTATCCAAACATAAATAGTCACTAAGTATATAGTAACTAAGGAGCTTTGGTGGTGTAGTGATTAAGGCATTTGGCTGCTAACCAGAAGGTCAGTGGTTCATACCCACCAGCTTCTCCATGGTAGAAAGATAAGGCAGTCTGCTTCCACAAAGATTTAAAGCCTTGGAAACCCAATGGGGATTGTAATGAGTTGGAATTGACTCAAGGGCAGTGGAATTATATACTATGAGGTAGGCACTGGGGGATAGAGTGGTGATCAAAATAGACATCATCCCTGCCCCTGCCTGCATGGACTTGCAGTCCAGAGGCAGATAGAGGCATTAACCAAATGAATACAAAAATGAACTGAAAAGTACAATCACTGGGAGAACTAGGAAGGAGAAAAGCTCATTTGCCAGTAGATGATATAATAAGAGACTCAGACTCACGTAAAAAGTTGGAGAATTGGGGAAGCTACAATTATAGCATAAGGTTTCCACTGTGGTAGGAGGGGCTAGTTGATTTGAACCAACCATCTATAGACTAAATCTTAAAAAACCTGAAAGAAAAATTTTTCAATCTTCTCAAAAGAATCAAAAAGCTAATAAGAGAATAAGGAATTACCATGACAAAATTTACAAAAACCTGAGGACAAAGAATGGTAAGCTTAGCATTCAAACCACTTTTTCCCTAAGGGTATTTGCTAATCCAGAAAAAAAAAAAAAAAAAACTGAACTACTGGTGCATGTAGCCACTTGGATAACTCCCAGGGGCATTATGCTGAAAAAAAAAAAAAAAAAAAAAAACAGATCCAAAGATGGAACTATGGCTTTGGTGACTCCTAAGATAAGAGGACTAAGAGTCAAAGCCCACACCCCACGCATGATGGGGAGTCTAATAACTTTCCACATACAGTAAGCCTAACCCCTAAATGGCTTCACTTTCAAAGTAAGGGTGACCCAGAAATAAACTAGTCCTCTTGTGGGCTCATTTTCACATGGCCTTAGATTCAAGGAATCTCAAGTTTGGGTTAACTGGTAGTATTCTAAAGCCCTGCAAAAGCAAGTGAAAGTAGTTTTTCAAAATTAATGACCAGCACATACATTAGGAAATAAGACATTATGAACCACACAACTGCAATAGATATGCAAACACTTCAGATAATGGAATTTACTTACAGTCTACAAAACAATTATGCTTACTATACATTTTAAAAAAAGAAATTTAAAAACAAGCTGGAAATTGTCTACAGAGACAGCTTCTCTAAGAGCTGAAGGACTAATTGGAGTTAATTAAATCAAAAGGGCAAAAGAGGAGAATGGGGAGGAAGGCATTCCCAGAAAGGGGCCGACAGGCTCCATGTCCTACCCTGCTGTAAGGCCTCAGTACATCAGATGTTGTGGAAACACCAAACATTGTGGGACTGAAAGAAAAACAGAAGTAGGGGCATACTGTGTCATAAAAGAACAGAAAAGAGTAAAAGAAATACTATATAAGCATTTTGATCTCAGCCCTAAGGAGAACCACTGAAGGTTGGCATTGAAGGAACACTGAAAAATTTTAAGTAGCAGTTGAGATGGACAAGCTAGATTTAGAAGATCATTCTAGTCTCCTGCTCAGCTTGGAAAGATCTTCTCCCTTGTACTCTGGGAATTCTTACTATAATCCTGAGATCCACACTGAACTGGCACTATTGTCCCCATTCAGCAGACAGTAGCACTAAGATCCTAAGGAAAGAAGCAGTGGTCTGCCTTGATGGTCCTGTTGAATAGCCTTAGGTTTATTTGGGCTCATTTCATCTGGGAATATAGCACAGAAAAAGAGTAAGTGGGATAATCTCTATTGGCAGAGCCAAGTAGAGGACCGCATCCTCTGAGGCTGCTAGGCCTCAATGTCCACACCTAGAGATGGAGTCTCCCAGCACCAAGGCCTTGGGCAGACTGAGCTCACAACTGACGTGAGTCACGCAGTCTCAGCAGGCAAGGCAGCTTGTGTGCATGTGTATGCGTGTGTGTGCATGTGTATGTATAGAAAGAGGGGTAGGGCAGGGCCTCCTAAAAGGAAGGGCCACAATTTTCATCCTCAATATTGAGCTGAGCCCATCAGTGATATTAAGGTTTCAGAGAACATTTACAACCCCTGCAAAGCAGGCCATGTGGTGTGGGATCACAAATACACCTCCCTAGCAGTTCATGGGGAGTTCTGGTAGCATAGTGCCTAAGGCACTGGACTGCTAACCAGAGGGCTGGCGGTTCAAACCCACCAACTCCTCGGAAGGAAGATGGGGCACTCTACTTCCGTAGTGATATTGCCTCGGAAACCCAAGGAGGGGTCTCTATGAGTCAGGTCCGACTCGAGGGCACATAACAACAACAACAACAAAGCAGTTCATGAAGCTCCTCCTTTTTCATGCCAAGTAGGCAAGTGCTGTGGACACATCATCCATCCAGGTCCCAGCCACTCCTACCCTCACAGCTGTGGGACCTTTGTTCCTGCACACCATGGAACTGCCAGCCTGCCTCTCACCCTGCAGCAAGCTCCTACAGGGTCATCAACAGGTCATAACCCCATCAGGAGCCAAGCCACACCCCCTGCCCCCTGCTCTGAGCCTGCCAAGGGAGCCCCAAGTAGGCAGCAGGCAGACCACCATCAGTCCAGGTACCCTTCGCAGTGGTGGGGCCTTTGAGGGGAAAGTTCATTTTGTCAATCAGCCCATTGTTGGCCTGCCAAGTGCAGGCTCATCCTCCCCCAGTGTGTCACTGGGTGCTGTTGACACAGATGTCAACTGTCAAGAGTACCCTCCGCCTCCCTCCTGGGGCATCCTGCAGGCCCAGCAGAAGGGCCTCTGTCGCAATGCTCCCCACTGGCCCCTTTCAAGAACCAAGATTGCCACACCTTCGGAATTGCCAAAACTTGACTGGGTACTTCATCATACGGATTGGCCACAGAGGGGAAGCTGACACAGCCAGATATGGCAGATACTTGACTATTTGCCAGATGACAAATCCCAACCAAGTGAAACCTGCAGACTTCACAGTATCTGTAATGTGTACTTCCTCTCACCCTCCCAATAGAAGTGGCAAGTGGTGGCCTCGTGGTGCCCATTTCCAACACAGGAACAAAAGGCTACTTCTTTGTAATACACATACACATGTGCCCAGCTACCAGGCTAAAACCTTGGCATTAGCTGAGATGCCCCTCCCTCCTCAGATTCACTCCAAATCTACCTCTAGGAGAGCTGGGGAACAGTGGGCATCATGGGAATCAGTGGACTCCCAAAGGATCTCATCCCTGTTTCTGTCCTCCACTAAGCCCCATTTGTAGTCCCAGCATACCTCTGGATAGAGGACAGCTACATCATAACAATCCACAGGTGGAAAAGAACATACAATTGGCAGCCATGATAAAGATTCCTGAAACTCACATAATGCTGGATCCCAAGGAAAGCTGTGAGAACACAAGGAATATATGACCCATGGGATACTTCACTCCATCAACCCTCATGATTCTACTAAGTTGTCTGTCATATTTGCAGTCTCCAAAATGTCCACAATCGCCAGTGCTGTGGGAGACATATGAAGAGGAGAATGGGCTCAATTCCTAGTGATCTTCCAGTCTTGGAGAAGGAACACACATAGAGATACAGCACAAAGCAGGATGTGTGCTCCGTGACTAGGTTGATGGGAATCCCGAGGAAGGAAAAGTATCATGTGTCAGAATGGACAAGGCAGGCAGATTTCCCAGCAGAGTTAGGTTTATTCCAGTTTAGCATGATGGAATCTAGAAACCACTACAGCTTAAGAAACTGGAAAGTGGGAATAAGCATGGTACTGTGTGTGGACATTGAGCTTGGAACCAAACACTAAGATCTCTTGGTGTAAACCACTATCACCATTATGGTTCTGTTGCAGGGACTGAGGTCTGGGGGGAAGGGAGGGAGGGAAAGGACATCTCCAAGGTCAATTAGTGGGCTCTGGTGCCCAAGGCTCAGCACCAAGGTCAGTACCCCAGCGACCCCATAGAATGTTGCACCAATTTGCCCTGGGCCCTTTCTCGGGAGATGATTTTATGCACAATTAGTGAGCTCTCCTCAGATGGGGCAAGATTTGGTCCTTTAAGCCCAATCCCACAGAGTTGTAGCAAGAAGCTGGGGAGAAGAGACAGAAGTGAGGAGCCAAGACAGCCTTCTGGCCGAGCCCAGGCACAGATAGGTTGATAGGATAGGGTTTTGGGTTTCCAATTTTGAAATTATTTATGAAACAACTATTTTGAAATCTCAACCAATTTTGAAATTTCTTCAAGATAAAACCAGATCTGGTCTTGATGAGTTGACACCTTGAGCACTGGCCTACCATGTGGTAAACAGTTCTCCCTGTCCTCATGACCTTGGAGGCCAGCTCATGACCCCTATTTTATGGCCTATAAACAGGATGAGAAACTGGCACAATATGGGACTCTGCTTGGGAAAGTGCTGCTCATAGGAGGCAGCATCTGTGGCATAACAGACAAGGTAGATATCAACTCCCTCTTCAGTGCTCAAGCCCCCAATGTCCTGTGTCTAGCACCATCTGTGGCACACAGTAGGATTTAATGCATATATGTTACATGCAGTCCTAACACTGTAATTCTAAAAGCTATCCAAATGTCTAATGACTCAATTTATACACCAAATGAAGTCAGCCCATGGTTTACTCCCTCTAAGAAGTACCACCATTTGAACAAAAGTGTTGCTAGGGAAGACCTTTGAGCTTTGGCCCATGACCCAAGTATATACATGTATAGGTCTATGAGAGGTCCAGGGCCCAAAGGAGCTAAGCAGCTTCCTTTTTCCCTGCAAAGAACAATTGTCCTGTGATCTTCTATACCAAACATATACAGAAGGAGCACCTGGAAAGCTAAAGAGCTGAGGCCACTGACCCTTTGATCTGGAAAGTCTTGCAGAGGGTTCATCTCCTCTCCACCCCACCTCCATCATACCTTGATTACTGGACCATTATCAAGGATAGTACAACTGTGAGTATATCTTACCTGAATTTAGAGACCATCTCAAGAATAAATTTGACACATTGAACACTAATGATCAAAGACCAGACAAGCTGTGGGATCACTTCAAGGACATCATATGTTAATAAAGCAAAAAAATTAAAAAGAAAGAAAAGACCAAAATGGATGTCAGAAGAGACTCTGAAGTTTACTCTTGAATGGAGAGTAGCTAGAGTGAATGGAAGAAATGAGGAAATGAAAGAGCTGATTTCAAAGGGCAGCTTGTGAAGACAAAGTAAGGCATTTTAGTAAAATATGCAAAGACCTGGAGTTAGAAAATCAAAGTGTTCAGCATTTCTCAAGCTGAAAGAATTGAGAAAAAAATTCAAGCTTTGAGTTCCAATATTAAAGGATTCTATGGGCAGATTAGGAGCTCTGGTAGCATAATGGCTAAAGCACTTGACTCCTAACCAGAAGGCTGGCGGTTCAAACCCACCAGCCACTCTTCAGAAGGAAGGTTGGGCAATCCTACTTCCGTAGTGATATTGCCTCGGAAACCCAAGGAGGGGTCGCTATGAGTCGGGGCCAACTCGACGGCACATAACAACAACAACAACAACAATGGGCAGATTATTGAATGATGTAGGAAACATCGAAACAAGATGAAAAGAATACAGTGTCACTGTACCAAAAATAATTGGTTGATGTTCAACCATTTCAGGAGGTAGCATATGATTAAGAATCAGTGGTATTGAAAAAAGAAGTCTAAGCTGTGCTGAAAGCACTGGCAAAAAACAAGGGTCCAGGAATTAGTGGAATAGCAATTGAGATGTTTCAACAAATAGATAAAACATTGGAAGTGCTCACTCTTCCATGCCAAGAAGATACAACTTTTGGAAGACAGCTGCCTGATCAATTGACTGGAAGGGATCCACAGTTGTGCCAATTCCAAAGAAAGATATTCCAACAGAAATTATCAAACAGTATCATTAATATCACATGCAAATAGAGTTTTGCTGAAGATAATCCAAAAACAGTTACAGCCGTACACTGACAGAGAACTGCTAGAAATTCAAGCTGGATTCAGAAGAGAATATGGCATGGAGGATATCATTGTTAATGTCAGATGGCTCTTGGCTGAAAGCAGTGAATATCTTAAAGATGTTTACCTATATTTTATTGACTACACAAAGGCATTTGACTGAGCAGATCATAACAAATAATGGATAATATTGCAAAGAATGAGAATTCTGGAACAATTAATTGTGCTTATGCAGAACCTGTTCATAGACCAAGAGGCAATCATTCAAACAGAGTAAGAGGATACTGAGTGGCTTCAAATCAAGAATGGTGTACAGAACTCAAACTTACTCACCATACTTATTCAACCTGAATGCTGAGCAAATAATCTGAGAAGCTGGACTATATAAAGAAGAACATGGCATCAGGATTGGAAGAAGATTCATTAATAACCTGCTATATGCAGATGATACTACTTGGCTTGCTGAAATCAAAGGGAACTTGAAACACTGATGAAGATCAAGACTACAGCCTTCAGTATGGATTACATCTCAACATAAAAACAAAACAAAACAAAATTCTCAACATAAAGAAAAAACAATAAGCACCATCATGTTAAACAGAGAAAAGATTGAAGTTGTCAGGGATTTCATTTACTTGGATCCACAATCAATGCCCATGGAAGCAGAAGTCAAGAAATCAAACAACATATTGCATTGGGCATATCTACTGCAAAAGACCTCTTTGAAGTGTTCAAAAGCAAAGATATCACTCTGAGGATTAAGATGCATAGCCTCATATGCATATGAGAGCTGGATAGTGAATAAAGAAGACCAAATAACTGATACCTTTGAATTATAATGTTGGTGAAGAACATTAAATATATCCTGGGATGCTAGAAGAATGAACAAATCTGTTTTAGAAGAAGTAAAGCCAGAATGGTCCTTGGAAACAATGATAGAAAGGCTTTGTCTCAAATATTTTCGACATGTTACCAGGAAGGACAAGTCCCTGGAGAAAGACATCATGCTTAGTAAAGTAGAGGGTCAGCAAAAAAAGAGGAAGACCCTCAACGAGATAGATTGACACAGTGGCTGCAATAATCAGCACCAATGATTATGAGGATGGTGCAGGACTGGGCAGTGTTTTGTTCTGTTGTACATAGAGTTGCCATGAGTCAGAACCAACTTGGTGGCACCTAACAACAACACCCAGAGGATGACAGCAATCACAGGGAAGAACACTCTTCAGGACAACCTGTTTTCTAAGTCAGAACAGAAGAACCAAGAAAGCAATAGTGATGATCTATATTAAGTGAGGTAAGGTGAGATATTTTAGGGCTAGTATAGATCACTTGGATGTAGCAGAGGTGGGTGCCACTATGAGATGACTTAGTTGATAGTATTTTTCTTTATCTTCTACCCTCATGGAAATTCAGTCATTTTTACACTGCAGGAGAACAGACAGCTCTGTTAGGTATGCAACATAAGTCACAATTGAACTTTTATATACAGTTTTATGCACGCTGGGCAGTTCATTCATGTTTGAGAAATTACACTCCACAGTTAACTTATTCAACAAGTTTCCCTTGAGTGCCCACTAAGCAGCAGGCATGGAACCAAAGGAACTCCCCAGTCCTGAGGATGCAGCAAGGACCTTTCCACTGGGAAGAGAACAAACAGAACACTCTCAGGCTGTGCCTGCCACAAATCCTCTGGATCTTGCTCTCCATTATGGCCCCACAACCTCCAAAGCCAACCTGAGGATGATCGGTTCAGTCCCCACGGTCAGTCAAGAGACCTGGGCCCTGACCCTGAGTCAGTTATGCAAGCTTCTTCAACTCTATATCTCAGCTGCCCTGGAGATTTCCAAGATCAGATAGGAGGGGATTCTCAACAACTAAAATTATGGCCCTTATCATAATTATGCAGGTCCTTCTGAAGAGGAAGGGAGTAGAAGCAAGGACCCAGGGTCTCCTCCTTAAGAATGGTTCTCAAATCTGTCCTTCATACCCTAACAGTTCACAGTACTCTAAACAAGTCTGTAGACCAGGTTGCCACCTCTTCTTCTCACCAGAACTATGCCACAGCCTAGGCAGAGAGCTAGTCATCCCTCTCGCCCCAGGCAGAGGCAGGAGAATGACACAACTCAACACCTCTGTTTAATCCTGCTAAAATTCAATGCAAGGAAAGACCTGTGGAAGGAAGTAGGTCCCCACTGTGACTCACCTGCAAACAAGGTCACCCACAAGACCAGGGCTGGTCTGACCTGGACATGGCCCTGATCATTTGAAGGAAGGCCCTCTCTCCACCCTAAAATCTCTCTCCCAATGTTTGTCATGGCTCAATTCTCACTACTTGAGTGAATTTCTTTGGATGCTAGAGATTTGAGAAGGTTTAAGAATTCACTGTTAATAACAGTTAACTTTTTTTAAGCACATGTGCTAGTCATTGTCTTAAACATTCTACATGGATGAACTAATTTAACCCTCATAAAACATCTATGAGGCAGGTATTCTTACTATGCCCATTGCACACATGAGGAAAAGGAGACTTAGAGAGATTAAGAAACATGTCCAACATCACAATAGCTAGTGTATGTCACATCCAGAAATTGAACCCAGAGTCCCTGGTTGTTCAGTGGTAGAATTCTTGCTTTTCATGCAGACGACTCAGGTTTAATTCCCAGCTAATGCACCTCATGTGCATCCACTACCGATCTGTCAGTAGTGGTTTGCATGTTGCTATGATGCTGAACAGGTTTCAGTAGAGCTTTCAGACTAAGACAAACTAAGAAGGAAGACCCGATGATCTCCTTCTGAAAATACAGATCCAAAATATGGATCATGATGGAAGACTGTCTGAACCACAGCCAATCATGAGGATGGTGCAGGACTGGTCAGCATTTTATTCTGATATGCATGGGGTTTCCATGAGTCCAGGCCAGCTAATAACAGTCCAATTCTAGAGCCCATTATCCTAACTTACTTCATACCTTTACTTAGAAGGGATCTGACTTAGAAGAGTGGTTTACAAACCACACTCCAAAGAGCCCAAGAGTCCCATGGTGGTACTCAGGGGCCACCAAAAAAGGCAGAAAGAGCAGAGAGAAAAGGTTCTGAGTCCCTCATCCATTTTAGCCAAAGCAGAGTTCTCATGCAAAATCTCAATTTAAAAAAGATAAAATCATTTAATTTGTGAAAATGAATGCCACCACCAAAAACTGTTCTGAAATGTTCATCTTTAGGGAACTCCCAGTTCATACTTTACAGGGCTTCGTTCCCAAGAAAGCTTCTGATTTGGAAAATAAGATGCAAGGTATGTTACCAGAACTCAAAACACTTCAGAATCTAGCTTAAAAAAAAATCAACTGCCTTCAAGTCAATTCTGACTCATAACAACCCCCAATGGATTTCTGAGGCAGTAAATCTTTACAGAAGTAGACTGCCCAGTCTTGCTTCTGAAGACTAGCTGGTGGGTTTGGACCACCAACCTTTTGGTTAGCAGTCAGATGCCTTAGGTACTGTGCTACCAGAGCTCCTAGAATCTAGCTCAGAGCCATCTAACTCAGGGTCTTGGAAACCAACGGTGTACTCCATTCTTCCTAACCTTCTTGGAAGTAGAATAAAAATGATGACCACAAGGTCCAGAAATGTGACTGACACAAGCAAATGGATTGGGAAACCCAATATCCACACACTCATTCTATTTTAATTTGTCCCCAGCAACACACTCAGATGGGATGACCTGGAAGTGGTATTTGGTCCCTGGTCAGTCATATCCTCACATCAGGCATCCTGGGACATCTATCTGGGAACTATGAGACCAGGATCATGGCCAGGCTCTGTCTCAGTGGCTCTGTCCTCTCTGGACTGCAGATGCCTCTTCCACAAAGAAAGCATGTGCATTGGGGTGGGGCCATCTTGCATGCCCAACATATTCTGCCTTAGCAGAGGGAACTTGTATCTGTGTCCATTCCCCAGATGACCTGCAAGCTCCTGGAAGGTAGGGCTGAGTCTCAATCATCTCTGGCTCCCTGTGGAGAAGCACAAGCCCTCATATGGAGCTTATTCTGGGAAAATATGCATGGCTGGGCTCCAGACAGCCACCCATAGAAGCTGACCCTAAGATTAAGGAGTTTGGTACTAAGATCAAAGGTCTGGGGACAGACACTTGAGGTCCACTTTGAGCTGAGCAGGACTGGGTAAGATAAAGCAGGTCAGCAATTGCTCCGACTCATAATTCTTGTCCATCTTTGTCAGCACTTGCTCTTGCCCCTGAGATGGACCCTCCACTGAGAGTGAATCCAGAGAGGACAGAGCAGTCATGACTCTGGTGGGGCCCTGAGCTCTTCTCCCTTTACACAGGGACAGTGGTAACCATGAAGAAAAGGGGCAGAACTGAGAGCAGTTTGAGCAGAGGGAGTCAAGACACCCCCTCCCTTCCCAATCCACTGCTGGGGGATACACAGAATCCTGGAGCATCCCAAACACAATCCCGGGAAACCTCACATTGCTCTTAACTGTGCTTCATCCCCTTGTTCCCTCTCCTGGTCCTCCTGTCTCCCCAATGAGCTGCCACAAGCCACTCAACCAGGAACTCATGAAGAATGACCAAGTTCTCCCCTGCTTTCCAGCCTCAGGCTCCCAATGCAAAGGAAGGATGGGTCAAAACCTGGGAAGAGCAGATGACATGGTTGAATGGTGACCCCAGCCAGGAGAAGACACAGTAGCAGCTTGGCCAAATGACCACAATGTAGTGTCTATCCATAGCAGGCCACTCCAAAACTACTTTACTTCCACATGACTCAGTGACTTCCTGGAGGGCTAAAGGTCTCCTTTACCTTTCCTTAGGGTCCCCATTGATAATTGCAGCTCTGGTCCAAAGGGCTTTTGTGCAAGTGCGGCAAGCCTGTTCTATTGCACAAGATTTGGAGCATGGTTTGGTTTGAAACCAAGAAATGTTACATTGGAGGAGCTACATCCCTGGAAGGTGAGTCTTCCTACCCCAACCTACAGCTCAAATCCACCCATGAGATATTCTAAATCATATCTAACCAATGCTATTCCAGGAGTCAGCCTGGAGGAACAGAGAGGTCTCAGGGTCAAACCCAACAGGTTCCTATATCACCCCTTCTCCCCAAAACGAATCAGGGACAGGCAGGAAATAGAATAGCCCAGGAGGCCTATGACAACAGAGAGACAGCTTTTCTCCCATGTCCCCTCACAACATTTGCAGAGCCCTCAAAGCAACTCTATTCTCCCCTTCAGGTGATAGTCAGGTAAAGATGCTCAAGACACACCCCTCTTGTCTGCATGAAGAGCGTTGAGCATGTCCACCTCTCCCCTCAGTCCACTTGCTCAACTTAATCTTCCCTGTGCAGATGACAAGGGCTCAAACCAGGCCCCCTCACCTTCACCCCCCAACTGGGCGCCTTTCTCAAACCCTACACTGGCAATTACTCCCAATTACACGATGTGACAAAGTGCTGGGGCCAGGGCACTTAACTCTGGCCTTGCATTATGCAACGTTTTTAATCCTCTTACTTAAGGTGGAAAACTGATATGGCACTCAGAGTTCACGTGAATGACTGAAAAAATAATTCTAAGAAATAAAAACATCGCCATCAATATCACCTTACGAGCTCTCTGAAAGGATTAAAAGGATGCATACTCTGAATTTTCAAATGCCCTCTGCTGAACCCTCCTTAAGTCTTGTAGTTGTGAAGCCTCCTTGAAGAAAAAGGGACCAAGCAGGGATTCCCTGGAGAAGAAAATAGGTCTTCTGTGGCTTTTGGATGATCCTGTGCCCATGGCCATGGCCACCTACCGCCTATGCTCCCCTTATCTTGGGACTGTGAACTAGAGTATAGAAAGCTGGTGCCCCTCATCCATATAAAGCAGCCCAGATGCAAACCCCCACCTCTCCACCCCTCTTTCATCCCTAAGGCAGGTCCCATATCTCAAGGCTGGGAAAGACCCAGAAATGCCCTGCCTCCCAGAATGATCAACCCCTAGTAATACACACACATGCATAGACAGTAAGGATTGAGGTTTCTTGAGTAGCTCAGGCCTTGACAAAGGAAGAGGGCCCTGTGCTTCCATGGAAGGTCCTTAGTACACCATAGGCTCCCATCTCCTCCACATAATGAGCTCTGCTACCAGTCCTTCCAGACTGCCAGATCACAGCAAGCTCACCTAAGGCCATTTGGAACTTCAAGTGCCTCCCAGCAACAAGAGGGCAAATGGGCAGGCAATAAGTCCTGCTCTCTGATATTCACAATCAGCCCAGGGCCTGGCCTTTGGGTGGGAAGGAGCACTCTGACACCAGCAGGTACAATTACAGTGGCTCGGCCCATTAAACCTTGGGAATAAAGAACCAGCCTGGTAATTACCCCTAATCCTCTTCGAGCCTTTGTCTGCTAGCAGCACTGCCATAAGCCTAATGGTGTGAGATAAGTGGCCAGACTTCTCAACCCTCCTCAGAGCTGCCTCAGGCAGGTTGAGGGTGGGGGACTCAGCAAGCTCAAGCCCATCAGGATGCCATTCCTAAAAGGCTCCTTTGACAGGACCCTCCACGATGAGGCAGTCCCCACAGCCCCCACAGGTTGATGAGGTACTTGGGGCTACAAGATGCTAGCAAAGGAGGAGGATTCCAGATGCTGAAGGACCTGGTGATTGGTCAGGATGTTTGGGCAAGGAAGTAATCATGCCACCTGGACCCAACAGATATTTCTGTAACTATATTCCAGCCAGGCTCCAACATGATTCCTACACTTAAGGAGTTGTGCAGGATGAGAATTGTGGAGTACAGTGGTTCACCAGTACAGTGTTGGGTCCTCAAAATTTTGATGCATGAATGACCCACCTACTACAAATGATTCAGAGTCATCACAGGTTTTGGCTGTCCCTTCTGCTCCTTATAACAACCCTAAGAAGTGGAGGGGGGCACCTATGATCCTGGACATATGTCCTTCCTCCTCCAGGCCCCATAATCTCCTACTCAGCATTAACAACGTGAGTGTCAGGGGTCACAAACTCAGATGCTTCCAGGGCTACATAGTGATATAACAAGTAAGTGAAGCTCACCCAAAGTGTACTCCCAACACCAACACACCTGGCACAGGAGAAGACCATTCCTACATGTACTCGCTCCCATTCTCCTGGAAGCACACAGTCCTCCCAGTCTCTCTCTCTCTCTCTCTCTCATTGTCCCCCTTATAGTAGAGACATGGGCACAAAAACATACAGAACTTTTCTCTTGACTCTACTATAATAAAAACCATAATCAGGCACAATATTGGACAGGGACCAGGGGAAATGGAGAAAAGATGCCCCATTTAAAGAAGGTAGCTCCAGATGACTGCTACCAAATCTTATTTCTCCAGAGAAGCCCAGAAATCTTTTTTTTTTTTTTTAAATCTCCCAACTTTTAAATATCTACAACTAACTCCCACCAGCCACTCCTCGGAAGGAAGGTTGGGCAATCCTACTTCCGTAGTGATACTGCCTCAGAAACCCAAGGAGGGGTCGCTATGAGTCGGGGCTGACTCGACAGCACATAACAACAACAACAACAAACTCCAATAATTTAAAACACTGAATGCGCCAGATATGTCTATAGACCCTCTAACTGGTATGTTCTGTTGTCCTGGATTTGTCTTTTTTCAGGCCCCTCTGCCCTACCTCAAAACAAGTTCCTTTTGTTGTTGTTGTTAGGTGCCGTCAAGTTGTGTCCAACTCATAGCAACCCTATGCACAGCAGAACGAAACAACGCCCAGTCCCATGCCAGCTCCATGATCCTTGCTATACTTGAGCCCATCATCGCAGCCACTGTGTCAATCCATCTCGTTCAGAGCCCTCCCCTCCTTCCTCAACCCTCCACCTTACCAAGCATGACATCCTTCTCCAGGGAATGGTCCCTTCTGACAACATGACCAAAGTAGGTGAGATGAAGTCTGGCCATTCTCACTTCCAAGGAGCATTCCAGCTGCACTTCCTCCAGGACAGATCTGTTAGTTCTTTTAGCAGTCCATGGTACTTTCAGCATTCTTCACCAGCACCACAACTCAAAAGCATCTATTCTTCTTCGGTCTTCCTTATTCATTGTCCAGCTCTCACATGCATACAAGGCAATTGAAAGTATCATGGCTTAGTTCTCAAGGAGACATCCTTACTCCTCAGCTCTTGAAAGAGGTTCCTTGCAGCCAACTTGCCCAGTGCTATACATCGTCTAATGTCCTGACTGCTGCTTCCATTGGCATCTATTGTAAAACCAAGGAATGTGAAGTCTTTGACAACTTCAAACTGTCCTCCATTTATCGTGATGTTGCTTATAGGTCCAGTTGTGAGAATTTTTGTTTCCTTCATATTAAGATGTAATCCATACTGCAGACTGTATTCTTCAATCTTCATCAGTAAGTGCCTCGAGTCATCCTCACTTTCAGCAAGCAAAGTTGTGTCGTCAGCGTATCGCAGGTTGTTAATGATTCTTCCTCTAATCAAGATGCCACATTCTTTTTCATATAGTCCAGCTTCTCAGATTATTTGTTCAGCATACAGATTGAATAAGTATGGGGAAAGGATATAACCCTGATGCACTCCCTTCTTGATTTTAAACCATGCTGTGGCCCCTTGTTCTGTTTGAAAAACAGCATCCTGTCAATGTACAGGTTCCTCATGAGCACAATCAAGTGTTTTGGAATTCTCATTCTTCTCAATGTTATCCACAATTTGTTATGATCTACACAATCAAATGCCTTTGTATAGTCAATGAAACACAAGTAAACATCTTTCTGGTATTCTTTGCTTTGAGCCAGGACCCATCTGACAGAAGCTATGATATCTCCCTTGTTCCACATCCTCTTCTGAATCCAGCCTGCACCTCTGGAAGTTCTCTGTCAATATACTGCTGTAACTGTTTTTGAATTATCTTCAGTAAGCTCTTACTTGAGTGCAATATTAATGATACTGTTAGATGATTTCCACATTCTTATCCAATTCCTGGGGCCAACTCGACAGCACATAACAACAACAACAATCCTTTTCCAGTTCCTTTTGAACAAGAACAATATCACATTCATCTCTATAGTATTAGCACCCAGTGCAAGATCTGGCATATTCATTAAATGGTGCTCATTAAATGTTGAATAAAGTCTTATCCAGGCCTTATCCAGTTCCTTTTGAGCAAGGACCATATCACATTTATCTCTATAGTACTAGCATCTAGTGCAAGATCCGGCATACTCATTAAATGGTGCTCATTAAATGTTGGATAAATGATTTAATGAATTAATGGTGAGTTATAAATTACTTGTGAAAGGTGACCAAGCTGGCAAATGCAAAGCTAAGACAAGCAGCCAATCCCAGGCTCATGGCCCAGTGTACCTGCTACAATTCCATGTTGCGTCCCTCAGTCCCAGTTTTAAGAAATTAAAGAAAGTAGCCCTTATTCCATGCCTTAGTTCTTTTTTATCCACAGTTGCGAGGGTTAAATTCCAGTATTTCCAATTAAATATCTCCAAGCCACCCAGCAGGTGATAGCAGCAGACCGCTTTCAAGCATGACAAATGAAAACATATGGCCCATGGGTTGGGTATGGAACAGCTAAGAGAAACAAACTTGTCCTGTTGATTTGTCATGCTGTGGTGGCTTTCAAGTTGCTGTGAGACTGGAGGCTTTGCCGGCAGGGGTGCCCATGGTGGACCAGTTTTGGTTTCGGAGATGACTCAACAGCACCTAACAACAACAACATGAGTTGGGTGCATGCAGCCCCACAATTTTGGAAGACCAGTCCCTCAAGAGGAGCTCCTCCTTGAACCCATGAAGCTCCTTATCCAGTCTTCTGAATCCTATAACCACCAGTGGGAAATGCAATTGAAGCCTGTGGACACAGAATTCTAACCAAGAGCTACTGCTCCACAGGGCTAAAGATTCAGTTCATGAGACCAAAGCACAAGTGCTGAATTTCCAGTTCAACATGGCAGATTGGATACTAGTTATCTCTCATTAGTCTTTTATTGCTGCTTAGTAATACTACTTAGCAGCTTAAAACAACACATATTTATTATCTACAGTTCCAGTGGGTCAGGAGTCTAGGCATAGCTTTGCTGGGTCCTCTGCTTCAGTGTCTCATCTGTCAATCGCATAAAAGATGTTGGAAAGGGCTATGGTCTCATCTTAAGGCTCAACTGGAGAAGAATCCAGTTCCAAGCTCACTGGTTGTTGGAAGAATTCCTTGCAGCCTGCCATACTAAGGGTTTCTTGCTGGTTGTCAGCCACAGGCTACCCTCAGTTTCTAGCTGGCTGTCATCTGGAGATCACCCTCAGTTTCTTGCCATGTGGCCTCCCCAACTTGGCTGCCTGCTTCACCAAAGCCAGCAAAAGAGAATCTGCTAGCATGACTGACATTATAATCTTATGTAACATCATCCTGACACTTGCCATGTTGTATTGTTTAGAAGCAAATCATAGGTCCCAACTACACTTGAACTAAAAACCAAAACCAAACTCACTGCGATCAAACTGATTCCAACTCATAGCAACTCTTATTGGGTTTCCAAGGCTGTGAATCTTTACAGTAGCAGACGGCCTCCTCTTTCTTCCACAGAGTAGCTGGTGGTTTCAAACAACCAACCTTCCGGTTAGCAGCCAAATGCCTTAACTGCTATACCACCAGAGCTCCTTAAGCATATTCAAGGCAGGAGAAATTATACAAGGTCATGAGTACCAGGTGGTAGATATAATTGGGGGGCTATCTTGGACTCTGTTTGCCACACTACCTGTGATAGTTGGAGCTGTGTGTCAACATGGCTGGACCACAACTGTGTTTGGTTTAAGCAACTGTGATGTGGGTTATTCCACGATGGGATCCGATGTATATGTTTTGAGCAGCCAATCCATTGAAAGGGAGTTTCCCTAGGGGTGTGACCTGCTTCCAATATATTTATGGACATCCTGGGAAAAGAGACACTCTTCTGTGGATCGGGATCCTGTTGTGCTGCCTACAACTGTCCATGAGCAAACAATCCACCATTCGGCCTGGAGATCTTGGATTCGTCATTCGTTGGAGTCAACAGCAGGTATACTGCCTGCCAACCTTGCGTTTGTCAGCCCCTGCAGCTGCGTGAGTCAGGGAAAGCCTCCAGCTTGACATTTGATCCAAGAACTTGGGACTTGCCGCTTCTATAAGTGTGTGAGCCATTTTCCTAAGATAAATTTGTCTCTCTATATGTATATATAAGTTTTATTGGTTTTGCTTCTCTAGAGAGCCCAGCCTAACAAACTACGTAATACAAAGTAAACTTGTGTGTGTGCTTATATTCATGTGTGTGTGTTTGTGTGTGTGTGTATAATGCATAATCCCCAAAAAGACCAAGAGAAAGGAAAAGAAGACAACAGTCAATGAGAGAGGTCAACACTGTTTTGAAAGCTGGCAGGTGGGTGGATGTGTGATACTGACTTAGGTTCCAGTTTTCTCCAATTTGGTAAACTTGCAGTGGGCCAAGCTTGCAAAAAGCAAGTGGCTGTGTGTGCAGAATCTCACAAAAAACAAAAAACAAAACTCACTGACATGGAGTCAATTCTGACTCATAGCAACTCTTACTGAGTTTCCAAGGCTGTAAATCTTTACAGAAGCAGACCACCCCATCTTTCTTCCATGGAGCAGCTAGTGGATTCAAACTATCAACCATTTGGTTAGCAGCCAAATGCATTAACTAGTACACCATCAGAGCTCCTTGAATCTCAGAAAGGTAAAAGAATTAGAGGTAACAGGTACCTCTGGAAGTACAATTGGATCAGAAAACAACCTGGATGAAAGTCTTTAAAAGGAGCAGTTAGATCCTCTAGATACCACCCCAACCCCCATCATACAGGTAACTAGCTCCCAAACTTGCAAGAGACAGGTTTATCCTCTGAATTCAGGGATAAAAAGCAGAATGTGGTGAAGTGTGTTATGAAAATGGGGAAATTCTATGAAAATTGACATACTTAACAGTGAGATCCCAGCCTCTCTCATGTTCTTCAGTCCCGTTTCTCATTTTTGGCTCCCAGAGTTACACATGTCAGAAAAAAGACTGGAATTTTCTTCCTTGAAACTAATTGGCCCATGAGAAAACTCCAAAAGATGCCATTATTTGAGGGTGTCCCATTGAAATATCTGGCTTCATATCCAATCGCAGTATAGGGAGGCCCATTAGTCAACAAATACCACTCACGGAGAATTTCCAAACAAAATGTTGGTGTCTCATCTTAAATATGAACCAAGAAGCACTAGGCATTGAGAAGCATCTCCAACATAAAAAATGGGCTAAAACTGAAAGGAACACACAAAAAGTTACAATATAGGGAGGAAAGGAAAACTTAAAAAAAAAAAAAACCCTACAATTAATATCTTCAGAGAGAGGTAAGAGAACATAAAGCATTTATAAAATGAGTGTTGTAAGCTATCTTTAGATGAACAAAGAAAGAACTTAAGAAATTAAAAAAATATGGTAACAAGAGTAAAAAACTCAATAGAAAATTGTAACATAAAATTGAAACATAACCTAGAACAGTGGTTCACAAAGCATAGTCCTCAGGCCTCTAAGGTCCTGAAGCCATTTCAAGAGATCCATAAAATTAAAATTATTTTCATAACACTACTCCATTACTTAGGAGCTCTGGTAGCATAGTGCCTAAGGCACTTGACTGCTAACCACAAGGCTGGCTGTTCAAACCCACCAGCCACTCCTTGGAAGGAAAGTTGGGCAATCCTACTTCTGTAGTGATACTGCTTTGGGAACCCAAGGAGGGGTCACTATGAGTCAGGGCCGATTCAATGACACATAACAACAACAACTCCATTACTTATCTTTATCACTATGTTGACATTTACACTAATGGTGCAAGAGCAACTGTGGGAAAACTGTTAGTGCCCTAGTAGAAGTCAAAGAAGTGACATCAAACTATACTACCAGTTAAACAACTGCCATAATATCAATTCCAATTCATGGTGACCCCATGTACATCAGAATAGGGCTACACTCCATAGAGTTTCAAAGGCTGAGTTTTTGGAAGTAGATCATTGGAGAATTCTCCTAAGGCAGCTCCAGGTAGACTCAAACCTCCACCCTTTCCATTAGCAGCCAAGCATATTTACCATTTGCATCACCAGGGACTCCCAAACTACTAGTATACATTATATTCTCCACTGCTGTTATGGTTTGAATTGGGTCCCAAAAAAAATATGTGTTGTAAATCCTAACCTCTATGCCCGTGATTATAATCCCATTTGGGGATGAGTTGTCTTTGTTAAGTTACTGAGGCAGAATTAGTATAGAGTGTATATTGAGTCATTCTCTTTTGAGATATAAAAGAGATTAAACAAGTGAGCAGAGGAGAGATGGGGTAAGACAGATGTCAATATGGAGATCTCTAAGGAACCAGGAAACAGAAGCTGAAGAGACTGACCCTACTGAGAGAGAAAGCCTTCCCCTAGAACTGATGTCCTGAAATCATACTTTTAGCCTTCTGAACTGTGAGAAAATAAATTTGTTTGTTGTAACTATCCACTGTGGTATTTCTGTTAAAGCAGTACTAGATAACTAAGATAACTGCTATGTACTCCCAGTAAAAATAAATGGTGGTCACACTTAACAAAGAACTTGTAAATATTATAAATTCTATGAAATTTCAACCTTTCTGTACACATCTTTTTAATAATATGTATGAAAAAATAGGAAGTATGTATAAAGCATTTCTGCTGCATACCAAAGTATGATAGGTGTCTCAAAGAAAAGCACTTGTGCAATTGAGTTGCAAGCTGTACTAGCCACTTTTATCATGAAAGACTATTTCTACTGGAAGAAACTAATAGACAAATTATGGTTATTCAGACTTGGGTATTTGGCAGATATTTTCCCAAAAAATGAACAAAGTGAGACTGTCACTTCAAGAAAAACAACTGATGGAACTAATAGAAGGATTCAGCAAAGAAGCAGGATGCAAGTTCAACACACAAAAATCAAAGAAAATCTGAGAAGGAAATGAGGGAAACAATAACATTTACAATAGCACTCAAAAGATAAAATACTTAGGAATAAATCTAACTGGAGACATAAAAGACTTATACAAAGAAAAGTACAAAACACTACTCTAGGAACCAAAAGAGGCCTACATAAATGGAAAAACATACCATCTTCATGCATAGGAAGACTTAACATTGTGCAAATGTCAATACTACCCTAAGCAATTTATATTTAATGCAATCCTGATACAAAATCCAACAACATTTTTTTTCACAAGATGGAAAAACTAATCACCAACTTTATATGGAAAAGAAAGAAGCTCCATGTAAGTAAAACACAATTGAAGAAGAACAAAGTAACAGGCCTCACACTTCCCAATCTTAGGACCTACTATTCATCCATGGTACTCAAAACAGCCTGGTACTGGTAAAATGACTGACACATTGACCAATGGAACAGTAAATCCATCTACTTATGGACAGCTGATCTTTGACAAGAGGTTGAAGTCCATTAAATGGGGAAGAGATAGTCTCTGGAAATGAAACAAAATCTATACCTCACACTACGTGCAAAAATTAACTCAAAATGGATCAAAAACCTAAATGTAAAACCTAAAACTATAAAGTTCATGGAAGAAAACATAGGGATAAAGCTACAGGCCCTAATTTGTGGCATAAATACACTATCAAACATAACTACAAATGCACAAGCAGCAGAATATAAACTAGATAACTAGAACCTCCTAAAAATTGAATATTTGTGCTCATCAAAAGATTTCACTAAAAGAGTAAATAGAGAACCTACAGACTGTTGTTGTTGTTGTTATGTGCCGTCGAGTCAAACCCAAAATTGTCAATAATATATATGACAACGGTCTAATCTTTAAAAAAAAAAAAAGTCAAGAACTCAACAACAGATAGACAAACCAATTTTAAGAAGAAGAATATCTTCTTCACCAAAGAAGATATTCAGACAGCCAACAAACACACGAAAAGATGCTCATGATCATTAGAGAGATGCAAATCAAAACTCCAATGAGATATCATCTCCCACTGGCAATAATGATCGAAAAAAAATAGAGGACAACAAATGCTGGCGAGGCTGGGGAGACTGGAACTCTTATATACTGCAGCTGGGATTGCAAAATGTAAAAACCACTATGGAAAATGATATGGTCATTCCTTAAAAAGCTTGAAATAGAAATATCATATGACCTAGTAATTCATTTCCCAAGTGTTTGTCCTAAGGAAACAAGAGCTGTGACATAAATAAACATATGCACATCCATGTTCATTGCAGCCTTATTCACAATAGCAAAATGATGGAAACAACCTATATATCTATCAACAGATGAATAGATAAACAAATTGTGGTACATACATACAATGGAATACTATGTAACAATGAAGAATAAAGATGAATCCTCAAAACATCTCACAACATAGGTGAATCTGGAGGATATTATGCTGAGTGAAATAAGTCAATCACAAAAGGTCAAATATGGAATGAGATCACTATTATAAAAAGTCAAGAATAAAAGAAGGTGGGGACCAGGTTTGCTGGTCCAATGGAGCCTGGTGGAACCACTGAGACTATGGCCCCTAGCTGCCCTTCAGGTCTGGAATTGAACCCACAACTGTGGTTTCCAGCCAAACAAAGTATAGGCATGTGAGTTAAACATTTACCTCAAGTAGACACACGCCCTGGAGAGAACAATCATGGAAGAAGGAAGGGCTGCTTATGCACAGGGAGATAGCTCAGGGTGCAGAAGAGTATGAAGGGATGGACACTGGGAGGAGGTAACTATGGGGAGGAAGTGGGAGGGGAGCTGCTGCATTGTAAATTTTGGTCAATGACATGAGACAAAGTATATGTGAACTGCTGTATGAAAAGTGAATTTACTCTGTAAATCTTCACCCAAATCCTAAAAAAATTTAAAAAAAATTAAAAAAAAAAGAATAGGTTTACACACAGAAAGAAACATTCTTTGATGGTTACCGGGGATGGGAAGGGCAAGGAAGGAGAATCACCAACTAGAGAGCACACAAGTGTTAATCATGGTGAAGGGAAAGGCAATGCACTATATGGGAGAAGTCAAGGTAAAGGAAAACAAAAAGAGACATATAAGAATAAAAGACAACTACAGTAAATGCTGTAACATATACAATCCTGAACAACAGTAATAAACAATAATTTGTGACTAGATATATAGGTAAATATGTATGCTAAATAGGTGAGGAAGGTTGTATAAGAGTACACTCATATACATATATAAGTTTGGTTGTGGATATTTCTATATAGACATTTATAAATGCTACATGTATACTCATACAATAGAGCACATGGGGGCATAGGTATAGAAACTACTTAGACATTCAGACAACTGGACTTGAAGTCTTGGGGGACATCTAGGTCAACTGGCAAAAAAACAGTTCATAAAGATGTTCTACATCCTAGTCTGGTGAATAATGTCTGGGGTCTTAAAAGTTTGTGAGCAGCCATCTAAGAAGCAACTATTGGCCTCTTCCTGCCTGGAGCAAAGGAGAATGAAGGACACTGAAGACTCAAGGAAACAATTAGTTCCAAAGAACTAATGAACACATTAACCACAACCTCCTCTAACCTGAGCCCATAAGAACTAGATGGTACCCATATTCCACTACCACTCAGCTAACCAGGACCACATTAGAAGATGCAGGTTAGAATGGGTAAAAAAGAGGAACAAAATTCAAAACAGAAAAAGAAGTCCAGACTTACTGGTCTGAGAGAAATAGAAGGAAGCACTGAGACTATTGCCCTAACACAATCTTCTGACTTGAAACTCAAGACATTCCTGGAGACCACCTCTTAGCCAAATAATATTCAGGCATATAATGTAAACAATAACGCCCATAAAGAATGCACTCTTTAGAAAAATCAACTATACGAGACCAAAAGGACAACATTTGCTCAAAACCAAAAATGAGAAGGCAGGGAGGGACAGAGAAATTAGATGAATGGAAACCAGGAACTCAGGAAGGAAATGGGAATAATGCTAACACATTATGAATGTCACAACAAATGTCACAAAATATTTTGTATATGAATTATTAATTGGAAAACTAATTTTGGTTTGTAGATTTTCACCTAAAGCACAGTATTAAAAAGAAAGAAAGAAAAAGTATCTGATAATATATGCTATAAATTTTGCTTTCAAGCAAAATTATAATTTGGAAAAACATATCAGCCACCATGAACTTGAGAGATTTCTAATGCATACATATTTCTGTTGTGATCAGTGGTGATATCTATAAATGTGACTGCTTAATATTGTATAAAGAAGTGTGTCCACATTCTGAAGATCTGCATGATTCAGTGAACCAATATTTTCCAAAAGATCAATGAACAATGTTACAAAAGCAGGCATACATAAATGAACCACTCAAAGAACAAAATACACCAATGGATTTTAATGTCACAGACAACAGAAAGTTCACTGATAAGGTTTCAGATTCCATACGGCAAATAACCTTTAAGAATTTATCATTTTGATTCAGATTCCAGGGACTTAAGAATAGGCTCTGTTTGCTAAGGTCGGCAGGGATCTATGAGAGGCTGACAACAGGAAAGGAGGCAGGTGGTGAGTGTTTAAGTGCTGCCCACTAGCAAATAGAAGAGCACAAGTACCCTGCTTGTGTAGATAACATACAAAGAAAACGAAAATCGTGGGCAAGTCACTCCAACATACAATCACCAATTAAATATAAACACAAAAAAGTCACAATGTCTCGGAGACAACAGAGCATCACAGTCCACACAAAGAAGCAAGATAAAGCAGGAGAAACAAGGGACCAGGATACAGAGCCAAAACACATCCATGAGGAAGATGCAGCATTGGAACTCCCCAATAAGGAATTCAAGAGAATTATGTTTAGGTATCTTCAATGAATTGAGGGACAAATAAAGGAAAACACAGAAAAAAAACCCTAGAACAATTTCAAAAGACAATACAAGAACAAAATGACAAAATAATTGAAAAATTAGAAATGATTCAAAATCTACACACAGAAATCCAGAAGATTAATACTAAATTTTCAGGAATAGATAAGACATTGAATGGGCAAAGGAGCAGAAATGAATCAATGGAAGACAGAATTAGGGAGATCGAAGGCAAATACCTGAACAGTTCTTTGGAAAGAGATAAATCAGGAAAAAGATCAAAACAAAATGAAGAAAGCCTAAGGTTCATGTGGAATGTCATCGAAAGGAATAACCTATGTGCAATCGGAATTCCCGAACAGAAAGAGACAAATAAAACCACAGAGAAAATTGTCGAAGATTTGTTGGAAGAAAATTTTCCTGGTATGATGAAAGATGAGACTATATCCATTCAGTAAGTCCAATGAACCCCAAACAAGATAGATCCCAAAAGAAAATCACCCAGATATATCATCATCAAACT
>NW_006921699.1:7086659-7102863 GCF_000298275.1 Orycteropus afer afer | reverse complement strand
AGTAGGATTGCCCAACCTTCCTTCCGAGGAGTGGCTGATGGGTTTGAACCGCCAGCCATCTGGTGAGCAGTCAAGTGCCTCAGCCACTATGCTACCAGAGCTCCCATCCTGCAAGATTATAAACAGGGAACCAGAGACATCAATTGATAAATAAGGACAACTACAAACCACAAAGAGGGGAAGAAAACTGTGTACTTACAGAACTGCTAGATGGAGGGAAGTCAAGACAACTACAAGAAAGAACAGACTCTTCTAAACTTGGAAAGAAAACTATAAATCACAGGGCAACCTCAAAGAAAAATGATAAACCTTCACATCAAAAAAGAGGACCAGCATAAATATTCAGCAAATACTAAAACAATAGCAATGAAGGAAGTGATAACACAAATCATAAACAAAACGAGCTCAGCATAGAAAATTATATGGAACAAAGAAATCGACACCATGAAAAAGCACATAACAAAAACGACAGCAACAAATTCATATTTACCGATAATTACATATCTGGCAAGGGACTTATCTCTAAGATTTATAGCAGAAGAGTGGCTGACCAAACTATGGTACATACACATAATAGAATGCTATGCAGCACTAAAGAATAATGTAGGGTCTGCAAAACACTGCATAATATGGATGAACTTAGAGGACATTATGCTGAGAGAAATAATGTAATCACAGAAGGACAAATATAGTATTAGTTTATTGCTGTGGAGAGTCAAGAAAAGGTTATATATGGAGAGAAACTTTCTTTATTGGTTGCCAGGGGTGGGAGGGGTGGGGTGGGAACAATGGAAAAAAAGTGCATTAACCCATGTTACTTTAGTTTTGTGTATTTCACTATACATAAATTAAATTTCTATAAAATGCATTTTTTAAAAAAAGAAAGGAAACAAGTGCATGAAAAGAAAAAGTGCATGAAAAGGCACTGCAGAAGAAACACAATATGATAATAGCATAGTTTATGACATTTGAGGAGGTATGGTGGCATAGTGCCAAAGGCATTTGTCTGCTAACCAGAAAGCTGGCGATGACATTTTTAATCACATTTGATGTTTTCCTAACTTTAACAGACATTTTTACTCAAGGACTAGATTGTTCTCTTAAATAATGTTACAAATTTTACTAGAGGCAAGAGTTAAAATGGTTTCCCTGGTATCTCAGTTCTCTAGTGTTGCTATAACAGAAATACTACAGTGAATGGCTTCCACAAATGGAAATTTAAAAAAAAAATATATCATTATGTTGACTTCTGGTGTAGTATCAAAGAAGAATGTCCACAATTATCTGAAAAAGCTATTAAAATATTCCTCTCTTTTCCAACTACATATCTTGAATACAGCCAGACTTTCCTCTGATATTTCAATTAAACACTATATCCTAATAAATTCAATAAAGAAACGAGAATATAGCTGTCTTCTATTAAGGCAGACATTAAAGAGATTTGCAAAATATAGAATGGTGCCACTCATGAAAAGGAATTTTTCTGTTTTGGGAAATATATTTTTATTTTCAAAAAATGATTTAATTTGTGTTAACATGCAGTAGGTTATTATTTTTAATGAATTAATAACTTTTTAATTTCTCAGTTTTAATTTCTAATGTGGTAAATGTCAGTAGACATTATCCATATGGACAAAAGCTCTTTGGGATTCTCAGTAATTTTTTAAGAATGTAAAGAAGTCCTGAGACTAAAAGGTTTGAGAATTTCTGGTCTAGAAAGTAAGAAGCTCTGGTGATGCAGTGATTAAAACATTTGGCTGCTAGCCAAAAAATTGGTGGTTCGAACCCACCAGCCACTCCATGGGAGACAGATGAGGCAGTGTGCTTCCATAAAGATTTACAGCCTTGGAAGTCCTATGGAATTGTTCTACTCTGTTGTATAGGGTCACTATGAGTCGGAATTGACTTACTGGCAATGGATTTGGTTTAGGTTTGGTCTAGAAAGTAAAATAACAAAAAGATGGAAATTATGGGTAAAGGATAGTGAGAGAATCAATTCAGAGAGTTCAACATTAAAAAGAGAATTCCAGAAAGAGAACATGAACTAGGGAGGAGTGAACTTATCAAATAAATAAGACAAATTCCTAGAATTGAAGTTTCCAGGTATAAACATATCAAACAAGTGCCCCAAACAATGAATGAGAAAGAAAAACACTTCATATTGAGCCATGGAAATATGACATTTCAGTACCCTGTGATAATTAGGAGAGCCTCAAAGCTTCTAGACAGAGGGAAGAAAATGATCACGTTCCAAGGATTACTCACTCACTGCCATCCAGTCAATTCTGACTCATGGAGACCCCTCCTTGGTTTCTGAGGCAGTATCTCTATGAAAGTAGATTGCCCAATCTTCCTTCCAAGGAGTAGCTGGTGGGTTTGAACTGCTAACCTCCTGGTTAGCAGCCAAATGCCTTAGACAGTATGCCACCAGAGCTAGGGCACAGAATATCTTCTGACTTCTCAATAGTAACACAAGAAAATGGAAGGCAAAGAAGTAATACATTTCTAAGGGAAAGCAATTTCAAAATCAAAATTTATAACCAGCCAAACTACATTCAAGTACAAAAGTAAAACAAAGATATTTTCAGGCATATAAAACATCAAAAAAATGACCTCCCATGTATCCTTTCTCAGGAAGATACTGGAGGACTGGAGAATATGATTCTTGAAAATATGGGAGCAAATTGAGAAAAAGAAAGGCAAGAATTTTAGGAAACAAGTGATCAAACAGGATTTCCTGACTGATAGTGAAGGGAGGACCCAGATTACCAGCTGTGCCTAGAAAGCAACTCTCCAGATTGAAGAAAAAAATAAATTTTCAGATTACCTGATGTTTAGCATATGTACAGAACATATTTCCCCTTTAGTCAAAGAATTGAAGGATAAATAATAGAAAACTAAGCAAACAACAAAACAAGTCTGTTACTATGTACTTAATTCCAAGGAAAACAAAAAGTTTACAAGGAAAAGAAACATAATTATGGTATACTGCATGGCTGCACTATGCTCCTGGGTGGTGCAAACCATTTTCAGCTGCTAATCAAAAGCTTGGCAGTTCAAGTTCAACCAGACACACCTTGGAAGAGAGGCCTGGCAATTTACTTCTGAAAAATCAGCCATTGAAAACTCCCTAGAATACAGTTCTACTTTGACACACATGGGCTCATTATGAATTGAAATTGACTTGATAGCAACAGAAATTGGAATCTAGATGTTGATTTAACTGAGGAAGCAGATATATTTCAGGATGATTGGGAAAGGGGAAGTGTGATGTACCTATTTGATGGAGAAAGAAATGGTGTAAATAATCTCCCATCTTCCATAAATGAAAGTCAGTTGATAATAGATAAAACTGAAAAATCAAGAAAAAAGTAATATATTTATTTAGAAATATGGTGAATAGCAGAAACAACAACTGAAAGGATTAGGAACAGTTACTCCTAGAAAACAGAATCCAGAGGTGAAAAGGCATGAGGCAGGAGATTGCTGCTTTTCATTACACATTTAGAGCTGCTTGGCAGTAAGTATGTATTCCTTTGATATAAATAAAAATTAAATTAAAAATTACCCAGGAACCCAAAGAGTCAAATTACTCTCCTCACAGGACCAGCCTAATAAGTAATGTTTAAATTTTTACTTGCCTCTATCCCATAACCATGGGGCCTGCCAGTCACGAGTTGGAAATAGGCATGATTTGGGAATACAGGAAATTAAGGTCCCTCCATCCAAATGTATAGGACGTCTGGTGGCACAGCACCTAAGGTAATTGACTGCTAACCAGAAGGCTAGTGGTAACCCACCAGCCACTCCTAGGAAGGAAGATTGGGCAATCTACTTCTGTAGTGATACCACCTGGAAACCCAAGGAGGGGTCGCTGTGAATTGGATCCGACTCAACAGCAGTGCATATCCAAATGTATTGCTCTACTCTCCTGTAGTTGATGCCTGAAGATACCCCAACAAGCTCTGTCAACATCACCACTGTGTTTACCACTATTTAACCAGATGTCATTGAGTCACCTACAACTCATAGCAACCTCATGTGTCAGAGTAGAACAGAGTAGGGTTTTCAATGGCTGATATTTCACAAGTAGATCACCAGGCCTTTGTTCTTGAGGCACCTCTGGGTGGACTCAAACTCTAAACCTTTCAGTTAGTGCTGAGCACCTTACACATTTGCACCACCCGAGGACCATTTGCACCACTCATCACCATTTATTGTTGTTGTTATGTTCCATGGAGTTGGACCTAACTCACAGCGACCCCTCCTTGGGTTTCCGAGGCAGTTTCACTACGGAAGTAGATTGCCCATTTACTGAACTCTAATTACAAGGTCTGGCTCATATCAAGTGCCTTATGAGTATTGTACTACCCTGTGAGACAAGTACTATTATTTATTTCCTTTTTCCAGATGATACTAATACTCAGTGAGATTAAGGGACATGGCCTACTCCCTAGTGTTAGTGAGTGGCAGAGCGGGGATTTGAACTTAGGTGCTCAGTCTGTCTCTCAAACACATGTTGTATTTCTCACCAATACTTGCCCTTTCCCTGTGAGGCTTCCGCACCTCCACCTGAAACCTTAAGGGGTCACCTGCTCTCCTCAGGATAGTTTTACAGATCTACCCAACATACCAATATCCCAATATTCACATATGTCTAGGGAAAGGTCATCAACATTGTCCACTGGAGCCTCACAACCCTGAGAGGAAAGAGGGCAGGGCATGCATTACCACACCTCACTTTACAGAGGAGGAAACTGAGAACTGAGAGAAGAAAGAATTTGCCTAAAATCACAAAACAGGAATCCAGGTGGCCTGACTCACCTTCTGGCATCCCTTCAGCTACACCCCAAGTAGGCCCCTTCCTTGTCCTGGCCCACACTCTGGAGTTGGCCTCTTTGCAAGGGGAAGAACGACCCATGGGTTTCCAAAGTCCAGCTTTGAGTTTACTTTTAAATGAGAATGGTAAAGAATAGAGGCAAAACTGACAATATTCCATATGGTGCATTGTCAAGAGAAGTTGTCAGAATACAATGAGATTTGACTACATGGGAACAGAGCTGAGGTCCAGCCACCAAGACTTTCAGGTTGGGAAGTCCAAGAGAACAAAAAGATATCTAGGTGTCAAAGTGACCCATAAGTGGCTTTAAGGGAAACCCTTCCCAGAAGCTCCCAAGCTACTAACGGGGATAGAAGTAGACCAGAGTTTAGGGACATGGGGAAGGTATAAAGGATTACGAGCATCCCCATGGCAAGTGCTACATTATCTCTTATTTACCAAGCTCCCACACAGGGCAGCCCAGCCAGGCACAAGGAAGTGTTTCCCGAACATTTGTTAAATTCAATGGCCAGGATATATTTTGCCCACCTGAGTCTTTCCTGATGACACATCATGCCCAGGGCTCAGCACAGCAGACACTGGTGATGCCTGCTGGATGAATGAACCGGAAACCCACAAAGCCAGTCACTGCTCTGCAGGGCAGCAAGCTGGCTCTACTCATATTAAAGGAGGTCTGGCTTCTTTCTTTAAAAAAAAAAAAAAAAACAGGAAATGAATCCATGGATGCCCTTGAGTCTTCTTTCATTCTATGAAAAGCATGAATGAGTTCTCAGACCAAGAGAAGTTCTGTAAAGGAGCCCACTGTCCTCTAGTAAAGCCCATGTACTTATCTCCCCAGCCCAGTAGTCTCAAAGTACACAGTCCCCAGACCAGCAGCCACAGCCATCACCTAGAAACTTACAAGAAATGCAAACTCCCAAGTCCCACCCCAGACATAATAATGAATCAGAAACCCCTAGGGTGGGTGGGGCCTAGCAATCTGTTTTAACAAGCCTTCCAAGTGATTCTGATACATGATAAAGTTTGAGAACCATCCGTCCAGATAAAATTCCCCAAAATAAGCCCCCTTGTATACAGCAGGCTTATTCATGAAAATGCAGCATCAAATTCCTTCAAAGTCATTTATTCAGCATCTTTCCTAGACACTGATTAGACAGACATATAAGTGTTTATAATATACAAGAAAGGAAAAAAAAATAAGTTCATAACTTACTATAATTATATATGTATATGTTTATGGGTTTTCCCCACCTACTCTCTAAGATCTTTCAAACTCCCTGAGCATGGGACTCAGTCCACTTCTCCCTGGAACACTGATCCACCCCTGGAATCTCACACACACAGTCGCTCAGTTCACTCCAGGTGAGTCTAGAGCTAAGCTAGACACCATCCTAGCTGAGTTCACACCCAGGCCCTGCCCTGTCTGAAAACTCTCCCATAGGACATACGTTTCTTTCCTCCTGGACATTTCTTGCTGCACCCCTTTGCTCTCTTCCTGCTCAACAAGTGTCATATCATACATATTGTGAAATTAGAGAATGTATGTCTCCTATGCCATTTCCCAGGGGAATGGAACAGCCCTCCCTCCGTAGACTTTGATTGGGCCTCCACATCTGGCTCCTCCCACCTCTTATCACTGACCAACCTCTCCCCTTCAGCTTCAAGAAGCTCATTGTTCAGGGTGCCTCCTTGTTGAAGGACCCAGCATGATGTTTCCTTGTTTCCCATTTCACACATGAATCAGTTACAGACTGATGCATACTAGAAGAGCCAGCCCAGCCTGTGTCTTCCCGTACATAGGCTGTCCCTAGGAGCAAGCCACAGGCAGTTCCAGCTGGAGACCTGAGCCTGCAACATGGAACCCTCTGAAAGCTTCATGAAAGCATTCCAGGATGTAATAAACCCGTCAGGCCAGAGCTAATTTATATGTTAGCGGATGATTTCCCATTTTTCAGAATGTAAATGTTTAGATTGCAGCATTCCCCTGCCTCGGCATCCGGGGTCCTGCCACGTATGTGGTGAATCCACCCACTTTTCCACAGGGATCCTTAGATGGAAGAGCTGAAATGCCAGCATCCAGCAACTAGGCAGAGCTTCCTGCTCTCAAGTGGCTCATGTGCAAACCCCACACCAAAGGTACCACACCAGCATTTGCTTAATATCAAGAAGTCTTACTCTTGCTTTTATGGGGGGAAGGGAGGAGTAATGGAGATTTCAAAGGCAGGGCCTGAGCAGAGGGAGCAACTCAGATTAGCTAGGTATTCCAAGATATCTTCCCTTTTTTACTTCTTTCCAAAATGTGTTTAATTTGCTCTGGCCTCAAATATATTTTATTTGATCTTTGCACTGTATAAACAGGCAAGAGAAACAGATTAGTGGGAATAAATATAACACAACAATCCTAGGAAACACTCCAGTTTAGCCAACAGAACCCTGAGCACCCCACTGCCCACTCTGTCCAGGCCTGCGTGCACTAACCCATGAGACCCTACCCATTGGACACCTTGGGTGGTCCATATGAGGGCAGATCCCAGGAAACAGAGGCCCTGCCCAGGGAGCCATGAGCTCTGGGAACCACTAATGCCTCCTTGGGTCCCAAGTACTGGACAATCAGCTCCCCAAAACCAGTGGAACTCTGGGAAACAGCCTCTGCAATAAGCCTCTGGCATTCAAGAATTTCAACTTCTTCCACCAAAACACACTCACTGCCTGGTACCATGTTCCACAGGTAAGTGCCAGTCAGTACGCAGCGTGAGCCCTACTAGCCACACAACCTTTCTGTTTCTTTCCTGTCAATGTGAGGCCAAGAGTGTCTGACTTACCTCACCTCCAATGGCTCTTATGGAAAGCTCAGAAATGCTACAGGGAGAGACTTGGGGTTTTCTAGAAGAAAAACTGCTTCACCTATCCAAGAAGACAGCAGAATACAAAACTCCGAAGTGAGCCACACTGTCCCGGATCTACCAACTGTGTGTTCTCGGGCTAGTCATCTCAACTCTGAGTCTCCATTTCTTCATCTATAAAATGGAAATGATAGTGCCAATCTCCAGTTGTTGCTAATAAAGAACATGTATTAAGCATTTAGAGGTCCTTGGGTGGCACGGAAGTTTAGGTACTCAGTTGCTAACCAAAAGGTTGGCAGTTTGAATTCACCCAGAGTCACCTTGGAAGAAAGGCCTCGTGATTTTCTTCTGAAAGGTCATAACCATGAAAACCCTAGGGAGCAGTTCTGCACACATAGGGTCACCATGAATCAGATTCGACTCCATGGAAAC
Organism: Orycteropus afer afer; assembly: GCF_000298275.1. Classification (NCBI taxonomy): domain Eukaryota; kingdom Metazoa; phylum Chordata; class Mammalia; order Tubulidentata; family Orycteropodidae; genus Orycteropus; species Orycteropus afer. Next base: position 7,094,748 of record NW_006921699.1, on the reverse strand, counting down.
TTATTGGGATTTTTTTTTTTAATTGCGCATTTACCATAGTAAACTGAGGGGTGGCCAGGTGAGCTCACCTGAGTGTAGATTATCCTCCTGGCCAAATGATCCACTTCCTTGAGTGCACATTGGCTTGGTGGTGGCAAGCAGTGCTTGATTGAATGAGTTCCAACAGGGAAAGACCTACAGAACATGGCTGGGCTGTGAAGAGGGCAGAGATGAGCCAGGCCTCCTCCTGCATTCAAGCAGTGGGCACCCAATCCACCCAGACAGTCAGGACTCAGCACTGTACCTCTCAGCTCAAAGACTTCATCACTCATTTTATCAGAAGTAATAGCAGTGGATGGTTGGTGTAATCAACACTAAGACCAGTCTGTCCAAGGAAACTGTGCCCCCCCACCCCCATCTTCAAGTCCAATAGCAAAAACAGGAGTCAAGTCCAGCCTGGGTTGCCCCTTCACAGTCATGGTGCCTGACCTTCATCAAGCCACCTGAAGACAAGGTATCCAGGTATATACTCAAAAAGGAGCCCCCTCAAATTCCATCTCAGCTTTGTCCCAGGTCTGAAGCTTGATGACATTCCAAAGCTCCATATCCACCTCCTCAGGAAGCCAAATCCAAAGTCTCCTTCAGCCCTAGAAGCTAGTCCAGGCATGAGAGGGACCCTCCTCCTCAAGTATCTGTAAACCAAGCCCTGTCCACCTTCCTGCTCAGTTCATTTCCTTTCCTCCCCTGGGCCAAGGGGAAAATGCCATGAGAATTAGCAAGGACCCCCACCTCAACCTCCAGCCCATGCATTTGCAGACAGTTAATGCTCCCTCCCCTGCTTGTAGTGCCACTACTCCAAACACTTCCTGGCCAATCCTGACCATGCAGGAAAGCTCTCCCTGCTTCACCATTGCGTAGCCTGACCAGAGGTTTTATTCCATTAACTTCACCCTGATAATTGGAAGCAGCTCTCCTCACTGCTTCTGTACAGTTTAATGAGCTACATAATGTCACCTTTCCCACTAAGGCAGCTTAAACCTGCATTTCACTCCAGGGAGGCTGCCACTCCATCCTGTCCCATCCCAAGCTGCCCCTGGCCCTGGGCTCTGCCCACAGCTCACTCTTCCTTCTCCGTGGGGTTCACCCTTCTCAGAGCAGGGCCAAGATCCCCAGCCTCTACAGGAACCTTCAGCAAACCTCTTGGTAGAAAATAGAACAGAACTTTCTTTGGACCCACATCCACATTATGGGTAATAAAGGCCTTTATATGCCTATAAAGCAAAATTCCTCCAAAGCCTTTCCATTTCGACATGCCATGTGCAATAAAATGACTGCTGCTCTCACATAGCCCTTACACGTGCCCAGGCCAACTCACACACACTGCAACTAAGTGACATCTATGTCCATCTGACCTATGCATGAGGGCTCAAGTCAGCCCTGACACCTACCAGCTAAGTATCATGTGCCCATCATGTCATCTCATTCAGCCTTATTTTCTCATATGGAACATGGGATAATAACAGTACCTAATTCACGAGGCTGTTATCAACATCCAATTTGCATTTTATCCATTCATTCAATTACTGAACAAACACCTATTGAGCCTCTACACTTGCCAGGCCTGTTCTGGGCACAGGAGATAAAGTGAAGTAGATTGACAAGATCCATGCTTTTACGGAGCTTCCACACCAGCATGAGAAAACAAATAGGGAACAAGCAACAAATGAATGGACTTACATTTCAGATTGTGCAGGGTGCTACGAAGACAATGAAATTGAAATGACCCATAAGGGTCAGGGCTACATCTGTTCTATTCAACATCCAGCGCACAATAGGTGCTCCAAGTAGGTGAAGTAGTAAAGCAGGACTCGCGAGATGCTGCAAAGCATCCAGCTTGGCCCGATCCCCAAAACAAGCCCACTCTACATGGAGGGGCTGAGGAAGGGAAGCCCCATTTTGTCTAGATTAACAGTAAAGCCCAAATAAGACTAGAGGTTCATCCAATGTCACATGCTGGCTGCAGTGCCAAGGACTCAATTTCTTGCCTCTTCTGGCACCCCCTCCTTTCAATAAGGCAGGTTGCTTCCAGCCCAGCCATGGCCCACCTTCCTGAGATAAGGCCCCCCCCCCACCCTGCAATGTTTCTCTATTTCCTGCTCTGCCAAGACTATGTCACCCACCTCAAGAACCAGCTCAGATGGACCTTCAGCTCACCACACCCCAGAAGTAGGGCAACTGGCCAGACCCACTAACCCATCCAGAGCTGATGCAACCGAGGTAGGTCCAGGTCACTGAGGGGTCACACACAATGTGCAACATGTTAATTAATCTCACCTCCTGAAGGGCCAGACAAGCCCCCTAGACCAAGGTGTGCTGACTGGTCTCCTTCTGTATGCTTGGCCCTACACTGGCATGGGGACAAGGCAACACTTCCTTGCCATCAAAAGGGAATTGTACTGTGTGCCTTCTTTCTGTGAACATCACTGCACATATCCTAGATCAATATCACCCAGTCCCCCTCTAGGAGGAGAAGTCATGCCCAGCAAGGTTTGCTGCATGAACAGGGAGAGGAAACAGCAGCTACAAAGGTGGAAGAAGTAGGCATATTCAGGGGGCAGGGGCAGCCAGGATAGAGGGAGATGGGGTCATAGAACAGGGTTAAAAATCAAAATCAGAGATGGAGATCCTGGGGCCAAGGCCTAAAAACACTGACAATGGCTGAGTTGGGCATAGTGGGTCATGATGCATCTATTAAACAGTCAAACACAGAGTGAACCAGTCAGAGGACAACATGATGAGAGGGGAAGCCACAGGCAGGGCGAACTAAGTTCCAAGGACCAAGAATAGCAGGCTTTTCTCAGGTTCTGGGGCATATGGCCCCTGAAAGCACTTATCCAAAAGGATCCCATAATTGCCAACTACATGCCATCATGGGATGTTTTGTCCTCTTCCTCCTCCTGCCCTGGGAATGACTCAAGCCCAGGACCAGGTGTAGGACTGGTGTACGGTCATCAATCTGTTAGGGGGACCAAGAGCTCTCAGAGAAGGAGGTGGCTGCTTTCCTCAAGAAACCCAACCAGAGCACATGAGATTAGAGATTCCAAAGGCATAAGGCTGGGTATGGCACTGCCCCACCTAGGTTGTTCAACCTGCTGCAGAAGACATGGAACAAATGCTTTTACAGCAGCATGGGTCAGGCATCTTTCCTGTTCCATTGCCAGTGTTCTGGGAAGTTTGGCAAAGCTGCTTAGCCCCAACTTTCAATAAGGTAAGGCCTCCTAGGCCAGGACATGGACACTCATCAGGGCTGGGACATTATATCCTTGTGATTGGGGAAAATACTTGAGGCCCTACCACTGTCGCTAAGCCCCTTGATGGCTACTTCATGTCACATCTGCTTCAGACTCCAATCTGCAGGGCCTAGTAAAATCTCTGACAAAGGGCTGCAAGGTCTAATGCTTCCACCTCTCTTCTAGAAAGGAAGGGATCATGCTATCTCTGCTCACAGACCTTCAGAGATGGGGAGCTCACCACCTCCCAAGATGACCTAGTGCATGGTTGGCCTTCCTTCTGTGAACATCACTTCACATATCCTAGATCAATATCACCCAGTCCACCTCTAGGAGGAGAAGTCATGCCCCGCAAGGTTTGCTGCATGAACAGAGATAGGGAACAGCAGCTGCAAAGGTGGAAGGAGTAGGCATATTCAGGGGGCAGGGGCAGAAAATTCTTCCTTTCTCTTCATAACTGTCTTCCTAAAACTTCCATGTAGCAGCCTGGTCCGGGCCCCTGAGGTCATACAATCAGGTACTTCCTCTTCCAGCTGAGAGCCCTTCAGCTATCTGAAGAAGATGCCATGGGTCTCATCACTCAATAATCATTGACAGAGTAGAAGCCACGTGCCAGGCAATGAGTGAGGCAGCAAAGATAAGATAAGAACCCTGCCCTGACAGTCTGGTGGGGGAGAAAGCAAGCAAAATGATAACTCAGGTCAGCCAGATAAGCACTCCCACAGAGGGTGAACCAAGAACTTTGAAGCACACAGAAGGGTGCCACCAACTTTCTAGGAGTCAGAGGCTTCACAGAAAAGGCTACACTACAGGTGGGCCTGAAGGAAGAGCGAGTCACCATGTAGGAAAGAGCACTGCAGGCACAGGGACGCATAGGTCCACAGCAAGGCCCAGGGCTAGTAGGTTCTGAGAAACGCAGAATAATCAATTTGGCAGCATAAATACTAAAATAGGAATGATATAGAGAAGATTAGCACAGCCTCTGAGTAAGGATGACATGCAAATTCGTGAAGTATCCCATGTTTCCATTTTGAAAAATTCTTATTGTGATTTATTGGTTTTACTCATACCCCCTCCCTCAAATCCCACTCCCTGAAACTTTTTTTTTTTTTTTTTTTCCTGATTGTAACATTGCTGTGGGAATGAGAGGGGAAAAGTGTACTAGGGGCTGTGGAAGGAGGGAAGGTGGAAAGGTGGATTAAAATACTATCTTTACTGCCACAAAAAAAAAAAAAAAAGACAGTGTGAGGTGGCCACAGGATATGGAGCCAGACAAAGTCAGTCCTTGGGATCCTCTTTCCCATACTATCACCCACCACCTTCTCCATCACTGAATCACCATCACGTTCCTCACCCTTCCTGCATGGGGTCCCTGGCTTCTCTCAGCCTCCCAATCAGCAAAGGAGCCATCAAGGGTAGAGAGAACTCAGAAAATAGGCCCTGGTGGTACACTGCATCCATTCAATTCACTCACTCATTGGTTCATTCATTCATTCATTCTCTCTCCCTATAACTCTGGCTCTCTCTCTCTCTCTCTCTCTCTCTCTCACACACACACACACACACACACACACACATCCCTCTATCCTAGAGAACTGCTGCTGGAACTGTCATAAGGCTCTGCTTTGCAGCCTAGGAGATTTGTCTAGTCAGTCATGCCTCCTCTCTCAGCTCTGGACACTGATGCCAGGGCAACTGAGATGAGATGGCAAGAAATGGCCCAAAAACGTCACCACAGAACCAACAGAAATTAAAAGGATAATATCAGGATACTATGAAGAACCATACTCCAACAAATAGGAAAATCTAGAAGAAATGGACAGGTTTTTAGAGAAACATACTACTTATCTAAACTAACACAGGGAGCTCTGGTAGTATAGTGCCTAAGGCACATGACTGCTAACCAGAAGGCTGGCGGTTCAAACCCACCAGCCATTCCTTGGAAGGAAGATAGGGCAATCCTACTTCTGTAGTGATACTGCCTCAGAAACCCAAGGAGGGGTCGCTATGAGTCAGGTCTGACTCAATGGCACATAACAACAACAACAAACTAACACAGTGGAGGTGGAAATTTTGAACAGGTCCATAACAAAAGAAGAAATTGAACAGGTCATAAAAAAAAATTATCAACAAAAAAAAGCCCTGGCTCAGACGGTTTCACTGGAGAATTCTACCAAACGTTCAGAGAAGAACTGACACCAATCCTATTCAAACTGTTCCAGAACATGGATAAGGATGGTACCTCCCAAATTCATTTTATCAAATGTAACCTTGATACCAAAACCAGGCAAACACATCACTAAAAAGGAAAACTACAGACCAATATCCTTCATGAACATACATGCAAAAATCTTCAACAAAATGCTAGCCAATAGACTCCAACAATGTATCAAAAAAAATAATACACTATGACCAAGTAGGGTTCATACCAGGTATGCAAGTGTAGTTCAACATTAGAAAAACAATCAATGTCATCCATCACATAAATAAAACAAAGGAAAAAAACACATGATCATATCAATGTAGAAAACACATTTGATAAAATCCAACACTCATTCTTGAGTTTAAAAAAAAAAAAAAAAAACTCTCAGCAAAATAGGAACAGAAGGGAAATTCCTCAATATAATAAAGGGCATATATGAAAAACCAACAGCCAACATTATTCTCAATGGAGCGAGACTGAATCATTCCCCTTGCGGACAGCAACCAGACAACGACACCCTCTATCATCACTTCTATTCAACATCGTATTGGAAGTCCTAGCCAGAGCAATAAGGAAAGAAAGGGAAATCAAAGGCATCTAAAGTAATAAGGAAGAAGTCAAACTATCCCGATTTGCTAATGATATGATCCTGTACCTAGAAAACCAAGAGACTCAGTCAAAAATCTACTGGAACTAATTGAGAAAGTTAACATCATGGCAGGATACAAGATCAACATACAAAAATCAGCTGGATTCCTCTACACCAGCAAAGAGATGCTGAAAAAGAATTAAGAAAATCAATACCATTTACAATAGCGATGAAAAATTAAAATACTTGGAAATGAATCTCAGTAGGGACAAAAGGAGCTCTGATGGTGTAGTGGATAAGGCACTTGACTGCTAACTGGAAGGTCAGTAGTTCAAACCCACCAGCTGCTCCACAGAAGGAAGACTGGGTGATCTACTTCCATAAAGAATTACTGCTTCAGAAACCCAAAGGAGGTCACTATGAGTCAGAAACAAGTCAATGGCAGTCAGTTTGGGTTTTTTTATTATTATTATTTATTTTTTTAGGGACACAAAAGAAAACTACAAAATGCTATTTCAAGAAACCATACAAGATCTACATAAATGGAAGAACATACCACGCTCATGGATAGGAAGATTGAACATTGTGAAAATGTCAGTACTATCCAAAGCAATCTATACATTCAATGCAATCCCAATCCAGACCCCTGGATTAAGGAATCAACATTCCTTAAGGACATGGAAAAACCAATCACTAATTTTATATGTAAAGAAAAGTGACCTCGGAGTAGCAAAGCACTATTGAAGAAGATCAAAGTAGGAGGTCTTACACTCCTGGCTCTCAAAACCTACTATACAACCACAGTAGTCAAAACTGCCTGGTATTGGTACAAAGACAGACACACAGACCAGTGGAACAGAATTGAGAATCCAGAAATAGATCCATTGACCTATGGTCAGTGGATTTTTTACAAAGGGCTGAAATCCATTACGTGGGGAAGAGATGGTTCCTTTTACAAGTGGTGCTGACAAAACTGGATATCTGTTTGCACAAAAATGAAACAAGATCTGTACCTCACATCATACACAAAAATGAACTCCAGATGGATCAAAGACTTAAATGTGAAAACTAAAACTATAAATTTCCTCAAGGAAAAATTAGGGGCAAATTTAGGGGCCCCAACTTATGGCATAAATAGACTGTCAAACATAACCCAAAATGCACAAACAGCAAAAGATAAACTAGATGAATGGCACTTTCTAAAAATTAGATTTTTATGTGCTTCTAAAGACTTCTTCAAAAGAGTAAAAAGAGAACCTACAGATTGGGAAAAAATATTTGGCAATGACATATCTGACAAGGAACTTATCTCTAAAATTTATAGAAAACCCCCAACACCTCAACAACAAAAAGACAAACAATCCACTTAAATAATGGACAGAAGACATGAATAGACATTTCACCAAAGAGAATATTCAGGCAACCAACAAACACATGAAGAAATGTTCATGATCATTAGCCATTAGAGAGATGCAAATCAAAACAACAATGAGATACCATCTTGCCCCAGCACTAGTAGCAAAGTTCAACAGACAGAAAATAAAAAATGCTGGAAAGTATGTGCAGAGAGTGGGATTCTTTGTGGAAAGTACTATGGCGATTTGTTAAAAAGTTGGAATTAGAAATACCATTTGATTCAGCAATCCCATTACTAGGTATATATCCTAAAGAAGTGAGAGCCAGGACATGAACAGATATATGCACACCCATGTTCAGCACAGCATTATTTACAATAGCAAAAATATGGAAACAACCTAGGTGCCGATCAACAGAAGAATGGATAACCAAACTATGGTACATACATACAATGGAATACTATGCAATGCTAAAGAATAGTGTAGAATCTGCAACACACCACAAACCATGGATGGACTTGAAGGACATTATGCTGAGTGAAATAAGTCAATCACAGAAGGACAAATATTGTGTTAGTACATTATTGTAAAAGGTAAAGGAAAGGTTTATATACAGAAGGAAACTTTTTTTTGTTGGTTACCAGGGGTGGGAGGAAAGGGAAAACTGCAAAAA
>NW_006921699.1:7067050-7076724 GCF_000298275.1 Orycteropus afer afer | reverse complement strand
GTACAGACAACAAAGATGAACCCTTTTGCACATACAGTACTTCATTGTTACTGAAGGCAAACATGGGTATATGGGTGGATAGATGGGTGGACAGGCTGAACTAGTAGGTATGTCTATGAAGTGGGGAGTATACCCAAGACCATGTATAGGGTTGGCAGACAATGGTCATATAAGTGTATTTGTATGATCTGTAAGAATTCCCAGGTTTATAGTAGAGCCGAGAAGGGACAAGGTTGTAGTCACTTCTTGATTATAGACAGTTACCCAGAGGGACTAAGTAGTTAAACCTATGGGCTCGGGACCGTAGCCACAGGAGACATCAAGCTCAACTGGTATAACATACTACACAAAACATTGTTCCACCTCCTACTTTGGCGAGTAGCGACTGGGATCTTAAAAGCTTGCAGCAGCCATCTAGATACAACGATGGGTCTCTCCTTGTCCAGAGCAAAGAAGAATGAAGAAAAACAAAGATTCATGGAAACAATTAGTCCTAGTGACCAGTACACCATGCGATCCACAGCCTGCATGACTATGAGACCAGAAGAACTAGATGGTGCCCGACTACCTCTGTCAACTACTTGGAGTGGGATCTATGTAGGAGATCCTGGATAGAGAGGGAGAACAATGTGGAACAAAACTAAAAATTATTTGGGGAAAAAAAAAGGGGGGGGGGAGAACAGGTTTGCTGATCTGATAGAGCCTGGTGAAACCACTGAGACTATGGCCCCTAGCTGCCCTTCAGGTCTGGAATTGAACCCACACCTGTGGCTTTCAGCCAAACAAAAGATAGGCATAGGAGCTGAACATTTACCTGAGGTAGATACACTCCTTAGAGAGAACAATCATGAGAGGAAAGAAGGGCTGTTTATGCACAGGGAGACAGCTCAGGGGGCAGGAGTGCATGGAGAGATGGACGCAGGAAGGAGGTAACTATCGGGAGAAAGTGGGAGGGGAGCTGTTGCATTGTGGTAAATTGTGGTCAATGTCATGAAACAAAGTGTATGTGAACTGCTGTATGGAAAGTTAATTTGCTCTGTAAATTTTCACCCAAATCACAATTTAGAAAAAAAAGGAAAGAGAAAGTGAGACCAATCCCAACACATTGGGTTTTAAAGCGTCCACCTAGAAGTGACATGCATCATATATGCTCACATGTTATTGGTGCAAACAACTCACCAAAACCAAACCAAACTCACTGCTATTATTCGATTCTGACTCATAGCCATCCCTGTCAGGTTTCCAAGGTTGTAAATCTTTATAGAATCAGACTGCCTCATCTTTCTTCTGCAGAGGGGCTAGTGGGTTCAAACCACCGACCTCCTGATTGGCAGCCAAATGCCTTAACCACACCACCACCAGAGCTCCTTAAACAAGTCACAGGGACATCTTACCATCAACATGGCAATGAAGTGCAATCCTACCACATGGCCAAGAGAAGAAACAGAAACATTTGGTAGGTGGTTCTTACAACCAGCATAGCAAATGTTTGTTTATTGGACAGAAACTCAGGGCCAGTCATCTGTAAGAGTATATTCATTGACCAACATGCACTGAGGCTGCTAATGAAAGCAAAGACTCAATTTGGCAATGGAAATATAAGTGGAATCCTAAACCGTATATCTCTTCTCGTTCTTCCTCTCGTTGGACCTCCCATTTGACTACGTCTTTGGCTATGATATATCATTGTTGTTGTTGTTAGCTGCCTCAGTCCAGCACATGGTGGACTCTTGGTGACCCCATGCACAATAGAACACAATACTACCTGGGGTCCAGAACCATCTCCATGACCAGTTGTGGACTGGACTGTAGTGATCCATAGAGGTTTCGCTGGCTGATTTTCAGAGTAAATCGCCAGACCTTTTTCCCTAGTTTGTCTTAATCTGGAACCTGTTCGATATCACAGTAACACTCAAGCCTCCACAGACAGACAGGTGGTGGTTGTGCACGAGGTCCTCTGCCTGGGAATTAAACCTGAGTCTCTCACATAAAAGGCAAGGATTCTACATATATCCAAATCATAAATACTCCACCTATGAGGTCCTACACATATCAGACTTGTGTTCTCCTGTATCTCTCCCTTTCCAGATTAGCCTGCAGATGTATTATATAAACTCCTTCAGGAAGAAGATCAAGCTAAAATGCTTAATCGAAGGCAGCTCCCTTCATGAAGCAGAAAGTGGTCCAAAGAAGCAGGCTAAGATTAGAATGGTGTCTCTTTTTCCTCATTCTTCCTCAAAGACTCTGGATTTGCTCCCTTTGCATTTTCTTCCTCTGTACGGACCACTGAGAAGAGGACTTCAGATTCTGATGCAACCATGGCTCCTCTGGGTGAGGCTAAGAAACTTCCAAAACCATAAAGATGTCCAAACATTGGCCCAGCTTCCTCCAAACAGACATAAACGGCCTTGCTCACATCCGGGCCCACCACATCCCCTTCTGTGGGCCTCAGGCACCATCTGGCACCTCCACCCTCAGGCAGCCCATAGCTACACAGTGGTAGGAAGTGAGGCAGGGGAGAAGATTCAGACACACCCAAGCCCAACTACCCCACAGCTACAAGGAAGGGGAGTCTTTGATGGTGCCTACCTTCACCCTTCGGCTGAGCAGTGACAGCCTGCATGCTGAGAGTCAGTGCCAAGCCGCCCCAAATCCGGGTATTTTTAGCCTGTTTGTTTATCCAATTTCAAGCTAACTCTATGTCACCACTTGTTATCATAACAGAGAGCACCTGGACGTGTCTCAAAAAAGCAACAAATAAGCTTTGGAGAGTGCCGGGGATTGCCAGAACACCAACCGTGTTTCCAGCCTGATGCCCTAGTTGTGACAAAGCAGATTCTTTTCTTCCCTTCACACGAAAAGCCTAATCCAGATAAGCCAGCCAACAATGGCTGCCTGGCCTCCAAGACCTTCCTTCTCTCTCATCACCTCTGAGCCTGGTGACGGGACACACATCCAGTGACCTCAGCCTGGCATGGGCCAAAATGTGGGTTCTGGCCAAACACCAGGTCCCAAGACAGTCTCAACACTCAAGGCATCAGCTTAGGCCAAGGACGATTTCCCTCCCCTCCACATGCCAGCCTCTGGCCAAGCTGTCCACCAATACCCAGAGCAGCCAAAGATTTGGACATTCTTGAGGGTCAGGTAAAGTCAGTGACACCTATCTGGACAGGCTAGGAGAGAAAGAGAATCATTATCCTGACCATGTCCTGCCAACCCTGTCCACTGAAAGGCCACAGACAATTGCAGCAGGGTTGGACTTCCACTAACAGAGCTGGGTGCCAGAGGGTCTGCAAAAAATGAGTACCCAGGTAGCTAATCCAGAATGTCCTCCTCATGTCTACCACACATGCATCAATCTGATCTGCTCTAGCCAAGTTCCAAGGCTCAAATCTTCTCTCAGCCTGACTTCTACCATCACCTTCATCAGTGGCTCCCACTAACTGAGCACATGCTATGCCCAGACCCTACGGAAGGCCTTCACAGACCAGACCCTGCATGCCTCACAGTCATCCTCATTATCATATTAGGTTAATGAACTTACCATGGCCATATAGCTAAGAAGCAGCAGTACTCAGACCTTTCTGCCTCCATGTATGGTCTTTCTCTGGCTGGCTCTCATCTATGGCTGAAGAGAAGGAAGGGTGACAGGAGCCCATAGGGACATCTCTCCACCCCAGTTTTTACCAGGATTCAGGTGTCAGGTCCAGCACCACTCTCACTGAGCAAGTACCATGTGCTGTGCAGGCAGCTCACGAGGAGGCCTCACAGGGGCCCAGACCCATACCTAGCACCCAGGAGATAGCCCAGAGAGCATCACACTGAATAAGCCCTACTCCCCATTCCCACTGTCCCCCTGACTGAGGTCCACATCACCTCCAGGCTAGATTTCCTAACAGCCTTTCATGTGATCTCCTTGTTCTAGTTAGTCCATCCTGACACCCAATCTATGACTCTCAAATCTTCTGCTCCACAACCTTCAATAGTTCTCATCATGTCCTCGTCCATTTGACATGATGAGAACAAAAAAATAAAAAAAGGTTTTGAGCACCCACCATGTGCTAGGCACTGTGCTGGGAGCTGTGGCTACAATGGCAAACAAGATAAAGTTTATGTCCTAGCTAGGGACACCTACTCTCCACAAAGTGGTTAGACCTTCAATGTCTAAAAGCACTAGTTCTGCAGTCAGACCTCATGAATTCAAATCTTATCTCTGCCACTTACTGTGTATGTCGGTTGTTATTATTACTACAACTATCACCACCTCTACTAGTCCTTTGGCCCTGGACATTGACCCCAGAGTAACTCCTGGGCAAAGAAAGCAATCAGTGTGAATGGGGAATGACTCCTTGGCGGTGCCCTTTTCCTCAATCTCAATTGCTGTGAGTAGTGGAGGGTGAGTCATAAGATTTGTTGTCGTTGTTGTTGTTGTTTGCCATTGAGTCGGCCCCGACTCATAGCGACCCCTCCTTGGGTTTCCGAGGCAGTATCACTACGGAAGTAGGAATACCCAACCTTCCTTCCGAGGAGAGGCTGGTGGGTTTGAACCGCCAGCCCTCTGGTTAGCAGTCAAGTGCCTTAGGCACTATGCTACCAGAGCTCCTTGTAAGATTTGGACGAGGACTAAGTATGGAGACCAGAGCAGGAAGCAGGGGACAGTCACAGAAGGTCTTGAACAGTTGGTAGTGTCTTGGCTTTGTTCTTTCCCTCACAGAGGCTCTAGGCAGGGGGTATAACCCCAGAATTGCCATGAAGGGGCAGCCACAGTGGTCAAGTTATCTAAGGCAGCCACAGTGGTCAAGACAGATGAGACAAGGAAAAGTTGAAGTTGGAGAGGTCATTGAGGAAGAGAGGAACCTTAGGTGAGAAGTGCTGAGGGGCTGTCCTGGCATCATGGCAGGGTCTGTGGAAGGGAAGAAGGCAGATTATGAAGAGCAGAGTATGGAGGCGCTAATGACTGATGGCTCACAAGAGCAGGACAGGAAGCAGGCCAGGACCAAAGCACAGGCAGTTCCACTCTTCAGACTGATACCAGGTGGTGGGGGGAAGGAGGTGTCTCACCCACTCTATTCGCTTCTCAGCACAGAAATTTCTATGCCATGGCCTAGAACTGGACAACTCAGCAATGACCAGATGTCCCAAAGGAAGCTGCCCCAGATCTAAGTCCCAAGGATGAGACAGCTCTGAGAGATAATATCACATCCATTCCCCATCTCCAGGTGGGACTGCTTGCCCAGCCAGGCAGGAAGAAGGCTGCCTCCCACCCTTACCTTGGTCTAACGGCTGCTCCATTTGTCCACCCATATAGAGAAGTGAAGTCACAGCCATATCTTCCCAGCATTCCAGGCAGGCATCCTCTCTCACTTAGAAGAGTGGTCCCACCAACATGTTCCATGGGCTGCCTTTGCCACTTCTTGACTGGCATGTGTAACAGAACAGGCATGTGGTGGGTGCACCAAGACCACCAGTGCCTCTGTAGAGTGCTGACCTGCCAGTGATGGGAAGGCTACACTGACCAACCACATAGTACTCTGTTTAAACCCATCTCAGGAACTACCTGTGGCTGTGAGACATGTGGAGCAGCAACTCAACCTCACACAAGCAAATCAAAGCAAAACATAACCACAATGAGGTACCATTTTTACTTACCAGGCTGGCAGAGGTCAACAAGTTTGATAATGTTCTATGTCCAAAACCAAAAAACAAACTCACTGCCATTGAGTTGATCCAACTCATAGCAACCTCTCCTTGGGTTTCCAAGGTAGTATCACTACAGAAGTAGATTGCCCAATCTTCCTTCCAAGAAGCGGCTGGTGGGTTTGAACCATCAGCCTTCTGGTTAGCAGTCAAGTCCCTTAGGCACTATGCCACCAAAGCTCCCAATGTTCTGTGTAGATGAAGATATTGAAGATATGGGCCAATAAGTCACTCATATCTGGTTGGTGGTAGGTCCCTAGGTGGTACAAATAGTTTGGGCCCAACTGCTAATGTATAATTTGGTAGTTCAAACCCACCCAGTGGTACCATGGAAGAAAAGGCTCAATGGCAACTAATAACAATATATCTGTTGGTGGGGGAGTAACTTCAACTTCCTTGAAGGGCAATATGGCACAGAATCAATCAAACTTAAAAATGCATGTACATTTTCCCAACCACTGTGGAAAGCAGTATGGTGATTCCTTAAAAAGTTGGAATTAGAAATACCATTTGACCCAGACATTCCATTACTAGGTATATATCCTAAAGAAGTGAGAGCCATGACAAGAGCAGACATATGCACACCTATGTTCATCGCAGCACTATTTACAATAACCAAAAGATGGAAACAACCTAGGTGTCCATCAGCTGAGGAATGGATAACCAAACTATGGGACATACACACAATGGAATACTATGCAACCCTAAAGAATAATGTAGAATCTGCAAAACACCACATAACGTGGATGAACTTGGAGGACATTATGCTGAGTGAAATAAGTCAATCACAGAAGGACAAATATTGTATTAGTCCGTTATTGTAAAAGTCAAGGAAAGGTTTATCTATGGAAGGAAATTTTCTTTGTTGGTTACCAGGGGTGGGAGGGGAGGATAGGGAACACTGTTAGATAGGTAGAGATAAGTATGGATTTGGGTGAAGAGAAGGGCAGTGTACCAAATGTGAGTTATCAACATGGAGGCATTGAGGAAGAGAAAGACATAGAGAGGTACATGGGAGGTATAGACAACAAAGATGAACCCTTTTGCACATACAGCACCGCATTATCAGTGAAGGAAAACATGGGTATATGGGTGGATAGATGGGTGGACAGGCTGAACTAGTAGGTATGTCTATGAAGTGGGGAGTATACCCAAGACCATGTATAGGATTGGCAGACAGTGGTCCTATAAGTTTATTTGTATGATCTGAATGCCCAGGTCTATAGTAGAGCTGACAAGGGACAAGGTTGTAGTCACTTCTTGGTCACAGCCAGCTATCCAGAGGGACTGAGTAGTTGAACCAGTGGGCTTGGGACCACAGTGGCAGGGGACATCAAGCTCAGTTGGCATAACATATTACACAAACATTGTTTCACCTCCTACTTTGGTGAGTAGCGACTAGGATCTTAAAAGCTTGCAAGCAGCCATCTAGATGCAACAATGGGTCTCTCCTCATCCAGAGCAAAGAAGAATGAAGAAAACCAAAGATTCATGGAGACAATTAGTCCAAGTGACTGGTACACCATGTGACCCACAGCCTATACGACTATGAGAACAGAAGAACTAGATGGCACCCAGCTACCACTGTCAACCACTCAGAGGGGGATCTATGTTGGAGATCCTGGATAGAAAGGGAGAACAATGTGGAACAAAACTCAAAATCATTTGGGAAAATGAAAGGGGCAGGGGGGGGACCAGGTTTGCTGGTCTGATAGATCTTGGTGGAACCACTGAGACTATGGCCCTTAGCTGCCCTTCAGGTCTAGAATTAAACCCACAGCTGTGGCTTTCAGCCAAACAAAAGACAGGCATATGAGTTGAACATTACCTGAGGTAGATACATCCCTTGGAGAGAACAATCATGGGAGAAAGAAGGGTTGTTTATGCACAGGGAGACAGCTCAGGGGGCAGGAGTGCATGGAGGGAAGGACACAGAGAAGAGGTAACTACTAGGAGGAAGTGAGAGGGAAGCTGTTGCACTGTGGTAAATTGTAGTCAATGTCATGAGACAAAGTGTATGTGAACTGCTATATGGAAAGTGAAATTGCTCTGTAAATCACAATTTAAAAAAAGAGAGAGAGAGAGAGAAAATGCATGTAAATTTTGAGAAGCCTCTCCACCTCTGGGAATTTCTCCTATAAGTCACATGTCTAGTAAGACATTTACTGCAGCAGCACTGAATCATCATAGCAAGAGAACAGAAAGCAACCACAAAGCCCAATAACAGGCCACTGGTCAGAAAAATGTATGGTTCCTCTGTATAATGGAACATTATGTACCTACTGGGATGGCTTGCATGTTGCTATGATGGTCTAAGCTATGCCACCAGTATTTCAAATACCATCAGGGTCACCCATGGTGGACAGGTTTCAGTGGTGCTTCCAGACTAAAGCAGACTAGGAAGAAAGGTCTTGTGACCTACGTCAAAAAAATTAGCCAATGAAAATCCTATGGACCACAATAGAATATTGTCTAACTTTCTTGCTTTGCACACAACACCAAGAGGGATCAATTACTGAGAAGGACATCATGTTTGGTGAAGTAAAGGGCCAGCAAGAACAAGGAAGGCCCTCCATGAGATGGACTGACACGATAGTTACAATGATGGACTTGAACGTGCCAGCTATCAGGAGGATGATGCAGGACATGGCAATTCATTCTGTTGTGTATGAGGTTGCCTTGAGTCAGAGCTGAGTAGATGACAACTAACAACATTAAAAAGGCGGCTCTGTGCAAGCTGATATGGAATGAGTGCCAAGATGTGCCAAGTTTTAAAAGGAAAAAGCAATGGGCAGCTTAGCATGCAGAATACACTGCTGTTTATGTAAAAGAAAAAGGTTAAGGGTATCAAATACATGCACAAGCACTGATACCTACATGCTTGAGTGAACACATCTCTGGAAGGACACAAAGGTACACTGGTTAACAGTGGTTGTCTCAAGGGAAGGAAATTGGGTGGATAGAAATGGTGGAGGAGGCAGTTGTCACTGTCCACTCTTTTGTACCACACCCCCTACAGCTTTACTGTATCTGTATTACCTTAAAGAAATCAACAAACCTTACAAGAAAGCGTTTCTTATGCCCGCATCCATCTATGTTAGATTCTTCCCACCCTGACCCCTAAAGATTGCAACCATGTGCTTTGTCACCAGATCCTCAGGGTCTCACACTGTGCTTGGCACATGAGGTGACTGGAAAGGAACTGGGAAGGGAGGGGTCAGCACTTCCAGTTCAAGGGTTTCCACTTCTCCCTGTCAAGCTGGCAGAGGTCAGAGCTTGCTCTCCTACCAGGGTTGTGGGGGAAGACAGGGGCGGTAGGCTTCTATACATAATTCCACCTAGGATGAGTCAACAGCCAGGATAGACAGGAGCACCCCATAGGCTGACCCCAAAAGTTGAGAAGGATGACAAGGCAGAAAATGGGTACCATGACCACTGAGAGAGAGGCTTTAGAGTCTGAGTGGACCCCCTCAGACCAAGCTACCTCCATCTGCAAGGGCATCTCTGAGAAGCCACAAGGCCCTGCCACAGGGTCACCACCTTCATTGAGGAAGCTGACCATGCATTTCAACAGTACTGACAGGCTGCCCCCTCTGTTATGGGCCTCTGCTCCATCAGCTGGGCTGAGCCAGCCCATTCTACCTGATTCCACGTTCCAAAGACAGTCACTGATTATGCAATGCTGCTATTTATCAAGCCCAGTGTTCTCACACAAGTCACCATGACCTGGCAGTGGGCCCAGGGGTTGACCCTTCCCATCCCTGCTTGGCACCTACCTGAGCGAGCAGGTTTTTCCAGCAGTCAAATACCACTCCAACACTTACTGTCTGGGTAATCTGGGGCCAGTCATTTCATTTCTGGTGCCTAAGTCTCCTCACCTGTAAAATGGGCTCATGATGGAGATCTCTCTCTCCCTCTCTCTCTCTCTCTCTCTCTCCCTCTCTCTCTCTCTCCCTCTCTCTCTCTCTCTCTCTCTC
>NW_006921699.1:7058474-7066950 GCF_000298275.1 Orycteropus afer afer | reverse complement strand
CTCTCTCTCTCTCTCTCTCTCTCACACACACACACACACACACATGATGATGTGAGGATTGAATGAGATCATGAACCCAGCACACTTAGCACAGTTCAGTAACTGATGGCTGCCATCAGAATTATCAGAGGCCCTAGGAAATCCATCTCATTCACCTGCTGGGGCCTTCTCAGTGCTCAGATCTATGCAGGGAAGGGTGAGAACAGGTCTGAGGAGAAGAGGGCCACTCCTGCCTGACCTTGGCATTCTGCAACAACCAGTAGCAGCGCCTCCATCCGCACCTTTGTTTGCTCTCTCATCTCTCCCCTGCACAGGCCTTCTCATCCCAGACCCTGCTCCTGGAGCAGCAGCAAATCCTTGTCAGCAAACAGCACATTAATTGCTTCTTGGCCAGGTTTCAAATGATATCACAGAACCATGCTGCTCAATTTGAGCGAATGGAAAGGAGGAAGGAGGGGTGCCCAGCAACTCACGCAACAGCCCAGGATGATGGGTAGCTCCAGTTACTAATTAATTGACTGCTCAGATGGAACAAATCTGAAACCCCAACAGGTTGGATGAGCGAGCCCTGGGCTCCCCGCCAAGCCTTTTCATTAGAGGAGAGCAGAATGCTGTTTCAACCCCCTTCAGGAGGGGGAGCCCTGGAGCCCTGCCATCCACTGTCCAGAGCACCTAACAGAGGCCAGCGACCTGATCAGGAGACCTCTAAGCCATTCATTCACTCACTCATTCATTCATTCACCCAGCATGTGCTGACCTTCTACTATTTACCAGGAGGGCCAGGTGTGTCTGCAGTGTTCATTGCTGTATCCCAGACCTAGCACAGTGCCCAGCGTTAATATATACATACACCTCAAGTAAATGAAAGAACATCACAGTGGATGAAATAATGAGTAGCAAGTATGGTATAAGTTTCTAGGATACAACCATGAACAAAACTAACAAAGGCCCTGACCTCATGGTGCTTACATTCTGGTACAAGGATTGCTATTAACCAAATAACCAGACAGATAAAAGCAATATTGTAGTCATGTTAAGAATCATGAAAAAGAGGCCCACCAAACTAGAGAGTGATAATAGTCCCATCCTGTCCCTCCAACTAGAGACTCAGAGGCAGCTGCACCCACATGGCTTCTCCTCTGAACCCCATCACCACAGAAGACTACCCACTCATGGTCTCTGTGGTCTCATGACTCACTGGGCTGGGGCAGAGTAGTTTGGGGAGTATATGGGTGAGGTTGCCTGGAAAGCATGTCTCCAGGGCACTTCCCTGCAGCAGTAGGGGCAGTGGACACTGATGCACACATAGGACCCAGCAATGTCCAGACCCTGTAGAACCCCAGCACTCCCTAGGGACTTCACAGCCAGGTCCTGGGCACAGTCTGCAAGAGTATTCCAACCATCATTCCCAGCTTAGGTCTCTGGGCTTCTCAGCACCTCATTGTCAACATGAAGGCACCCACCATTGACCTTGTATTCCTGAGGCTGAGAAGGGTATATTTTCAGAAGAATGTATTTTGGGGGAGGGCAAGGAAACAGGCCTGGGCTTGAGTCCCAACTCTGCTCCTTCCTACTGTGAGACCTGGAGTAAATTGCTTAGCCACCTGAGACTCGATTACTTCATTTATAAAATGGGAATAAAACTGTCAGCTGAAAAGCAGCCACCAAGTCACATGTACAAAAATATTAAAGGCACAGACTGGGGAGGCTAACTATCAATGACTTCTCTAATGAGTGTTAGAATGAAGGATGTGCAACCATCCTGGGCCCTAAGTTCTGCTTCTCCTGACAGGTCTTTCTACCTAGGCCATGGTTTATTGACCCAGGTATGTGTGTAACTAGCTCCCACCTGCCTCCTCCTTAGGCCAGGAGTCACAAACCCAGAACCTTTCCCACCCAGAGCTGCCTAACATTTGTAAAGGGGCAAACTTCTTTTAAATGTCATGGTCTATATTGGTATCAAGGAGCTCTAGTAGCACAGTGATTAAGGCATCTGACTGCTAACCAGAAGGTGGTAGTTCAAACCCACCAGCCACTCCATGGAAGTAAGACTGGGTAATCTACTTCCATAAAGATTTATTGCCTCACCTTTCATCCAAATCATTAAAAAAAAAAAAAAATTACTG
Source organism: Orycteropus afer afer (assembly GCF_000298275.1). NCBI lineage: Eukaryota > Metazoa > Chordata > Mammalia > Tubulidentata > Orycteropodidae > Orycteropus > Orycteropus afer. The sequence continues at coordinate 7,064,824 of NW_006921699.1, read as the reverse complement.
CCTCAGAAACCGAATGGGCATCACTATGAGTCAGAATCAACTCAATCTCAGTGGGTTTGGGTTTTTTGTTTGTTTGTTTTTCCAGTGGCACAGTGCTGAAGGCATTTGACTGCTAACCAGAAGGTTCGTAGTTCAAACCCACCAGCCACTCTGCAGAAGAAAGCCAGGGCAATCTACTTCCATAAAGATTTACTACCTCAGAAACCCTGTGGGGGTCACTGTGAGTAGGAATCAACTCCACGGCAGTGGGTTTGGTTTTTGGTTTATATTGGTATTAATTCAGTGATGGCTCCAGGATTTCTACAAAAGAGGAACATACTCACTGCCATCTGGTTAAGAGAAGCTGGGAATTTGAGATTTACATGGATTGTGTGTTTATTTGGGGTATCACTGGGAGGTGTTGATGGAAACTGGGGGACATCCCTTGAAACCACCATTGTTATTCATAATAACAGCTACAATCTCCTTCATTTATTCAATCAGACACTAAGCCAAGGGCTTTACACACATAATCTCATTTAATTCTGTTACTAACCAATGAAATACATATTCCCATTTTGCAGATAAGGAAACCAAGGATTAAAGAGGAGAAATAACTTGCCCAAAATCCTGTAGGGCCATGACTTGAACCCAGCTCTGTCAGATCCCAAATCCACCATGGTTGTTAAATGCAACTGTTCTGCTCCTGGCCTTCCTCCTTGGCTGCCCCACGCTCTGCTCGCCTTCCACTCGAGGACACCTGCCCCACTCCGCCCGACCACCCAGGCCGCCAGTCTGCAGCTGGAGGGCTTCAAACTTCAAACTTCCCGCTAATGGATTTCTGAGCAGGATCTTTTTTTTTTTTTTTTGCTGGCGGGAGGCTGAAAAGGCTGTGCCTCTTGGTTATTGCCGTCTAGGGCTTTTGGAAACATTAGGGGAGCTTAGACCAATTTAGGAGGCTGGTGGGCTCTCGCTCAGGTCTGAGCCCCTTGCTTGGGACCTCCCCAGCTTGGGGGGATGTGAGGGCTGCTCCAAATTCCCTTTTCTTGACACACCTGACAGATTCTCTTGCCCAAATGCCGGCCTAGCCCTTGAGACTGTACCGCACAATGAGGCTCGACCTGCAAGGAATGTCTCCATAATCCTCGGGCTCTGCACAGGGCAGCCAGTTTGCACAGAACGGCAGCAAATCCCAGGATAAAAGCAGAAGCCATCCTGTTGACAATTCATTCGTGTTTCTCCCCCAAATCCATCCACAACAGAACTGTTAAGCTCATGTTTCCTCTCCTGTTGCAAACAATTGTAAAAATGATTGGTATCTGCCCTCAGCCTAGAGCCCGTCTGCTTCATCCCCAGGCTAAATCTTTCGGGAAGGGCTGCTTGCGTAAAAAACATGCATTCTCAAGACGTGTAGATAATGGTTACTCTTAGAGACTCTAATCACTCACTCAGCTCAAAGAAGAAAAATGCAAAGGCTAGTCAACATAACTGCTGACTTTCTGGAAACCAGAGGCCTTTCGCAGACCTAGGGCTGGGTACCTCAGGGTAGGAAGGCTGGGGTTGTGCCTAGAAACCGGACTGTTCCACAAGGTGTTATTCTGCCACTTGAGCTCCTGTGACTAGTTCTCTAACCTCTTGCAAGCATCTCTTTTTCCTTTGTCTATAGCTCTACAATCTCCTCTTCTCAAAGTAGCAACAGTATCAGAGAATAGGATAGAGGGTATAAAGGAGAGAACTCAGACTGGGGGTCAGGACACCTAGTCCTGATCCTGGCTCCAACACTTACTGTCTGTGCCTTCATGGGAGAGCCTTCCTTTTGCCGTTCTTTGGTTTCTTCATCTGGACATTTGGAACTGACCTTCCCTAAGGCTCCACCCAGCTAACATCCCATGGGTGGGACATCCTGATTCAGAGATGTTTAAGCCAGAAAGCACTGCAAAGCCCAGTGCCAACAGCCAGTCCCCAGGGAAGTCAGGAAGCCAGCATCTTTGGAGCCATTTGTTGCAGCTAGATATATACACACAGGACTCCAGAGGTTCAGATTAACTGAAGAAAACATTTTTATTAGCCTTGATGAGCCCAGAATGGATATTCTGATGCACAGATTTTTTTTAAAAAAAGTTTAAGTTATTGTGATGCATATACCTTATATGCTTCCCTATATTCATCTTCCCTTCTTTAACAACAGCTTTAATTTGGTTGGGGTGGTTGGAGGAGCTATCCCTTCCATATTCTTAGTCCACAAAGGATGGAGCACAAGTCTCATATCTAATCAATCAGTATAGTGCATTTCCTTAGCCAATAAGTCGGAGGAAGCCATGTGACCAAAGCCAATTAAATTAGGGTGAGCCACAAGACCTTTGCTAGGAATGCTGAGACAAAGCTTCTCAAACAATCTCATGAACCAGGTAAGATACGATATGGGGGTAGAGCTGCTAAAGCCATGTTTTACCCATGTGGAGACTGAGAATAGAACTTACTTGACTTTCAAAAGCCAAGGAAAGGGGAGGGGGAGAAAAAAACATTCTGGCAATATAATTTGGGTACTGGATCAAGCTACACCTGATCTCCCCACAGATTGTTCAGATAGAGAATATTTAAAAAATTCAAATCTGATTCCTCATATTCCTAATTCTCCCTTTAAAGGAGTCTTTTGCACAAATATAAAAATAAATTAAAAATCAAGGGTTGGGAAAAAAAATATCAAGCTAATGGCAACCAAAAAAGACTAGGAGTAGCAATATTAATTTCTGATAAATTAGACTGTAAGGTGAAAACCAATATAAGGTACAAAGAAGGGTATTATATGATGATAAAAGAGTCAACTGACCAAGAAGACATAACCATAATAAATATCTGTGCACCCAACAAAAAAGTTCTAAAATACATAAAGTGCATCAACAGAATTGAAAGGAGAAATAGACAATCTCAAACAGTAGTAGGAAACTTTAATTAGAAAAAAAAAAAAAACTCAGCAAAGATACACAAGATCACAACATAATCAATTAATTTGACTTCACAGACATACACACTCCACCCATCAAAAACACAATACATATTCTTTTCCAGTGCATATGAACCATTCTCCAGAAGACACCATATGTTAGGCTACAAAACAAGTGTCAAATTTTAAAAACATCAAAATATTACAAAGCATCTTCTTAGATCACAGCACTAGCAATCACTGATAGGAAAACCAAGGGAAAAAATAACAAATTCATGGAAACTGAACAACACACTGCTCAAGAACTACTGGGTAACAGAAGAAATAAAATGTGGTTGGGGCGGGGGGACCTAGAAACAAACAAAAATGAAAATACAACATACAAAAAAATGCACATATAAGAAAAAAAAATACCAAAATCAACACCTTAATCCAACAACTCCAACAATTAGAAAAAGAGCAACAAAATGCCTATAGCCTCCAGAAGAAAGGAAATAACAAAGATCAGAGCAGAAATAAACAAAGCAGAAAGAAGAACAACAGAAAAAATCAGCAAGACTAGAATCTGATGCTTAAAAAAAACTGACAAAATTGACCAACACGGGCAAATTTAACTAAGGAAAAGAAAGAGAAGATTCAAATAACACAAATAATAACAGAAATGTATGCTGCCACAACAGAACCAACCAAAATAAAAAGAAGTACAACAGAATACTGTGAATAACTGTACTCCAACAAACCTGAAAACCTGGAAGAAATGGGCAAATTTCTAGAAGCACATGACCTACATAAAGTAAGACAAACTGAGATAGAAAATTTGAACAGGCCTCTAACAAAAGAAGAAGCTTAGCAGATCATTAAAAAACAAAACAAAACAAAACAAAAAAGTCCCCATTAAAAAAAAATGTCCTGGCCCAGTTGGCTTCACTGGAGATTCTATAAAACGTTCAGAAAAAAGCTGATACCAATCCTAAGCAAACTGTTCCAAAACATAGAAAAGGATGAAATACTCCCAAATTCATTCTATGAAGCAAGAACCCTGATGTCAAAGCCAGGGAAAGACACCACTAAAAAGAAAAATTAAAGACAAATATCCCTCATGAGAACAGACTTAAAAATCTTTAACAAAATCCTAGTCGATAGAATCTAACACTATATATAAATAATAATAATATACCATGACTAAGTGGAATTCATACCAGGTATGCAAGGATGTTCAAGACTAAAAAACAATCACTGTAAACAAAGGGAAAGAAAGAACCACATGACCATATCAATTGATGCAGGAAAATCATTTGTTAAAATCCAACACCCATTTCTGATAAAAACCCTCAGCAAAATAGGAATAGAAGGGACATTCCTCAACATTATAAAAGGTAGCTCTGGTGGTGTAGTGCCTAAGGCATTTGACCGCTAACCAGAAGGCTAGTGGTTCAAACCCACCAGCCATTCCTCGGAAGGAAAGTTGGGCAATCTACTTCCATAGTGATACTGCCTCGGAAACCTGAGGAGGGGTTGCTATGAGTCAGATCTGACTCAATGCTGCCTCACAAACCCGAGGAGGGGTCACTATGAGTTGGATCCAACTCAACAGCAGTGAGTTTGGTTTTTTGTTTTTATACAAAACCACAGTCAACATATTATTCTCAAAGGAGAGAGACTTGATGCATTCCCCTTGCTAACAGGAACCAGACAAGCATACCCTCTATCACTACTTCTATTCAACATTCTATTGGAAATACTAGCCAGGGAAATAAGGCAAGAAAGAGAAATAAAAGGCATCTAAATTGGCAAAGAAAAAGTAAAATGGTATTTGCAGACAATATGATCCTTGTTGTTGTTGTTGTTGTTATGTGCCGTCGAGTCAAACCCGACTCATATGATCCTACACATAGAAAAACCAAGAGACTAAGCAAGAAAACTACTGGAACTAATTGAAAGATTCAGCAAAGTGGCAGGAGAGAAGATCAACATAAAAAATCAGTTGGATTCCTCTATACTAACAAAGAGATCTCTGAAAAGGAAGTAAAGAAAGCAATACCAAGTACAATAGTGTTTTGGTCCTCTAGTGCTGCTGTAACAGACGTACCACAAATGTATGGCTTTAACAAATAGGGATTTATTCTCTTACAGTTTAGGAGGCTAGAAGTCAGAGTTCAAAGTGCCGGCTCTAGGGGTAGGTGAAGGCTCCTAGACCTGGGGCTTTAGCTCTGCCTCTTACTCCTGGAGTTGGAGGCTTCCCTTAGGTAGCTACTGAGCCTGACAAAGCCAAGTAAAATGCCACAGTCCCAAGACTGTCAAGCAACATGGCACAAGACTAGTTAAACAGTCCCAAAATCAGCAGACAACATGGCAGGCTGCTGAATAAAGACTCAACTACATGCAGGGTCCCAACATGCCAGAAAAGCTCAGACACCTCTCTCAAGGCTTCTTCTTATATACTAGAAGCAGACCATACCCCTAAGACAAATACTCAGCTGCTCACAGTAGATTCCACATGGAGTTGATTACCAATCTTATCATAGGGAATACCTACATCCAGCTGCCCAGTCACATTGACATTTAACCTTAACTACCACAAATAACTACCAAAAAGATTACATACTTAGGAATAAATCTTACTGGGCACACACACTACAGGCCTACACACACAAAAAAAAAAAACCCTACAAAACACTGCTATTAAAACTATAAGAGATCTACATAAATGCAAGAACATACCAGGCTCATGGATGGGACAATTAACATTGTAAAAATATCAATACTACCCAAAACAATCTATTGATTCAATGCAATCCTCACCCAGATTCCATCAACATTCTTTAAGGACCTGAAAAAAACTGATCACTAATTTTATATGGAAAGGAAAGAGAGCTCAGATAAGCAGAGCACTACTGCAGAAGAAAAACAAAGTAGGAGGTCTCATGCTTCCCGATCTCAAAATCTACTATATAGCCATGGTAATAAAAACAGCCTGGAATTGGTACAATAATAGACACGTTTGTTGCTGTTAGGTGCCGTTGAGTCGCTTGTGACTCATAGCGACCCCATGCACAGCAGAACGAAACACCGCCTGATCCCGAGTCAGCTCCAACATCCTTGCTATACTTGAGCCCATTGTGGCAGCCACTGTGTCAACCCTTCTCGAAGGTCTTCCTCTCTTTTGTCAACCCTCCATCTTACCAAGCATGACATCCTTCTCCAGAGAATGGTCCCCTCTGACAACATGACCAAAATAGGTGAGACGATGTCTGGCCATCCTTACTTCCAAGGAGCATCTCGGCTGCACTTCTTCCAGGACAGATCTGTTAGTTCTTTTGGCAGTCCATGGTACCTTCAGCATTCTTTGCCAGCACCACAACTCAAAAGCATCAACTCTTCTTTGGTCTTCTTTATTCATTGTCCAGCTCTCACATGCATACGAGGT
>NW_006921699.1:7012051-7056049 GCF_000298275.1 Orycteropus afer afer | reverse complement strand
CTGGACTATTCATGAAGTTGTGCAGTAATGTATCAGACAGTGTTTCTCTGGTATTCATAAGGTTTTCCCTGGCCAATTCTTTGAGAAGTGGATGGCCTCCTTCTTCTTCCTAGTCTGTCTCAGTCTGCAAGCTGGGCTGATGCCTTGTGCACCATGTTCACCCCACTGGGTTTGAAACACCAGTGGCACAGCCACAAGACTCACAGCAACACTTCACCACAGTAGGACAAATGGACAGACAAGTTTGTCTCCCTTAATAGACACATAGACCAGTGGAACAGAATTGAGAATCCAGAAATAGATCCATCTACCCATAGACAGCTGATTTTTGACAAAGGGCTAAAACCCATTAAATAGGGAAAAGATACTCTCTTTAATAAATCGTTCTGGCAAAACTGGATATCTGTTTGTAGAAAAATGAAACAAGATCCATACCTCACACCATACACAAAAATGAACTCAAGATGGAGCAAAGATCTAAATGTAAAAATCAGAACTTTAAAGTTCATCAAAGAAACACAAATGCTCGTTGCAGCACTATTTACAATGGTAAAAAGATGGAAACAACATAAGTGCCCATCAAAAAAAGAATGGATAACCAAATTATGGTATGTACACACAATGGAATATTATGCAACACTAAATAATGTAGCAACTGCAAAACACCACATAATATGGATGAACTTGGAGGACATTATTCTGAGTGAAATAAGTCAATCACAGAAGGACAAATATTGTATTAGTTCACTACTATAAAAAGTCAAGGTAAGGTTTGTATATGGAAGGAAACTTTCTTTGTTGGTTACCAGGGATGGGAGGGGAGGGAAGGCAACATTGCTAGATAGGTAGAGACAAGTATTGATTTGGGTGAAGGGAAGGTCAATGTACCAAACTTGAGTGATCATCATGGTGGCACTGAGGAAAAGGAAGACATAGAGAGGTACACAGGAGGTATAGACAACAAAGATGAACCCTTTCACATATACAGTACTGCATTGTCTGTAATGGCAAGCATTGATCTACAGGTGGATAGATGGGTGGCCAGGCTGAATGATCAGGTATCTCTAGGCAGGGGTAAGTATGCCCATGACCATGAAAAGGGTTGCCAGACAATGTTTCTACATGTGTATTTGTATGTGCTGAAAGAATGTTCAGGTGTAAAGCAGAGCTGACAAGGGACAAGTTTGTGGTGGCTTCTTGGTCACAGCCAGCTACCCTAAAGGAGTGAGTAGTTGGACTTGTGGGCTCAGGACCATAGTTGCAGGGGACAGCAAGCTCAATTGGCATAACATACTATACAAAACATTGTTCCACCTCCTACTTTGGTGAGTAGCAACTGGGATCTTAAAAGCTAGCAAGCTGCCATCTAGATGCAACGATGGGTCTCTCCTCATCCAGAGCAAAGAAGAATGAAGAAAACCAAAGACACATGGAAACAATTAGTCCAAGCACCTGGTTCACCATGAGATCCTCAGCCTATAAGACTATGAGACCAGAAGAACTAGATGGTGCCCAGCTACCACTGTCAACCACTCAGAGGGAGATCTATGTAAGAGATCTTGGATACAGTGGGAGAACAATGTGGAACAAAACTCAAAATAATTAAAAGAAAAAAAAAAGGCTAGGTTTGCTGGTCTGATAGAGGCTATTGAGACCCCTGAGACTAAGGCCCCTAGTTTCCCTTCAGGTCTAGAACTAAACTCACTCCTGTGGCTTCCAGCCAAACAATAGACAGGTATATGGGGTGAACCTTTACATTAGGTAGATGCACCCCCTGGAGTGATCAATCATGGGAGAACAGAAGGGCAGTGTTTGCACAGAGAAATAGCTCAGGGCATGGGAGTGCATGGGAGGGAAGGACACAGGAAAGAGCTAACTACAGGGAGGAAGTGGAAAGAGAGCTGTTACAATGTGGGGAACTGCAGTCAATGTCATGAAACAAAATGTATATGAACTGCTATATGGAAGATGAATTTGCTCTGTAAACTTTCATCCAAATCACAATTAAAAACAAACAAAAAAAAATTTCATCAAAGAAAAAAAAGGAGGGCAAACTTAAGGGCCCTGATTTATGGCAAACACAACCCAAAATCCACAAACAGCAGAAGATAAACTAAATGATTAGGACCTTCTAAAAATTAAATTCTTATGTTCATCAAAAAACTTCTCCAAAAGAGTGAAAAGAGAATCTACAGATTGAGAAAAAATATTTAGCAATAACATATCCGACGAGGGACTTATCTCTAAAATTTACAGAAAACCTCAACACCTCAACAACAAAAAAGACAAACAATCCAATTTTAAAAATTGGCAGATATGAACAGACACTTCACCAAAGAAGATATTCAGGGAGCCAACAAACATGAAAAATGCTCATAATCATTAGCCATTAGAAAGATGTAAATCAAAAGAATAATGCACTATCATCTCATCCCAGCAATAATAGCAAAGTTCAACAAGACAGAAAACAACAAATGCTGGCAAGGGTGTGGAGACTGGAACTCTCATACACTGCTTGTCAGACTGTAAAATTGTACAACCACTGTGGAAAATGGTATGGCACTTCCTTAAAATGTTGCAAATAGAAAGACCATTTGATCCAGCAATTCCACTACTAGGAGTATATCCCAAAAAAATGAGATTAAGGATACGAATGAGATATATGCACACCCATGTTCATTTCAGCACTATTCACAATAGCAAAGAGATGGAAACAACCTAAGTGCCGATCAACAGATGACTGGAAAACCAAACTATGGTACATGCACACAATGGAATACTTTGCAACATTAAAGAATAATGAAGAACCCATCTATCATCTCATAATGTGGATGAAGTTGGAGGATATTATGCTGAGTGAAATAAATCACAGAAGGACAAATATTGCATGAATCTGTTATTATTTAAAAAAATGTCACAGAAAGGTTTACACAGAGAAGGAAATTTTTTTTTTGTTGCTTACCAGGGATGGGAAGGGAAGAGAGGGAAAATTGCTGGCTAGTTAAGAGACACATGTTGATCTGAGTGAAGGAAAGGCAATATAATAAAAGTATGCAACCAGCACAGTATCGTTAAGGAAAATGAAGACACAGAGAGGTACATAAGAAGTACAAACAACAAAGATAAATACTGTTACATACGTAATACTGCATTATCAATAATAACAAAGACTAATCTATGGGTACACACATAGGTAGACAGGCAAGAAGATCAAGTATGGGTAGCCAAATGGGAATATACCCATGACTACATAAATAGGTTTGGTAGATGATACTTCTGCATAAGTATTTGTATGTGCTACAAAAATGTCCATATATGTTATAGAGCTGATAAGGGAAAAAGTTTGGATAACTTCTTAGGTACAACCAAGCACCTTGAGGGAGTGTGTTGCTGGGCCTGTGGGCTCAGGAACAGGGTCATAAAAGACATTAAGCTCAACTGGCACAACACAACACACAAAACATTGTTCCACATCCTACTTTGATGAGTAGCAACTCGGGTCTTAAAAGTTTGCAAGTGGCCATCTAAGATGAAACTATTAGTCTCCCCTCATCCAGAGCAAATAGTGAAGAAAATCAAAGACACATGAAAAAAATTAGTCCAAGAGACTAATCAACCCTGAGACCAGAAGAACTAGATGGTACCTAGCTACCAAGGCCAAACACTCAGAAAGTGATCAAAATTGGAGATCTTAGATACAGTGACGGGGGTGGGGGGAGGAGGATGTGTAACAAAATTCAAAAATATAAAAAAAGACCAGGACTACTGGTCTTATAGAACTTGTGAAACCCCTGAGACTATGGTCCCTAGTCACCCTTCAGGCCTGAATTAAGATTCATTCCTGTGGCTTAACTCTCAGCCAAACAATAGACAGACCTACAAGCTGAACATTTACACCAGGGAGATGCACTCCTTAGAATAATGAATCATGGGCGAACAGAAGGGCAGCATTTGTGCAGGGAGAAAGCTAGAGAGTCAGGAATGCATATGTAAACAACACAGGGAAGGGATAACCACAGGGAGGAAGTTGAAAGATAGCTGTTACATTGTGAGAATTGTAATCAATGTCACAAAACAAAATGTGTATGAACTGTTGAATGGAAAACAAGTCTGCTCTGTAAAATTTCACCCAAATCACAATAAATATAGTTTTTAAAAGGAGTCCTTTGCCAACTGAAGGAGTGCATGGGTACAAACGGTCACCACAGTCAACTGCTAACGGAAAGATTGACAGTTCAAGTCCACCCAAAGGCCCCTAGGAAGAAAGGGCTGGCAATCTACTTCTGAAAAACTAGCCACTGAAAATCCTGTGGAGTACAGTTCTACTTAACACACATGGGGTCACCATGAGTCAGAATCAACTCAATGACAATTGGTTTGCTTGGTTGTTTGTTTGCTTCCTTACTTGTTTGCTTTGCCAACTGAGAGATCAGAACAGAGCCACAAGCATACCCAGACAATTCTCTGGGTTGGAAATTGATTCATCTAATCATTGATAGATTCAACAAATATTACTGCGTATCAATTCTATGCCATTAATGATGATCAAAGCACAGTCCCTGCCCTCAAGAGCATACAGATTGTGAGGACACAGCCCTATATACTGGCAGTTTTGCTACAGTAAAACTCTAACAGAGAAAATACGGTGACTAGACACATAGACACAGACACATAGAACCCCTTACCTGCAAAAATGGCATGGAGGTGGCACCCCCGCCCCTCATCTCCTCTAACTTCACAGCAGGGGAGGAGGATCAAGATCATTATCAACAGTCCAAGGCTGACTCCCATGAGGCGAAGGTCAGACAGGCTGCCACCCTCCAATCTTTTTACCAATTCTGATACCAACCATCCTTCCCATGACACTCTCTACTTCTCTGCTGGGTCTGATAATTCATTGCAATGGCCACACAGAACTCACAGACAATACTCATGATTACAGGACTTATTAGGGAAATAATAGGTTACAATTCAGGTTCAGGAAGGCTCAGGATACAATTCTTCAATCAGGACAACCTCCCCTCAGCCATGCCTTTGAGGATGCCTCTCTTTGGTCCTTAGCATCTCAGCCTGGGCCTCTGCCCTGCTTGGGCAAGTGTTAAAAAGCTCCTTCAGCTCTGCTGTTAGGTGCCTGAAGGTCGCTCCCAGCAAGCCACCACTCTGTCTTCTGCTGATCTCCTGGTTCTGCTGCCACCATCTTTCTGCCCTCTCTCTGACACTGCTTCTTGCTGTCTCAGCACAGGGATCTTGGATCCAAGAATACACTCACTCCTGACTCATCTCTATCTTGATGGTAGTGAGATTCACCCTTTCATCCTCAGGAATGACTCACTTTAAGCCTAGCAAGATGGCAAAATTAACCAATCCCCACATTAGAGTTCCATACACATTATTTCCATGGTCCCACCCCACAGGGTTGCCAGGTACTTTATTTACATTATTAGCAAGCTATCTGACACCCTTGGTAGGCCACAAGCACCTCACATTTGCATAGCTCTACTCAGTCATCTGGTGGGAGTCACAAGACCATGGCTAGAAGAGTCATACTAAGTAATTCACCGCACCACACTACCCCAGTGAAGGGAGATCAAGGAAGGCTTCCAGGAGGTCTACACTGGTAGATATGGGATTATCACACTCTCCACTAACTAATCTCAGCAGTCTTCATAGTACCCTACGTGTCAGAGGCTGGGTGCGGATCGCCATCCCTATTTTACAGAGACAGAGGCTGCAACCTGTTCAGGCTCACATAGCACATTTGGGGCTGAGCAGGAAGGAGAACATTATCTCACAAATCCTGCTCTATCACATTACATCACAATATCCTTTGTGACTTGATGACTGCACAGGATTCCAGAGTTGGCATCAAAAGGAAAAAGGCTGCAGAAGATGTCTGGGGTCCCTCAGGTTAGACTGCGTTGACACTGGGGGGTCGCCAGCAGTGGTAAAGCTTCCTGGAATCACAAACACTTTACACGAAATCCTCAGCAGAGCCCTGACCACTTGGCATATTTTACACGACCTAGGAGGATGGCAAAGGGTCTGCGACCACTGGCCAGAGATGAAGGAGTTAAATACGAGAATGATCTCTACACACAATCTCCACTCTGAGAACAATGAGGTTGAGGATAAAGATGAGATTAAACCTTCTTTTACCTTTGTTTTACCTTGATATGATGAAGAATAAGAGCTCCCAGAGAAAATACAAGGTCGTAAAAAAAAGATTAAGAGCATGCACTTTGGAGTCAGAAAATCCTGGGTTTGAGTCATTTGCTAAGTTGTATAATGTGTTCACTAAAATAACATTCACAACAACTTTTAATAATAGCCACTTAGTCACTAGTAATAATAATAGCAAGGGGCACTGATGGCACAATGGTTAAAGTACTCAGCTGCTAACTAAATAATAATAGCATTTCTGAACCTCAGTTTGTCACAGGCCATTTATATAAGATGAAGTATATAAAGCTTTTAGCACAGAAGGGGATGTGGTAAACGTTAAATTAACAATGAGAGTAGTAGTAATAGTGGGAGCTTTGGTGATGTAATGCCTAAGGCATTTGACTACTAACCAGAAGTCTGGCAGTTCAAACCCTCGGAAGGAAGACTGAACAATCTACTTCCATAGAGATACCACCTCAGAAACCCAAGGAGGGGTTGCTATGAGTCAGAACTGACTCAAGGGCAGTGAGTTTGGTTTTTTAGTATTTAATAAATAGCAAGACTATCTTTTGATGATTATTACTATTCTTACATAGAGAGGGCCACTTTCTGCTTTTGCCCTAGGGAAACATGCTCACTACAGAATAAAACTGTTGCTGTTGTTGTTGCAATGTATCAAGTCAATTGTAATTCATAGTGACTCTACAGGACAGAGCAGAACTGCCCCAGAGGATTTGCTAGGCTGAAATCTTATGGGAGCAGATTGCCATGAAGTAGATGGTGAGTTCACTGCTAACCTTTTGGATAGCAGCTGGGTGCTTAACCACTATGAACCCCAGATGCCTAAGTAAAACTGGGGACACACCAATTGAAAATAAGAGAGAAAGAGCCTGGGGTCTAGGGGTCTAGAATCATGGCCTCCCATAAAAACAAAATATGAGGGCACAGGTATCATTTCAAAAATCAGCCCATGGCCCCCACAGAGCTTCAGAGCCCTTGACTGGAAATTGTGGCCCCAGTCTGTGCTCTAATTGTCCCCTCACAGCCAAATGAGGACTAGACCCCATCAGAAGACTCAAGACCAGAGCTCAGAACCTAATTTTCTCTCCCTGTGAGAGGGCACTAGACTGCTCAGAAAGGGCCCATCAACTTCCTGAACATCACTCTCAGGACAGAGCCTCATGACCAACAGCCCTAGAACAGAGGAGGAGGGTGGTTGTCCCCACCCAGCTCAACCCCAAATTCCTTCAACCTCGCAGCCCCACATTCCATCAGGCTCAAGGGCAGGATGGTGGAGCCTGCTTGGTTTTCTAACATGAGGCCATCAGAAGCCTCTCCTTTCTTCTTTCAGTCTTCTTGAAAGCAGATCTGGCTTGGAATGATGCTAACCTCCTGGAGGGCTCCTCCTGAGGACTGTCACTGCCAGGCAGCTCCAGTGACTGGTAGAGGGAGGGCGGAAGCAAGCCCAGCTCTCATTAGGAACAAAGAACTCAGCTGTGGGGTCCAGAACAGGGTGGCAAGGGCATGCCCTGTGGAGATGAAGATTAACCTCAGTGTACAGATCACATGTCACCATGCTCTGGGAAGGAAGGTTGGATTGTACATAGCCCCGTAGAGCTCAGTGGGGACTCAGGTTCAAACACCTGCTTTGCTCTCTCTCTCCTCATGCTTTCCCCACAATGGGTAGTTTCAGGTCACAGGCAGTCTGAAATCCCAACACCATCCTTCTCCTGCTTCCACTTAGGGTGTCTGTCCCAGAAGCAACCTGAGCTCTTCAAGCTGGACCCCTACCTGCTTTGTACCTCACTAGAAAGGATCTGTTCCCCTTGCAAATGGTGGGCCTTCTGCTCAGAGCAGATCTATGTTGTGTCGCTTTGGCATCTCTCCATCCTGGGCACATCCAGCACCGATGACTACAAATGGTCCCACCTCTCAGAAGCCCATGGGATAGCTATAGCAGGACAAACAACTATAACATCACAACAGCTGCTACCAACTACCACCTATGTGTCAGTCACTGTACCAGGTGGGTCTCTTATTTTTAACCTCACAACTCTGCAAAGGAAGCACTCTATTCCCCATTAAACAGATGAATAAACTGAGGAGTCAGGGAGCTAAGATATCTTTCCCAAGGATTCACAGAGAGTAAGTGGCAGAGCTGAAATGTGAATCTAGAATTACCTATGCCTAAAAAAACATTGACTTTGGGGTTGGCTATTTACATACCACCTTCACTATTATTTGTTCAGTACTGTCCTTTAAAAGGAGCCCTAGTGGTGTAGTAGTTAAAGTACTTGGCTGTTAACCAAAAGGTCTGCAGGACAAAGGTGTGGCAGTCTGCAAAGATTTACAGCCTTGGAAACAGTTCTGCTCTGTCCTATAGGATCTCTATGAGTTAGAACAAACTCAACCTCAATGATTTTGGGTTTTGGCTTTTTTTTTTTCCTTTATATGATGTTAACGACATCAATGGTAATGATTACTAGCCCCAAAAGAGTACTTACTCTATACCAGGCACTTTCTAAAGGCTTCACCCACATTGTTGTTATTAGTTGTCATCACATCAGCTCTGATTCGTGGCAACCTCACATACTATAGAACAAAATGTTGCTTGGTGCTCTACCATCTCTATGGCCTATTTATATATTTGAGCCCATCCTTGAGGCTACTGTGTCAATCCATCTCACTGAGGGGTCTCCTTCATTTTCACTGGTCCTCTGCTTTACTGAACATGTTGTCTTTTTCTAGGTATTGGTCTTTCCTGATGACTATCCAAAGTAAGAAAGATGAAGTGTCACTATCCTCGCTTCTAAGGAGCATTCTGGTTATATTTCTTCTAAGACTGATTTGTTTGCTCTTCTGGTGGTCCACAGTATATTTGATATTCTTTGACAACACCTCAGTTCACTCATTTAATTCTCACACCAACCCTATGAGGTAGGATCTCTTCTTAGCCCCAAATTACAGGAAGAATAAGCAACAAGCCCAAAGTCTCATGATTCATAAATGATGGAGCTAGGATTGGCCCCACAACCCTGCTGTTCCTACCTTCTGCTGCTGCCATCCTGATTCAGGCTCTCAACCTTGGTTCTAACACATGAGAAATCACAGGTCTAACATGTTGGTTGGTATCTCCTAAAATATATATCAAACACAAGCATAAACTATAAAATTCGAAAAACGTTCCCCTCAGGGGCTTCCTAGAGTCATCATCATTACCATTTGTCATGCACAGACTACGCTCCAAGACTGCCTTGGGAAGAAGAACACCCAGGTGAGAGAAGATGACCCTGGAGATTCCAGAGCCCCCAAGAGAGCTCCACCACTGTGGCACTGCATGGACAACAGCTTGAATCTTACAGGTTAGGAGCAACCTGGAGGAGGGATTGCAGAGAGGATGCAGAGATAATGAGGGCTTAGACTGACAAGGCATCAAATCAATGAAACCCCACACCTGGCTGTTGTCTGCTCTGCTCCTCAACTCCTGCTCTGGCTCCTCCCCCAGAGGAAGTCCCATCACCACATTCCCTCCTTCCTGCCACTCTTCCCTTCCCTCCAGCCATTTCCATGGCAACTGGAAATGATTCTCTTAGTAAACCAAAACCTGACTGTCTTTCTCTCAAAAGTCACCTAAAATGAGACTCCCTGACTGGGCTTTGTCCAGGTATTTTTCAAGCCTTAAAGGCTAGTTACTATAGCACCCAGGTAGAAATATGGGTATCACATGTCTGTAAGAGTATTATGCTTATAAAAGTCACCCACTTATGTCCTTCACCAGCACTAACAGGGCAAAAACAATGGGTTGAATTCATGGAAACAAAAATTGGACACTTTGCCAAACATTCCTGTTTTTCTTCCTTCTCCACTATTTCCCCAAGTCAGAAATCATACCAGGTGGCCCCGCCTGTCATACCTTGAGTGGCAGCTATCTACCAGACACATGACACACTGCTAGGCTGTTCCTAGAGAAGATCAAACCCCACTGAGAAGTGGAAGAATATATTTAAATATAGTTGCAGAGAGAACAGCTTGCAGAGGCAGCTCATGTTACATACAAAACTCTCCATTTTTTATTATCCTAGACATATCTATGTTCCTGTGTGTCCTTTTATCCTTCCTATTCAACAACAATTTCCTCAGTGTGTTTGAGGAAAGTCTTGCTTCCCAAGTCCTCCGTGCAACATTTCTCACAAAGACTTAATTTTCTCCCAACTACTCTTTTAGTAACCCCCAAGGTCCTAAACCAAATGTTCCTCCACTACCCATCCTATGGAGGAAACAGTCTGATTTGGCCAAATGTGCCTAAACCACAAAACCAGGTTTCCTCAATTAGTTGAAGGGTCTAATGAATGGATCCTGAGACCAGAAGAAATAGACAGTGCCCAGCCAACACTTGGAAAGAGATCAAAATTGAAGATCCTGGAGAGTGGGAGAAAAATGTGGAACAAAATTCAAAATCATAAAAAAAAAAAACAGACTTACTGGTCTAATAAAGATTGGTGAAACCTCTGAGACAATGGCCCCTAGTCACCCTTCAGGCCTGGAATTGAACTCATTCCCATAGCTTAACTTTCAGCAGGGGGGGACAGGTTTTCTGGGACCGATGTCTCAGAAAATGTTCAAAGGTGGTGTCTTATTCCAATATAAACATCATCACTTCTTCCTCCATCACACAGCTCTGCAGCCAATTCTCCTCCTTCCCAGCCTCTGAGCCAAGAGATATACTCATTCTCTTCCTCAGTGGGTTAACACACCACACATACTCAGCACTTTCAACTGGCTGCTCCTCAGATGGACACAAATCAGCCAGATCCTTGTCGGCAAGATAGGGATAAGTACCAATGGTAGGGACACCACCCACTGCCATTAAGTCAATTCCGACTCATAGCGACCCCCATCAGATTTCCAAGGCTATAAATCTTTATAGAAGAAGATTGCCTTGTCCTTCTCTCATGGAGCAGGTGGTAGGTTTGGACCACTGACCTTCTGGTTAGCAGGCCAGTGCCTTAACCACAGCACCACCAGAGCTTCTTAATGGTGGAGATGTTGTTGTTGTTGTTGTTGTTATGTGCCGTCGAGTCGGCCCCGACTCATAGCGACCCCTCCTTGGGTTTCCGAGGCAGTATCACTACGGAAGTAGGATTGCCCAACCTTCCTTCCGGGGAGTGGCTGGTGGGTTTGAACCGCCAGCCGTCTGGTTAGCAGGCAAGTGTCTTAGCCACTATGCTACCAGAGGGTTGCAAAATAAGAGCTTGACATATTTGAAAGCCTACTAGGGAAAAGAAGGATCCACAGACTGGAGAAGAATGTTCGATGGTCTTCACTGCCTGACGAGTGGCCCCTGGACGCAACCAGGAGGAAAGGCTTACAGTGGCCTTTTGCTCCAATTGTACCCACTACCTCAGGATGAGGCTCTTAGTTGTGGTTGGGAGGAACTGGCTCCAACACTTTCCTTGAATGGCAAGCTAGCATTGAACAGTAGCAAAGCTCTGTGTCCCAGAGTCCCTGCAAGAAAGAAAAGTCTGCTTAGCCCTGGTTCTGGACCTTTGGAGGGCACATCCTGAACTGCTCTCTCCTCTCAGCATAAAACACGATCCTGTCCATCCCTGTATACAGAGGGAAGATGTCCAGGATAGGGTCCTCAACAAAACACCAGGTCCCCAGGGAAAAGGTCTCAGTAGAAACATCAGCCTCCATTTCTTGACACTAACATAGTAATTAAATACACATGCTCTGGAGTTAGACTGCTTGGTCAGCCCCAAGCACCACTACTCTGGCTGAGCAACCCTGAACAAGATGTTTCATTTGTGCCTCAATTTCCTAACCTATAAAATGTGGGTAATAACACCTACCTCGTAGAGTTGTGAGAATTAAGTGAGTTAATATGTATAAAGTACCAGGAACATTCTCTGGCATGTTTATAAGCACTATATTAGCTGTATGACTTTTTCATTTTCAATTTAATTATTATTGCCACTAGTCCCCAGAGCAGAGATCCTGAAAAAATTGGCCTCTGAACTCCCTATGCAAAATCCTAACTTCTGTCCCACACACATGATACCTTAGGAACTACAACCTAACTTAGTTTCTTACTCTGCCATGCCCCTCCCATTCCCACCCCAGCCCAACCCTCCACACAGCTCTGGAAACACAGCTGGTGACTGGTAAATGTCTGCCGAATTGAACCAATGAGATTCCCAGTTCTTCCCTCCTCCAGTGAACTTCCTCTGGGTGAGTGTTGCTTTATCTCAGTCCCCTGGAAAGTGAGATGCAAAGGTTTATATGGTTCCCCCATCTCAGGAAGCCCATCAAACTACATACAACCAATAAGGAAATGAAACTTTGAGAAACAAGATGGTGATGGTGAACAGAACCATGAGAACAAATCCAAAGTGATCTCTCTCCACTAGAGAATTCACATAGGCTATTTCCTTGCAGGTAAGACATATTTAGGAAATGAAACTGAAGTCCCAGGAACCAGCCTTTAGCATCACAGGGCCTCTACAGAGCTATCACCTGGCAAACCATCTCAGGAGTATGAAGCTGTGGGCTCTGCAGATGCCATCCCCCAAACTGCTTCCCCAACCTCAGAGACACAATCTAAAGAATGCCAGGAGGAACTGCGAGTGCCCACACATCCACACCCTGCAGTAGTAATAGAAACGGAGCCTGTCAGTGTTGCAGCCCCATATTTGCGCAGACAAGCACCTGAGTGTTTACATAAGTCCTGCAAGACCTTCTTGCCTGATGCAAGATGCCAACAGCAACCAAAGTTTCCATTGCATAGGAATTCCTACAGCCAGTCCACAGGGGCTCATCCCTCTTTCCAAACAGGGGATGCCACAGGGAGTTAAACAACCTTTGCAGTGGGTGAGCCTCTCCTTTCCACACACCTGTATAAGAGCTCCTACCACTAATGAGCATTCACGAGGAAGCAAACATGTAACAGAAAAAGGAGCTGCGTTGAACTTTCCAAAGCCACAGACTGGTTTCTAGATCAACAAGAGCTCAGCAACACCAGGAACATGAAATCATGGGCCTGGACTCTGAGAGGCATCCTCAAGAATAAACTTGACCTTAACACTGCTGAACTCTCACACCACATGATAGCTCCTAACAAGTGCCAGTTAAATATGTTGAACTGAGAAACTGCAACCAGTAGAACCAAGTCTTTGCCATTTTATTCAAAAATGTTTACTTCATGTTTCCCTATTAAATATAAGCAACTTCCCCCTTGTATATATTTGCACCACATTCACACAATGTGTTCCCCATCAACATTTGAATTATGGGCACAGGCCCTGAAATGTTAGTTTTGTGCTAAGATAAATATTAGAATAATATTCACTCAGCTTTTTTGAAGTAGTCAACTTCACAATTTGTGACTGAAGAACTAAGGCACCATTTGTGTTATTAAATAACAAAAGGATAACCAAGCAATCCCTTTGGGGGACAGGGATGAAAATGGCCTCCCAGAGCATTTTCACTGCCTCTATCATTGCTTTATCTAACAATAGTCCAAGCACAGCTCTGACGGCACTGGGCAAATACCCTGAGCCTCCTAGTTTTGTGAGGATGACAGTGTCCACTGAGTGCCAGCACCTTCCACTACCATCCCTGATGAGGTACAATTGTAACCCCACTACCATCACCCAATTAGCATGGGTTAACTTCACACAAAATTCTACAAAGAAAAAGAGAAAAGAAGTGAGGGAGGGAAGGATGTGTTTACATATGGGTCCAGAGAATAAACCCCCTCTTCAATTCATCTTTGGAATGCATTGGCCAGAAAAATATTGGTCCACCTGGAACCTGATCCATTCATACCCCCATGCTTCCCATAAGTGGTTCACCCGAAGGTCTTTCTCCATGAACTGACAAAAGCAAGAGCCACTGACCAAACACCAGAACACACAATACATTAGGTCCACCTGAGGACCATAGCTGGGAGAGCCACAGAGCTTAAATTCAGGCTACCCACATCTAGCAGCCCAACCTTGGTTCTGGAGATTCTGGCCACAGGCTCACATGAGATGCTCAAAACAACACTTGAGTTGAGTCCAGCAGCTTCTCCCTTAGCAAGTGAGGGAGTTCCACACTGCTGATTCAAACAACCTGGCAGCACTCTGCCAAGCCCTCTTTGCTGAATTTATTGTCTCATTGGTGCCACAACCTATTTGTAAGGGAATCAGAACAGTTACTGTAGGATCCCCATTTTACAGATGTGAAAACGAAGGCCGAGAGAGGCTAAGAAAGATGTATGCAAGAACAAATGAGGACCAAAGCATGCCTGCAGTCCAGGTCTCCTTGTGGCCCCCTCCAGAGTCTATGTATTACATCTGCTTGAGGGATCAGTGTCGATGAACTGCATGACTCGAAATTTCTCTGTGGTCTGGGAAATCTTTAAAACTGGGTCCAGGATCCATCATTAACAACACATCATGTTACCTCGCAGGACCTCAACTCCCTCAACTGTACAATGAGAGCACTGTGCTTATTATCATTATGATCGTTACCAATGGTTCCACACTCAGCTGCTAACCAAAAAGTTGGTGGTTCAAATCTACCCAGTGGCTCTTCAGGAGAAAGACCTGGCTATTCGCTTCCATGAAGATTACAGCCAAGAAAACCCTATGGGATAGTTCTACTCTGTCACTTGGGGTCTGAGTCAAAAATCAACTTGCTGGCACCTAATAACAACAGTAATTATCAAAAGGATCAGCACTTCCAGCTCAATCTTTCTCTCTTACGCTAATCATCCTTCTTTTAAAATACTCATGAAGCCATGCCTAGCCGGAAGCTATGTATCACCTAGGGAGCACATCCCCTTCTTCTCACAGCCCCTCCCTGCCCCCAGCCTAATGGCCTGCAGCTCCTGAAACTTGACCAACTAAACACTGCAGAGCAGAGCTGTGCCACAAACAGCAGTGCATGAGGCCAGCGGCTTCTCCCTGCCATGCTGAACATACTCACTTCCCCATGGGAAAATGTGACGTCATTGGATCTGACTTGGAGAGCATTAGGTTATGATAATTTGAGCTCTGTTCAATTATTCCTATTAAATGCATGAGCAGAATACTGTAGCTGGTGGGCTGGATTCTTATTAAAAAAATAATAATAAGTGGGCTTATATTTCAAATTGGAAGACGTCTCTAACCAAAGCATCCAAATGAATGTAGTAATTTTAGACCTTTTTCTCTTCAACTATGTTTTGCTCAGAGGAGAAATGTGCCTCGTTTACCGGGATTCCAGATCCACTTTGGTGATCTGCTTGGCTTAAACCTAGCTAATTAAATTAAGCCACAGTCACCTTACTCTTAACTGGGCAAGAGGGGGCCTATAAATTATGCTGCCCTGCGCTCCCCACAAATTGCCTCTCCCCAAAGAGGACTTCACCATTTGAGAAAATGCATCCAAAGGCAGTGCATGGTGTGGAAGCCCTGATAATTGGCCCTCCCCTCAGCACTGCTTCTCCCACTCACCCGCCTGCCAGTAGAGAAATAATGAACATCCAAAGCTTGGGAAGGCTCAGCACACAGGACAAGGAAAAGGGCTTGGGTTCCAGAACACAGGCTTGCGGCCAGTCATTGCTCCGGCCAGCCCAGAGTGCCCAGGGCAGGAGGGGCAGAGGAGACATCAGCACACCTCCTGGATGTGACACACTCCATCTTGGACATACTTTTTATTAGCCAGAAGCCAGTTTGTGACCTGAAAAGGTACTACTGGGACATCCCCAAACCCAATCTACTCTGCAGCACTGCAGCGAAGCACAACCATAGGGTTCACGTGTGAAAAGGGACTCCAGAGTTGTACGATACGGGTCCTGGCCCCTATGAACTCCCAAGTGAACTTTAACTCTGCCCATCAACTCTCACGCATTGCTGCAGAGTAAACAACCCAGGCAGGACTTCCTGGAGAAACAGGAAGGATCCTTGGGCTTCCCACAGTTACCTTCAGAGGCCCCTCCTACCAGGGCACCTTCACTCAGCTTTCCTAGGTCTTTCCCAAAATACCCAGGAGGGAGTACAGAGCGTTGATAGTGCCTCTGCCTCTGGATTGTCACAGCAGAAGTAACTATGTTTCTGCCCGGAGCAAAGAAAAAAAACAAAACTCTCCTTTCATCAGTGGGAGTGGCCCCCATTATGTGAGGGAAATCCCCCCGGGTGTGAAGGGAGGAAGATCAGCAAGAGATGCAGCCAGGAAAGTAAAAATGCAGGCAGGCCTGGGATGGGAAGTTTGCAGAGCACTAATCCCCGGTACCAAGGGACTGATTTTAACAAGGCAGGCTGTTTGCGGGTGATTCGGGTTGACTCACATGTGCTGTTGTGGGCAAGCTCTTCTGCTTTGTTCTGTGTTCAGAATTTTCTCCTGTCAGATTTTCTTATCCAAAAATGACTCTGCTGTGAAAACCAGCTCCATTTCGGACAACTCCTCAATTTGAGAGACATTTTTTAAATGTCATTTCTCCACACCAGGCTGCCACTCAAAAAGGGTGATTTCAGGCTAACTCCCTACCCACATCTGCCTCGGCTCCCCGATGAGCTGGGGCAAGGACCCTGGGGAAGAAGCTGAGCTCCTTGGCTGAGGAGAAGGCTGGGTAATTGGGCTCTGCTGCTGCGAAAACACAGCAGGCCACAGGAGCACCAGGGTTGGTTCCTCTCCACACCACTTTCATGAACTGCTCTTCCAGGATTTGAACAACAGATAAAATAGCGGACAACATGGAGCATCGTACACCAGGAACTGCGACAGGCACTTTATATGCACCATTTCATTAATCCTCACAGCCACCCTGTGAGGTAGGCATCATTATCCCATCTTACAGATGAAGAAACTGAGACTTAGAGGGGCTAAGAAAATTAGCTGAGGCCCCACAGCCGACCGCTGAGGAACCTGGGTTTCCAACACAGCACAGACTTTCAGACACCCATTCTTAAGCCCTCCTGCCTCAGCCTGTGCATATATCTGCTCTGCCCTGTGGCTGGGTGCAGGGTGGCGGCGGGGGCAGAAAACCGGGCTGGAGAGAACTAGTGAGCATAGAGGGAAGGGGAAAAAAAAAAAAAGTAAGGCTGCTGCGTTTCCCAGCTCTCCTGAGAAAGCCAGTCCTGGCAAGTTGCTGGGAGGGTAGATTTCCAGGTACACCTCAGATAAAAAAGTCCATCCAAGACCGCAAGTAGGAGAACAGTGCAGGCCCTTCAGTGGACCTGAGGGACAGTACTTGGGTAGCAGCAGCTGTGACATCAGAAAAGTCACTCCTCTGTGTACCACCTGACCACGTCTACCAGAATACAGGAGCACAGAGGCAGCCGGCTGGACTTCTTTCTGAGTCATGGTGGTGTGTAGAAGACTCCAGGAAGCCCAGCTGAAAATAGACCTTCTCTGTGAGGTCACTGCCAATACAGGGCTGGTCATATGGAGGCATTCACCAAATGCTTAACCCACCACACGGGGAAAGTGCAACTAGCTCAGCATGTGATATGACCAGAGTTGAAAAATTTGTCAACCCCTTCTCCAGCAAGGAAGACCAGCAGCCAAGGTCCTCCTAACAAAGCCAACACCATGTGGCAAAGGCCAAACTCAAGTGTGGACACCCACCTGCCCGCTCTCAGTCTCCGGC
This sequence comes from Orycteropus afer afer, assembly GCF_000298275.1. Taxonomy (NCBI): domain Eukaryota; kingdom Metazoa; phylum Chordata; class Mammalia; order Tubulidentata; family Orycteropodidae; genus Orycteropus; species Orycteropus afer. The sequence goes on along the minus strand of NW_006921699.1, from coordinate 7,038,270 downwards.
ATGTGAGGACAAGGCAGCCACACCTTCTCCAGTCAGCATCACTTCTCAGTCCCCCGAGATAAACACATGCTTGATTGGCACTCACTTTGAAATCTAAATCTCCAAGATGGAAACACAGGGTTGGTAGTGATCAGACTTTGTTAATTTTGCTAGGCATCACCCACAGGACTGAGTGAGGCTCTCAGGGTGTGGCCACCATCAACCAAACTGGCCACATCTGCTTGCATTTCATCACCAACATGGTAAAGTATGACTTTCAGCTGACCTTGAAATTCACAAACTCCAGCAAAGGGGGGGCGGTGAGGACTGGGAAATAGGAGCCAAGAGAAAGCCTCTAAAAGGAAGCAGAAATAAAATAAGCTGGAGCCGCCCTGTGCTCCCCCCCCCCAAAATTAAAACCAAATGATCATATCAAAGAGCACTTTTCCCTGCTATTTCGGCTCCAACACTCCTCAGCTTTAATCAAGTCCCTGGGAGAGAAAGCCTCAAGTTGCTATAATTTCCTACCTGCCTTCACCTGCGCTGCTCAGGCCTGAATCTGGGAGTTATTTGGGGCAAGCTTTCCCTCTAATGCACATACCCTTCCACTATGCCTTCTCCCTAAGCCAAGCCTGGCTCTCTAGGTTCTGACAGAGGGTGCCTGGCAGCCTAGGCTTCCCCAGCCCTGATGAAGGCAGCAAGAGGAGAGGGGAGTTTGCATTTCCTCAGGGATGTCTGAAAAGCTCCAGAGAGGTCTCCAGGTAGGCTGTTGGCTCTGACACACCAGGTTTTTTATTTATTATTATTTTTTTATACTATCCCACACACACACATACATACACCACACCAGGTTCTTTTGACAAAGAAGGTGTAGTCACCACTGGCAGGGGTGGGTCATTGGAAGTTGGGAGTGTTGATAACCGCTGTGATGCTTTTAGATAGTAGAGAGACAGGGAGAGTGCATTGGGCAAAAAGGTGATTCCAAACCCTACCTCTTTCTCCCTCATTCTGTGGGCAACACCTGAGCCCCAAGCTCCCCCTCAGCGCAACAAGACTGAGAAAGATAATAACGGATGCAGCTTTTCCTCAAGTAAATACAATGGCTCTTCATTTTGGCCCACAAGAGCCCAAGACATAGGAACTGTTGGTGAGCCTATTCAGAGAGGGAAGGTGGGCTTCCCAGTGTCTCAGAGACAGAAGTCAGTGGATCCAGGATGAGACTCAGATCTGCCAGGCTCCTCCATTGGTGCCCATTCCACAGTTCCACGCTGTCCCTGGGGGCCTTCCCAGCTCTGGCATTCACACGTCTATTCAAAGACTTCTGTGATGTTTGCTCTTGGGAAATCTCCCCCAGAGAAATTAAGTGTCTGTATTCTAGAGTAAGGCCTCAGAGTCCCAGAGCAGAGGGCAAGCAGATAAGAGAGAGGAAGCTAGAACAAGCAAGAGGCTTCATGACATGGGAAAGGGGCGAGGCAGCCTAACCCACCCCCAGAAAGAAGATCCACAAGCACTTACTGAGTGTTTATTACATATTTGGGGCTCTCCTTGCTTCATCTCACTCCATCTTCACTGCAACCTCTGAGAGAGGAACTATTACCATCCATTTTACACATTCATTCGTTTGTTCATCCAACAAAGATGTGGGTGCTTACCACATGTCAGGCACAGGGTGAGAAAACTGAGGCTCCTATTCAAGTTGGGGTATGGGCCCAAACACATCAATATCATTTGTGAGTGGAGCCCATTTTCTTTCTTTCTGAGCTATTTACCCCTCAACCTAGAGGCCACCTTCTTCGATGGAGTGTTCTAGTGAGCATGGGCTCTGTCTGCACAAGGAACTCTGGACAAATGCTTATGGGTTCACTAGCCTCCCAATCAGTTGTATCTGGGCTGGCAGTGGGATAGTCATCCCTCCATGTGGGAGTACAGAGGGGCCTATGTCAGGTTTGCCTCGTGTATGGCTGGCCAGCCCTGGCAGAGCCCCTGCAGGACATCCCATCCCAGGGGCTGGTGGCTCCAGGGGCTAGCTCATGGCCACATGCTGGGGCTCCATCAGTGGGAGGCCACAGCCCCAGCACAATGTCCATACAGGTCCAGGCCCCTGGGACTTACCCCAGCTCCTGAGAGCAGCAAGCCCAGTGTACCCCCAAATAATCAGGCCCTTCACCCCGCTCAGAAGATTCTTCTCTCCAAATAGCCTATCCTCCCACCTTAGACCCTTTTCACAGAAGCACCAAAACCCAGAAAAGCCAAGTGAAGTGGACTCTCTGAGTTGACAAGTTCTTCAAGTTTACAAAGTCCCACTCCTAAGCCCAACACACAGCCCAGCCAGGTATAGGAACACAGACTTTTAGGTCAGGTTCAAATTCTGCTCTGACCTAACCTCTCTGTAAGTTAGTTTCCTATCTATAAAGTTAGGATAGCAATAGAGGAGGTGGGGTTGGGGCCACTGAGTAGTTGGCCTCACAGAGAGGAGCTCAGAGAAGACAGGCTGCAATAAGTGAGGAAGAAAATTTAAACTGCTGTAAATTGGGGCTAGGTATATGGAGTGTGGAATTGTCAAATGAGACATGGACCCGGCACATATTGGTGCCTGATCAGTGCTGGTGGGTGTCTAGGAGAGAGGCTCCAAGAGGGTGAGAATGACATCAGGGAAGAGATCAGCATGGGGCAGTCTGCAGCAAGCATTAATTAAATTCCAACCAAAAAACATGACACAGTGAGAGGACTGGGAGAAACCATATATGCAAAGAGCTAAGTCCAGCCCTGTGGTGCTCATAGCTAAGTGGGACCATCTTACTAAAGACAGATGCTTAGTCTGCCCACAGGGCCTTGAACTCTATCCTGAGGTTCATTCTTGAGGCTCTGCCCTCTTTGGCCAGGAGAGGTTACAGCATAGGGTCCAGTAGGTATCTCCAAATACTGGGGTCATCTCTGCCCAGCTCCAGAACCACTGCCACTATCACAGAGCACTTCTGTGCCTCTCTGAGATCTCACAGTCTTGAGGCAGCATGAGGGTGGAGTAGAGGTGAAAACATGGGGCCAGAGTTGGTCATAAAAGCTCTTACCCAGGAGGCCTCATACACATACACATACACAAACTAAGATGATCACACTACAGTCAAAAGTCACTATAAGTCTCAAGGAAGCCAGGCAGGCCTTGAGCTGACCCAAGGAGGTGGTTGTTGTTGTTGTTATGTGCCGTCGAGTTGGACCCGACTCATAGTGACCCCTTCTTGGAGTTGGACCCGACTCATAGTGACCCCTTCTTGGATTTCCAAGGCAGTATTCACTACGGAAGTAAATTGCCCCATCTTCCTTCTGGGGAGTGGCTGGTGGGTTTGAACCACGAGCCTTCTGGTTAGCAGTCAAGTGCCTTAGCCACTATGCTACCAGAGCTCCCAAGGAGGTGGAGCCCTCTGCAAAACACATCCCAGCCCCTAAGTCAAGGATTCCTCACCTGTGAAACAGGGGGAGGGTTGTACAGGGTTTCTGTGAAGAGCAGAGGTGATAAAGGATCATCTGGTGGGTCTGGCAGGATGCTTCTCCCTGTGTCCCTGAGCTCTCTGGCTGCCCTGACTGAGACTTCCTGGGGACAGAAGGTCACTGAACCTCCAGTGCTATACTAAAAACCAAAGCCAGGGCAGTTGCAAGGTGAGCAAGGGTCAAGCCAAATGGTAGAGTTCCTAATGGTTGGCCTTGAGTGGGACCAGCCTGGGGAGATTCCTGGACAGGAAGGAGGTCCATGAGGATCACCTCTGCCCTGCACCCCCCCCCCCCCCAGGACAGGATTCCTGCTTTGACTAAATCCTCTTCCGGAATAAGAGAGCTGAAACAAACCCTCTCCCGCTGGCCCCCAGCAACAGGGCTACACCAGCCCTGGTCCTACTTCCACAAGCTGCAAATGAGGGCCCCGCGGAGCAGCCGCTCCTCCCACCACCCACCGCAAAGCAGATGCCCTGCTGCCTGCAGCTCCACTCCACGCGGCGTCTCCTCCCCACCCCCCCAGCTCCCCAGCTGGATGGCTTCTTGACAGTTATTGGCAGGGCCTCGCTCCGGAGGATGGGCGGGGGGCGGGGGGCGGGGGGCGAGAAGGAAGAAAAGCCAATTTTGTTTCCCAGGGAGAAACGATTGCTGCTGACAGCTGTCCGGAGGAAAGCGGAGGCGCGTGCCCACGTAATCTAAACTCGAGCGGCCCAGGTCTCCCCTTCAACCCAGAAATGAGCTTGTTAGGAGAACCTGGATCCCAGCCGTTTCCCTTGACAGCTTCCTTCCCCTAATACACGCAGCAAATTGGCAACCTGTCCTCCGGCATTTGCATCCGGCGTCCCTGGAGGGAGATATCTCTATTATTCTGTTTTGGATAAAGGAGGCCATTTGAGATAACAGGTAGCAAATGCCTCTTTAATAAACCACGCAAGCAGCCAGAGACGGCCAGGCTGTGGAGAGGGACTTGACAAATAGGTAGATTTGCAACCCGGGAGCATTAGCAGGGCCAACCGGAGCAGTGAGCAAGGGAATGTTGGGGCTGTGAGATAAATCACCCCCCTTGTTATTCTGATTTAACCATCTCACTGCTGGAGCATCTGTCCAGCACCCTCACATCCCCACCACCCCCCGACCCCCATCAAAAGGTAGGCTCAGGAGATGGACTCACAAATTGCTTTCTGGCCCAGTACTTGCAAGCTACAACTTGAATCTCTGAGTTCATTGCCTGCCATGGTGTGGCAAAACTTCCATGTAGCTTGCAGATCTTGGACTAATGGTCTCTGCCCCTCCCTCATTCTATCTGCTGCTGCTAAATCTGCTGTGATTTCTTTCAATAAGCTCAATTTTAAGAGAAATAAACGTTTACTCAGCACTAACCATGTTCCTCCACTGTCTTGCTTGATGTCACAGAAGCTCCTTTCTCCCCACTTGTTCCTTTGCCTTGATGCAACTATTTACTCCATTGTACAAACAGCTCCCCATTCCATTTTCTCTCCCTGGGCTGTAGCTTCTTTCCCTTTTCTCAATCCAAAGGAACTGTGCCTAGGATATTGGGTTCTGTCCAATGGTGTGCTGGTAAATATTTAACAACTAGCTCTCTGTGAAAATAAATAAATAAAAATCTGATGTGTTTGCTGATCTCTATGCTGTAAATATTCTCATTATGGCTGATTTCAACCATCCAACACGATGTCACTCAGTTCAGAGTTAGAAAGAAATGCACCCAATCAGCTCATGCAAATGGCTCTAGTACCCTCCTGGTTCTGTTCCTCTTTAGTCCTGTGCCCTTCCTCTTAGCCCGAGACAGAACACTTCCAACCCTGTCATTCAGCGAACACACACACACACACAACCCCAAACTCTATGGGGCTCAGCCATGCTCCACCCACATACTGCTCCCACCCAAATGAACAACAAGACTTTTCACCAGTACCACACCAAGGACTCTTCTGCTCAGACATCCTGTATTCAAATCACTGCTCCATCACTTAAGAACACCTGTGTGATTGCAGGTACATTCTATAACCACCCTGTGCCTTAGTTCCCACATTTGTAAGTGGAAATCTTAGCTCACAGGGGAACATGAGGGTTACATGAGGCAATATGTGGCATGGTGTCTGGCACACAGTAGATGTTCAGTAACGTTGGCAATCATCCTCCTCATCACCCCCACCTGACCATGGCATTTCTGCTATAAGCACAGCAGGAGCTTCCACTTCATCACCATGGGGCTGGCCACACTGCTGAGGGTTATCTGAGCAGGACTATCAGTGTGTTTGGTTCTCTGGGTCATTGGGACCCAGAGAGGTGGCATAAGCTATCCAAAGGCTATATTGAGCTCAGAGTACAGCCGAGATTCCTGCCACTCCCCATCTGTTCCTACAACATCTGTCTCCTTATGAGATGCTAGCAGAGTAGTTCTCCACCCTAGCTGAACATTGGAATCACCTAGGAGTGCTTAAACTGATTGCTGCCTGGGTTTAAAAAAAAAAAAAAAAGTCATTGCCATTGAGTCGATTCTGACCCATAGAGACCCCCTTTGGGTTTCCAAGGCAGTAAGTCTTTATGGAAGTAAATTGCCCAGTCTTTCTTCCATGGAAGGAAGTTGGTAGCTTTGAACTACCAACCTTTTGGTTAGCAGTCAAATGCCTCAAGCACTACACCACCAGAGCTCCTTCCTGGGTTTCCCATCCCTCACAAATTCTGGTTTAATAGGTCTAGGGTGCTGAGCCTGAGGATTGGGGTTTTTTTAAATAATTTCTCCAGGTGAAATTATGCTGAGTGAAATAAGTCAATCACAGAAGGACAAATATGTTGTTGTTGTTGTTGTTGTTAGGTGCCACTGAGTCATGTCTGACTCATAGTGACCCCATGCACAGTAGAACGAAACACCGCCCAGTTCCACACCAGCTCCATGATCCTTGCTATACTTTAGCCCATTGTCACAGCCACTGTGTTAATCCATCTCATTGAGGGCCTTCCCCTCTTTCATCAACCCTCCATTTTACCAAGCATGACATCCTTCTCCAGGGAATGGTCCCTTCTGATAACATGACCAAAGTAGGTGAGATGAAGTCTGGCCATTCTTGCTTCCAAGAAGCATTCCGGCTGCACTTCTTCCAGGACTGATCTGTTTGTCCTTTTAGCAATTCATGGTACTCTTAGCATTCTTCTCCAATGCCACAACTCAAAAGCATCAACCCTTTTTCGGTCTTCCTTATTCATTGTCCAGCTCTCACATGCATATGAAGTGATTGAAAATATCATGGTTTGTGTCAGGCACACCTGAATCCTCAAGGAGACATCTTTGCTCCTCAGAACTTGAAAGAGGTCCTTTGCAGCCAACTTGCCCAGTGCTATACATTGTCTGATGTCCTGACTGCTGCTTCCATTGGCATCAATTGTGGACCCAAGCAATGTGAAGTCTTTGACAACTTCAATCTTCTCTCCATTTATCGTGATGCTGCTTATAGATCCAGTTGTGAGGATTTTTGTTTTCTTTATATTCAGATGTAACCCATACTGCAGACTGTATTCTTCAATCTTCATCAGTAAGTGCCTCAAGTCATCCTCACTTTCAGCAAAGTTGTGTCATCAGTGTATCCAAGTTGTTAATGATTCTTCCTCCAACCTTGATGCCACGTTCTTCATAGTCCAGTTTCTCACATTATTTGCTCAACATATAGATTGAATAAGTATGGTGAAAGGACACAAACCTGACACACTCCCTTCTTGATTTTAAACCATGCAGTGTCCCCTTGTTCTGTTCAAACGACAGCCTCCTGGACAGGTTCCTCATGAGTACAATTAAGTGTTCTGGAATTCCCATTCTTCTCAATGTTATCCATGATTTGTTATGATCCACACAATCAAATGCCTTTGCACAGTCAATAAAACCCAATTAAACATCTTTCTGGTATTCTTTGCATTCAGCCAAGATCCATCTGATATCAGCTATGATATCCCTTGTTCCACGTCCTCTTCTGAATCCAGCTTTCATCTCTGGAAGTTCTCTGTCAATATACTGCTGCAACTGTTTCTGAATTATCTTCAGTAAAATTTCACTTGTATGCAATATTAATGATATTGTTCAATAATTTCCACATTCTGTGGAATCACCTTTCTTTGGAATGCATACAAATATGGATCTCTTTCAGCCAGTTGGCCAGGTAGCTGTCTTCCAAATCTCTTGGCGTAACCAAGTGAGTGCTTCCAGCAGGGCATCCATTTGTTGAAATATCTCAATGGGTGTTCTGTCAATTCCTGGAGCCTTGTTTTTTGCCAATTCCTTCAACACAGCTTCAACTTCTTCCTTCAATACCATTGGTTCTTGAACATATGCCACCTCCTGAAATGGATGAAGACCAACTGGTTCTTTTTGGTACAGTGACTCTGTGTATTCCTTCCATCTTCTTTTGATGCTTCCTGCATCATTCAATATTTTACCCATAGAATCTCTCAATATTGCAACTTGAGGCTTAAATTTTTTCCTCAGTTCTTTCAGCTTGAGAAATGCTGAGTGTGTTCTTCCCTTTTGGTTTTCTAACTCCAAGTCTTTGCACATTTCATGATAGTAATTGGCTTTGTCTGCTCGAGCTGCTCTTTGAAATCTTCTGATCAGCTCTTTCATCTTGTCATTTCTTCCATTTGCTTTAGCTACTCTCCATTCAAGGGCAAGTCTCAGAGTCTCCTCTGTCATCCATTTTAGTCTTCTTTTCTCTTTTTAGTGACCTCTTGCTTTCTTCATGGATGATGTTCTTGATGTCATCCCATAATTCTTCTGGTTTTTGGTCATTGGTGTTCAGTGCATCAAATCTATTCTTTAGATGGTCTGTAAATCCAGGAGGGATATATTCAAGATTATATTTTGGTTCTCGTAGACTCATTTTAATTGTCTTCAACTTCAAGTTGAACTTGCATATGAGCCATTGATGGTCTGTTCCACAATCAGCTGCTGGCCTTGTTTTGGCTGAAGATATTGGGCTTTTCCATTGCCTCTTGACACTGATGTAGTCAGTCTGATTCCTGTGTTTTCCATATGGTGAAGTCCACGTATATAACCACCATTTGTGTTGTTGAAAAAAGGTATTTGCAATGAATAAGTCGTTGGTCTTGCAAATTTCTATCATGCGATCTCCAGCATTATTTCTGTCACCAAGCCCAAATTGCCCAACTACTGGTGATTTTTCTTTGTTTCCAACTTTTGCATTCCAGTCACCAGTGATAATTAACACATCCTGATAGCACATTCAGTCAATTCCAGACTGCAGAAGCTGATAAAAATCTTCAATTTCCTCATTTTTGGCTTTGGGGGTTGGTGCATAAATTTGAATAATAGTCGTATTAACTGGTCTTCCTTGTAGGCATATGGATATTATACTATCACTGATAGCATTGTACTTTAGGATAGATCTTGAAACATCCTTTACAACGATGAATGCCACGCATTCCTCTTCAAATTGTCATTCCTGGCATAGATCATGTGGTTGTCTTATTCAAAATGGCCAAAACCAGTCCATTTCAGCTCACTAATGTCTAGGATATCAATTTTTATGCATGCCATTTCATTTTTTACTACCTCCAATTTTCCTCAATTCATACTTGTACATTTCATGTTCTGATTATTAATGGATGTTTGCAGCTGTTCCTCCTCAATTTGAGTCATGCCACATCAGCAAATAGAGGTTTTTGAAAGCTTTACCTTGTCCATATCAGTAAGGCTGGTTTTAACTCTGATGATGCAAGAACAAATATAGTATTAGTTTATTATTGTAAAAAGTCAAGAAAAGGTTTATATATGGAAGGAAACTTTCTTTGTTGGTTACAGTGGTGGGAGGGGGAGGGAGGGAACACTGCAAAAATAAAATAAAAAATAAAATCTCTCCAGGTGAGTCTAATGTACAGTCAAGATTCAGAAACATGTGAATACTGATGAGCAGGACTAGTCAAAGTAACAACTCAACACCATGAGTGTGAGATGTCAGCTTTTATTCCCAGCAGGTCCTGCCCTATGATCACATTTAACTGTGTCCTTCTGATGCCTCAAGTCCCAGGCCCAGCAAATCCCTGTATCTGGGTGATCCACATAGACCTCATTGCAGAGAGAATTCCAACAACCAACAGGGCATGGGACTGGACAGCCAGGTAAGGGCTTTCTGACCCTGGAATGCTACAACTCCATGCAACCCCCTGAGTACCTACCTCAGATGCCTGGACCCCCCACTCCTCTTTCCTGCTCCAAGAACAGAGGCAGAGCTATACTATAGTTTTGTGTAGTCTTGAGAGTTGGAATGTGCATAGCTAACATGGCTATAAACTGGACTCAGATCAAGAGCAGTAAACACAACATCTGGGTGGATGGCCAAACCCAAAGTCTACCCCTACAAAAGAGATATTGGAATGATTTTCTCACGAAGCATTTTCTACAGAAAGCTAGTACTATGGGATATTCACCAGGTTTATGGGAGAGGAACAACGGGATTCTAAATATATTTAAAAAAAAAAAAAAAACAGCCATTGAGTCAATTCCGACTCATAGTGACCCCCATTGGGTTTCCAAGGCGGTAAATCTTCATGGAAGGAGATTGCCCCATCTTCCTTCCATGGAGTGGGTGGTAGATTTGAACTGCCAACCTTCTGGTTAGCAGTCAAACACTTTAGGCACTACGCTACCAGAGCTCCTTATATAAACATGTTGTTGTTGTTGTTATGTGCCGTCGAGTCAGACCCGACTCATAGCAACCCCTCCTTGGGTTTCCAAGGCGGTATCACTACAGAAGTAGATTGCCCAACCTTCCTTCTGAATAAATATATTAGGTAAAGGTAAATAATTAGTTTCTTTACTGCAAGACTTCTCAGAGCCTTTGATATAACCATGTGTAAAAGGAATCTTCAAGAGAGGAGATAAGATGCAGTCTTCCCAAACTTACCAGGCCATGGAACCTTTTTCCAGATAGTATCTCTCAATACCAGTAATCTACAAAACATGTCTGAGGAAGGCTCAGGAAGATCACAAAGCTAAAATAGACTGTACCACAGCATCAGACAAAGGTGAGATCCTCCAAAAGATACTCACCAAGAGAAGAAGCTTCTCTGGAAGCATGGGTGGTAGGAGGGAGGACTCTAAGCCCAAGACCCACTCCAGAGCCCACGAATAGGCATAAACAGGCTTGGGCAAAGTGTGGATTATGTAAATACGTATTTGGGGACTTTTTAAACACAGATTATTCACCCAATTAATTCTAATAGCCCCTCAGAGCTGAGAGAGACTATTGTGTAAACATGTGGGGCTGAACATGGCTTCACCCCCAAGATTTCCTCAAAAGATGAGGTTTACGAGTCCCCCATAAGGGTTCCCTCTGGGCCCAAATTGGCAGATAAGTTCACAGCCCAGAAGGGAATTCTTGCCTAAAATTTAAAAAGAGCAAGAATAAAAAGAAGTCCCCTTTAAGCAAGCAGGAAGCTCTCTGAGTTCAAATTTTATATATTTTTTCATTTGCCATAAAATATACATTATACTACACAGAATATCTGGTAGCCTCTGGTAGCCTAGTTCTTCCCAATAATGGGAGAAATGGTAGGTTTTTCTCCAGCCAACACTTACATTCACATATTCTAAACATTTCCTACTGGATACAACACAACCAGGGGGTAGCTGAATCCATGCCTGCCTCAATGAGGTGGTGGGAGCCCCATACCCAAGTGACGCTATTTGAGACCAAGGAGGCCAGGTATACCGGGCCAGACATGGAGCTCCCAGGGAGATGGGGCTTGAGTCCAACTCCCCAATATAGAGGGTCTCCGAATCCAAGAGATATTTCCACAGTTAAGTCTCCCAGTTGACTGGGGACCAGGGCAAATTTTCCAACTAATTTTCCAACCTCAACCAGGAACAAGTCTCTCACGTCCTCCTGGGTACTCAGGGCCCACGGGGGAGGCCACGAGTCTGAGAGCCCATTCCTGACAGAAGGAAGTTTAAAGACCTGTGGGGAGATGAGCTGAGGGCTGATCTTTCCTCATTCCCAGACCACTCTTCCATTCACACATACATCCTGCTACAGAGCCAGAAACCTGGGAGACATGATCTATATCCCTTGCCCTCCCTGCCCATGGCTCACCTTTCTTAGTTATCTAGTGCTACTTCTACAAGTGGATGCCTTTAACAAATAGAAATGTATTTTCTCACAGTTTAGGAGGCTAGAAGTCTGAATTCAGGGTGTCATCTCTAGGGGAAAGCATCTGTCTCTGTCGGCTCTGGAGGAAGGTTCTTGTCATTTTAAGCTTCTGATCCTGGGTGATCTTCATGAGGCCTGGCATCCCTCTACCCCAAAACACACCCTTACTAATCTTGTCTCATTAACATAACAAAGACAACCACTCCCAAACAGGATTTATAACCACAGATGTAGAGGTTAGGATTTATAGCACATATTTTTTGGGGGAAAACAATTCAATCCATAACACTACCCATCACCAAGCCTAGTCACCTTAACCTCCTAAGTATCTCCAAAATACCTCCAAGAGTTCTCTCCACGGCCACATTCCCCACTCCAAACAGAGCTTGTTCTCTCCTTTGGACAACTCTACCTCTTCATTGGCTCTCAGCTTCCTCTCTAGCTCTTCTTTTGTCTACTTTTTGGGATGCATACATAATTATGTCCTACTTGTGGCACAGAATCCTTCTGACTCTTCTTAGGGTGTTATTGTTGTTGTTAGGTCCCATCAAGTTTTTTCCAACTCATATATACAACATTATGCACAACAGAATGAAACACTGCCCAGTCCTACATCATCCTCACAATCTTTGCTACACTTGAGCCCATCATTGCAGTCACTGTGTCAATCCATCAAGTTGAGGGCCTTCCCCTTTTTTTGCTGACCCTCTACTTTACCAACCATGATATCCTTCTCCAGGGACTGGTCCCTTCTGACAACATGACCAAAGTGTGAGAGGCAAAGTCTGGCCATTCTCACTTCTAAGCAACATTCTGCCTGCACTTCTTCCAAGACAGATTTTTTTGTTCTTCTGGCAGTCTGTGGTATTTTGAATATTCTTCCTCAACACCACAACTCAAGGACATCAATTCTTCTTCGGTGTTCCTTATTCATGGTCCAGCTTCCACATGCATATGAGGCTGTTGAAAATACCATGGCTTGGATCAGGCACACCTTAGTCCTCAAAGCAACATCTTTATTTTTGAACACTTTAAAGAAGTCTTTTGCAGCAGATTTTCCCGGCACTATGCAGCCTTTGATTTCTTGACTGCTGCTTCCATGGGTGTTGATTGTGGAACAAAGTAAAATGAAATCTTTGACAACTTGAATCTTTTCTCCGTTTATCATAATGTTGCTTATCGGTCCATTTGTGAGGATTTTTGTTCTGTTTATGTTGAAGAAGGAGCTCTGGTGGTACTGTGGTAAGGCATTTGACTGCTAAGCAACAGTTTGGTGGTTGGAACCTGTTTGGGTTACTTCTGTGCTGGTCTGACAGAAAATACCACAAATGGGATGGCTTTAACAAACAGGAGTTTATTCTCTCATAATTTTGGAGGTTAGAAGTTTGAGTTCCAGGTGCCATGCTCTAGGGGCTGGGTGAAAGGCCCTCAACCCTGGGCTTCAGCTCTGCCTCTTGCTCCTGGCCCACTGAAGCTAGATGCATCTCTTCTCTCAGTCAGCTGCTAGATGCTGAGGCTGACATAACCAAGGTTGATAAGTGAAAAGGCACAATCTGATATTACCAAACTACATAGCAGGCCATTAATTCAAGTCTGTTAAAAGTCCCAAGATTGCCAGGGCAACATGGCAGGCTGCTGAACAATGACTCAGCTACATGCAGGGGTCAAGCATTCTATCAACTAGAGATCCTCCTCAAAGTTGATTCTTATACACAGGAAGCAGCCCACATCCCTAAAGCAGCTCCTCAGCTGCTCCAGTAGATTCCACCAAGGAGTTAATTACCAATCTCACCATGGGGAATAACTACATCCAGCTGCCCAGCCACTCAACTAGAACTAGCCAAGTTGACATACAACCTTAACTACCACAGAACCCATAAGCTGCTCCATGAGAGAAAGATGCTTCTGTAAATATTTACAGCCTTGGAAACCCTATGGGAGTCACTATGGGTCAGAATCAACTCAATGACAGTAGGTTTGGTTTATGTTGATGTGTAGTACATACTGAAAGTTGTAGTCTTTGATCTTCATCAGTAAGTGCTTCAAGTCTTCTTCATTTTCAACAGGCAAGGTTATGTCATCTGCATATCCCACATTGTTTATGAGTGTTCCTCCAATTCTGATACTGTGCTCTTCTTCATACAGTCCAGTTTCTCAGATTATTTGTTTAGCATACAGATTGAATAAGTATGGGGAAAGAATACAACCCTGATGCACACTTTTCCTTATTTTAAACCATTCAGTATCCCCTTGTTTTGTTTGAATGACTACCTCTTGGTCTATGTACAGGATCTGCATAATCACAATCAAGTGTTCTGGAATTCCCATTCTTCAAAATGTTATCTATAATTTGTTATGATCCACATGGTCAAATACCTTTGCATAGTAAATAAAACACAGGTAAACATCTTTCTGGTTTTCCCTGTTTTCAGGCAAGATCCATCTGACATCAACAATGGCATCTTTCATCCCACGTACTCTTCTGAATTCAGCTTGAATTTCTGACAGTTCCTTGTGGGTGTACTGCTGCAACCATTTTTTAATTATTTTCAGCATATATTTACTTGCATGTGATATTAATGATATTGATCAATAATTTCACATTTTGTTGGATCATCTTTCTTTGGAATGGATACAAACATGGATCTCTTCCAGTCAGTTGGCCAATTAGCTGTCTTTCAAATTTCTTGGCATAGACAAGTGAACACTTCCAGCTTTGCATCCGTATATTGAAACATCTCAATTGATATTCCATGAATACCGAGATGCTTGTTTTTTGCTAATGCCTTCAGTGCAGCTTGGACCTCTTTCCTCAATACCATCAGTTCTTGATCATATGCTACCTCCTGGAATGGCTGAATGTCTACCAATTCTTTTTGGAACAGTGATTCTATGTATTCCTTCCATCTTCTTTTGATGCTCACAGCATCGTTCAATATCTTGCCTATATAATCCTTCAGTACTGCAACTCAAGCCTTGAGAAATGCTGAGCTTGTTCTTTCCTTTTGGTTTTCTAACTCCAGGTTATTGCACATTTCATTGTAATACTTTACTTTTTCTTCGCAAGTCACCCTTGGAAATCTTCTGTTCAGTTCTTTTACTTCATCATGTCTTCTATTCACTTTAACTATTGTCCATTCAAGAACAAGTTTCAAAGTATCTTCTGACATCTATTTTGATCTTTTCTTTCTTTCCTGTCTTTTTAATGACCTTTTGCTCTCTTCATGTATGATGGTCCTTGATGTCATTCTACAACTTGTCTGGTCTTTGGTCATTAGTACTCATTGCATCAAATCTATTCTTGAAATGGTTTCTAAATTCAGGTGGGATATACTCAAGGTCATATATTGGCTCTCATGGACATGTTTTAATTTTCTTCAGCCTCGATTTGAACTTGCATATGAGCAGTTGATGATCTTTTCCACATTTAGCCCCTGGTCTTGTTCTGGACTGATG
This sequence comes from Orycteropus afer afer, assembly GCF_000298275.1. Classification (NCBI taxonomy): domain Eukaryota; kingdom Metazoa; phylum Chordata; class Mammalia; order Tubulidentata; family Orycteropodidae; genus Orycteropus; species Orycteropus afer. The sequence continues at coordinate 7,023,172 of NW_006921699.1, read as the reverse complement.
ATACTGAGTTTCTTTATCATCTCTTCCCACTAATGCAGTCAATTTGACTCCTGTGTATTCTATCTGGTGGGGTCCACATCTATAGTCACCATATATGTTGGTGAAAAATAAATTACTTCCAATTAATAGGTCATTAGTCTTGCAAAATTCTATCATGAGATCTCCAGTGTTGTTTCTATCACCATATTTTTCAACTACTGATCCTTCTTCCTCCTTTTGCATTTCAATCATCAAATTTTGCATTTCAATCACCAGTAATTATCAATGCAACTTAATTGCATGTTTCATCAATTTAAGACTGCTGAAGTTAGTAAAAATCTTTAACTTCTTCATCTTTGGCATTAGTGGTTAGTGTGTAAATTTGGATAATAGTTGTATTAACTGGTCTTCCTTGCAGGTATATGAATATTATCCTATCACTTATACCATTTATACTTCAGGATAGATATTGAAATGTTCTTTTTAATAGTGAATATGATGCCATTCCTCTTCAATTTGTCATTCCCAGCATAGTACACCATATGTTTGTCTGATTCAAAATGGCCAATACCAGTCCATTTCAACTCACTGATGTTTAGGATATTGACCTTTGTGTGTTCAATTTCATTTTTTGATGATTTCCAAAGTTTTTAGTTTCTCATTTTGTACATTCCATGTTCCAATCACTAATGGATGTTTGCAACTGCTCCTTCTCATTTTGAGTCAGCCACATCAGCAAATGAAGGTCTCAAAAGCTTTACTCCAAAAAATTAAAATTAAAATTAAAAAAAAAAAAAAAAAAAGCTTTACTCCATACACATCATTAAGGTCAACTCTACTTTGAGGAGGCAACTCTTCCCCAGCCATATTTTGAGTGCCTTCCAGTCAAGGGGCTCATTTTCCACCACTGTAACAGATAATGCTCCACTGCTGTATATAAGATTTTCATTGGCCACTTTTTCCAAAAGTAGACTGCCAGGTCCTCCTAGTGTCATAGTAGAAACATTAATACAGCAAATGGCTAATGGGGCCTCACTGACCCTGCTGCTCCCTCTGTGTGGAACTGTCTTCCATCTTATCTTTTCCAAGTCTCCTTCAATTTATCCTCCATATCTCAGCTCAAATGTCACTTCCTCTGGGAATCCTCCCCTGATCACCAAATAGGCCAGGCCCCTTGCGCATTATGGGCTGTCACAGCACCGTATTGTGCCACATTTCCTCAGTAGTAGACGCCCAAACAGAATTATTGCTGGTACCCAACATGACATCTCACACACAGTAGATGGTTAATATATATTTGTTAAATGAAAGGGCTCAACTGAAAACAACCAACAGAAGGAACAAGACATCTACTAGTCCAGCTAGGATAGTGGTAGAAGTGGAGTGAAAGAAGAGAGGGCAGTTCACCCTGTGCATGCTGTACCCACTGAATTTCCCTCGATTTACCCCTCACCACTGGTCTGCAAGGAGCTCTGGTGGCATAGTACCTAAGACTTTTGACAGCTAACCAGAAAGCTGGCAGTTCAAACTCACCAGTCACTTCTCAGAAGGAAGACTGGGCCATCTACTTCCGTAGAGATACCACCTCAGAAACCCAAGGAGGGGTCACTACGAGTCAGGAATGACTCAACAGCAATGAGTTTTGTTTTTTGGTTTACTGGCCTGCAAAGTCAACACTATAAAAAGCATTGTAAATAGAACATGTCCAGAGACATAAATGCTAAGAAGTAGTAGAGACAAGATTTGAACTCAGATCTAGTTAAATCCAAAGTCCATGCTCTTTCTCCTACCACAGTGCTAGAAATCTAATAGGACAACTGTGGCTTAGTCACACTGATAGGAGAAGGAGGCACGTCCAAGCAGAGGAATCAAAAAGAGTGAAAACTTGGTAGTGTGAACAGTCAGTGTGTCTGGGAAATGTGAGTGGAATGGTAGAGCTGGAGGAAGTCCAAGGTACAGAGAATGGAGAGTCCGGCACAGTTGTGGAATAATGAAGTCAGGAGCTTGTGCATTATCCAGGGTGTTGGAGAGTCATGATCTTAAACTTGTCCTCCTGCCAGAGATAATCATCAACTGCTTCAGAATTACAAGTTAGGCAAGACCTGTGTAGACTTTTTAACAGATCAGCAACATATCACCAGGCCCAGCATAGACTGAATGAACAAAGGAATGACAAGCAAAAATAGGCCCTCAGTTAGCATTAGCAATTAGCATCCCTTTAGGATCTAAAGGGAGCTCTGGTGGCATGGTGCCTAAGGCATTTGACTGCTACCCAGAACACTGGCGGCTCGAACCCACCAGCTGCTCTTTGGAAGAAAGACTGGGCAATATACTTCTGTAAAGATATCGCCTCAGAAACCCAAGGGGGGTTTGCAATGAGTGGGATTCAACTCAACGGCAGTGAGTTTGGTGTTTGGTTTTAGGATCTAAAGGAGCCCTGGTGGCACAGTAGTTAAAGTGCTCATCTACTAACCAAAAGGTCTGTGGTTTGAACCCACCAGCCACTCTGAGGAAGAAAGATGTGGTAGTCTCCTTATGTAAAGATATACAGCCTTGGAAACTCTATAGGGCAGGTCTACTCTGTCCTATAGGGTCTCAGTGAGTCAGAATCAACTCAACAGTGGTAGATTTTGGTTTTAGGAACTAAATGAAAACTATGTCCTGCTTCTAGTTCAATCTTCCAAGGGCTCATAAGATTAGATAGGAGGAATATGTGGGCCCAAAGAGAGAATCTGAGAATGAACTACATCCTGTTGGATGTAGAATTAAGTATATCTAAACTTTTACTCTTCCTTCTCCAAGAAACCATCTAGGTAAAGAGAGAAGTCAAGTTCTCTTAACTATGCTCTACTTGAAAATGACATTCCCACGCCCCTCTCTTCTCACTCATGGCCCAAATACGTTCTTTGACACTCACACAGTGAAATAAAGCAGTAACAAACATTGTGTTCTGGTTCCATGTTATCTTGTTAATCCCTGATCCTCAGTGTTTCTCTCCGGTCCATCATTGGCATGGTTTTCCTTGGATTAGACATTCCTACAGGGCTAGGATGAGCCCACTTCAGCCCTGTGAGTGGCAGCCAGCATGTGCAGGCAATTGCTAATGCCCACTTAGGCCTGAAAACATTTCAGCCTTTGTTTATGTATTGGCAAATTCCAAATCCACTAAGCAACCATCATTTCCTGAGGGCCTACTATGCACCAGGCACTCTGATAACAACACAAAATGGTATGAGATAGCAAGTTCACCACCTCTTTGGATAAACAAGATTTCATCTCATGAAAAATTATAACAATAAAGCTATAAGGGAAAGTTCCAGAGAAGAGGTGTCCCAAGGCTTAAGTATCAGGTGGACAACAGAAAGAAAGGCATCAGCAGAGGAAGAGCTCCAAGCCTTTGAACAAGATTGAGGACACAGACTTCTCAGAAGAACCAGAGGAAGATTTTATCTGAGCCTTAAAAATGAGCTAGAATTTTAATGTATGAAGAGAAAAGAGATGTCAAGACACCTGGGCAGAAGGACCAAGGCAAAATCATGGAGAAAGGATTGTCCAAGCTTGTAATGGAAAATTAAACCCATAGACCTTGGCAAAGGGACTCTGGTTTGGCCCAGACAGCACTGTGGGGGCAACCATAGATTAACAGTTCTGTACATACGTCTGTGTGCACACACATGTACACACACACTTCATTACCAGCCAAGGTGATTATGCAGATCTGTGGCTGGACTGGTTTCTCTCATGGGAATCAGCCAGCAGGCAATACTTGGGGCATTGGAAGTGCTACTAGGAGGTGCCAATCATAACAGTGATATTTATCATATCCTTGGAAAACACCCACAGTGTCAGCCATGAAGACCAAAGGGATAGGGGAGGCCCAGATAAGAAGCCACAGCCATCGCCTTACTAACACCTGCCTACAGCAGTTTAGCAAGGCCTATCCTCTAGGCCATTCCAGAGTTCCAGAAGATTAGGTTGTGGTTTTACCTAACACCTTCGTACCACTGTCCCTGGCAGCCAAGAGTTGTTCCAGCTGCAATTCTTACTCAACAGGCCTCATTACAGGATGTGGATATCGGAGTGTGCCCAAGCTCACCACAGCATCCAGGAAAGCTGGCACTGCTGTTAACATGGTAGGGGACTTTGGGAAAGGCCTGTCACTTTTCTAGGCATCAACCTCTTCATCTAAAGATGGCAGGGCTGCACTATATGATCTCTAAGGGCCCATCTACTCCACAATTCCAAGACCCAAAGAAATCATGTGATTCTCACCTGTTCAGCAATGTGGAAAGAGGTCACCTATGCACCAGCCTGATCCATTTATTTCCTGTGAGGGAAACCGCCAGCCAGCCATGTCTTCAGGGGAGTCCCTGGGTAATAGGTCTGACACCCAGCACAGATAATCCCATCACCATGCCAATAGATCAGTTCAGTTATGACACTGGTTTAGGGATGCAAGGTCAGTTGGCCAAGAGTGCCAGATCTGGCTATCCCCTAGCCATGCCTGTGGTTTGGGGCAAGTTTCTACCTCTTGTGACCTCAGTTTCCAAAAATGCAAATTTAGGTCAGTTGCCTTCCAGCTGAGATTCTCTAAGCCCTCTTCCACATGCATATGTGTGTGAGGAGAAGGGTCACATGGGGGTAGAGCAGGGCAGTGGGAAGGGATCACACTCAAAACCAAGCATTCATGAGTTTGCATTCTGACTAGATCCCATTTACTACCTTTCTTAACTTGTGCAAGTCAAGCCTTGGTTTCCTTGTGTTCTGGTTACCTAGTGCCTCTGATAGGAATATATACCACAAATGGGATGGCTTTAAAAAACAGGAGTTTATTGTTAAAATTTGGAGGCTTTAAGTCCAAGTTCCAAGTGCCACACTCTAGAGGCTGGGTGAAAGCCCCTCAACCTTGAGCTTCAGCTTTGCCTCCTGCTACCAGCCCACTGGAGCTAGAGGCTTTTCTCAACTCAGACAGCTTCTGGCTACTGAGACTGACAAGCCCAAGGTTGACAAGTGAAAAGGCATAGTCCCGATGTTACCAAACCACACAGCAGGCCATTTATTCAAGTCCATTGAAAGTCCCAAAGTCAGCAGAGCATGGCAGGCTATTCAAAAACAACATGACTATATGCAGAGTTCAAGTGTGCCATAAGCTAGAGACTGTTCCCCAAGGCTTCTGCTTATATACAGGAAGCAGACCACATCCCTAAGGCAGCTACTCAGCTGCTCACAGTAGATTCCACCACGGAGCTGATTACCAGTCTCATCATGGGGAATACTATATCCAGCTGCCCAGCCACTCAACCAAGCCTAGCCAAGCTGACACACAAACTTAACTACCACACCTTGGGATCACGGTAGCTTCATCTTGTAGGATATTGGGAAAGATTTGAGATAATGTATATGAAGTACCTGAAGTATATAGTAGGAACTCAGTCATTTGTAGTTACTATGAAAATCACTTTTACAAACAGGAACACAAACAGGAGGAAAATCCATAAGTGAACACAAACACATATGGGAATTTAGTACATGATACAGGTAGCATCTCTACTCAGTGAAGTGGGAAATGGATTATTTGATAAATGATGTCAGGACAACTGCTTGTTACCTTTTTTGGTGGGGAGGGGGAGGAATAGTTAAATTCATACCTCTCTCATCAGACTATTGGAGATAGATTCACAAACAACCTGTGATACACAGATGAAACAACTTTGCTTGCTGAAAGTGAGGATGACTTAAAGCAATTATTGATGAAGATTAAAGTCTACAGTCTGCAGTATGGGTTACACCTCAATATAAAGAAAACAAAAATCCTCACAACTGGTCCAATAAACAGCTTCATGATGGATGGAAAAAAAGACTGAAGTTCTCAAGGACTTCAAATTACTTGGTTCTCCAATAAACATCGATGCCAATGGAAGCAGCAGTCAGGACATTAGATGACGTGTAGCACTGGGAAAGTCAACTGCGAAGGAACTGTTTCAAGTGCTGAGGAGCAAGGATATCTCCTTGAGGACTAAGGTGTGCCTGACACAAGCCATGATATTTCCAATTGCCTGGTATGCATGTGAGAGCTGGACAATGAATAAGGAAGACCGAAGAAGAGTTGATGCTTTTGAGTTGTGGCATTGGAGAAGAATGCTAAGAGTACCATGAATTGCTAAAAGGACAAACAGATCAGTCCTGGAAGAAGTGCAGCTGGAATGCTTCTTGGAAGCAAGAATGGCCAGACTTCGTCTCACCTATTTTGGTCACATTGTCAGAAGAGACCATTCCCTGGAGAAGGATGTCATGCTTGGTAGGGTGGAGGGTCGACGAAAGAGGGGGAGGCCTTCAACGAGATGGATTGACATGGTGGCTGCGATGATGGGCTCAAGTATAGCAGGGATTGTGGGGCTGGCGCGGGATCGGGCGGTGTTTCCTTCTGCTGTGCATGGGGTCACTATGAGTCAGAAACAACTCGATGGCACTTAACAACAACAAACAATAAACACCAATGGAAACCAAGACATCAGACAACATATTGCATTGGTAAAATCTGCTGCAAAAGACCTCTTTCAAGTGATGAAGAGCAAAGATGTCTCCTTGAAGACTAAGGTGCACCTAACCCAGGCCACTGTATTTTCAATCACCTCTTATGCATGTGAGAGCTGGACAATGAATAAGGAAGACCGAAGAAGAGTTGATGCTTTTGAGTTGTGGCATTGGAGAAGAATGCTAAGAGTACCATGAATTGCTAAAAGGACAAACAGATCAGTCCTGGAAGAAGTGCAGCTGGAATGCTTCTTGGAAGCAAGAATGGCCAGACTTCATCTCACCTACTTTGATCATGTTGTCAGGGGGAACCATTCCCTGGAGGAGGATATCATGCTTGGTAAAGTGGAGGGTCAATGAAGAAGGAGAAGGCCCTCAACAAGATGGATTGACACAGTGGCTGCAACGATGGCCTCAGGTACAGCAGGGACTGTGAGGCTGGCACAGTACTGGGCAGTGTTTCATTCTGCTGTGCACAGGGTCACTCTGAGTCAGAGATGACTTAACAGCACCTAACAAAAACAACTCATCAGACTATTAAAAAAAAAAAAAAAAAACTCACTCATAGTAACCCCCTTTGGGTTTCTGAGGCAGTAAATTTTTATGGATTGCCCAGTCTTCCTTCCACTGAGTGGCTGGTGGGTTTGAAATGCCAACCTTCTGGTTAGCAGTCAAATGCCTTAGGCACTATCAAAATTTCTTATCCTCAGGCTATAATAAATGCTATATGGACCACACAGCATCAGGATTGAAGGAAGACTCATTAACAACCTGCGATATGCAGATGACACAACCTTGCTTGTTGAAAGTGAAAATGACTTTTAAGTACTTACTGATGAAAATTAAAGACTACAGTCTGCAGTATGGATTACACCTCAACATAAAGAAAATGAAAATACTCACAACTGGACCAATAAACAGCATCATGATAAATGGAGAAAAGATTGAAGTGGTCAAAGAATTCATTTACTTGGATCCACAATCAATACCCACAGAAGCAGCAGTCAAGAAATCAGATGTCATATTGCACCAGGCAAATCTGCTGCAAAAGACCTCTTTAAAATATAGAAGAGCAAAGATGTCCTTTGAAGGGTAAGATGCACCTAACCCAACCCACGGTATTTTCAGTAGTCTCATAGGCATACGAAATCTGGACAATGAATAAGGAACACCAAAAAAGAGTTGAAGCTTTTGAATTGAGGTATTGGTGAAGAATGCTGAAAATACCATGGACTGCCAGAAGAACAAACAAATCTGTCCTGGAAGAAGTGCAAACAAAATGCTCCTTGGAAGTGAGAATGGCCAGACTTCGTCTCACCTACTTTAGTCATGTTGTCAGAAGGGACCATTCCCTGGAGAAGAATATCATGAAGACCCTCAAAAGTGGATTGACATAGTGACTGCAACAATGGACTCAAGCAGAGCAAGGTTTGTAAGGATGGCATAGGACCGGGCAGTGTTTCGTTCTGTTGTACATAGGGTTGCTATGAGTCAGAGTCGAGTCAACTTGATAGCACCTAACAACAACAAAAGAGATTCAAACGTAAATAATGACATCTTACAACTACTAAAGATGGGTGCATAGTTTTAAAATCTTAGAGGAAAGATGTTTTCCAACCATGTCATTAAAAATATTAAAAGCCATAAAAAAGTCATTAACTACAATGAAAATCTACTTTACTTAAAAAAAGAAAAAAAAAAGTCAAATGCAACCTTTACAACGCATACAGCAAAGAGTAATCATCAACAATACCAAAGTTTATTGTAGTTACCAGAGGCATGAGAGAAGGGAAAAAGGGGGTTAACAGTGATAGAAAAATCACATTGATTAAGGGTAGGGTTGCACAACCAATTATTTTAATTGCTGTCCATAAGTTATACACATGTAAAAAGTTGAATTGGCAAAAGTTATATAATAGATATATTTATAACAAAAGAAAGAAAGAATATCTACTGAAGCTGCTTATATACAACTAAACACCTTGTGGGCTTTGGTCCCTTGGTTTGGAGGTTAGGGTCTTGATTTCATGGGATATCCCAGTTAAACGGCCTAATAATGTGTTTAGTGCTTCTAAGCCTACCTCCTAGTTTGTTGCTTAATGCCTTGGATCTTAAAAGCTTGTAAGAAAAACTTTCCAAAACCAAAGTCAAGGAAAGAATCTTGACAGCACCATGGGAAAAACAAAAAATTACCTACAAAGGGCAACCAATAAGACCCAGATCTGATTTCTTGGCAGAAACTAGGCAGGCAAGAAGGCGATGGGATGACATATATGAAACCCTGAAAGAAAAATATTACCTATCAACAATTATATACCCAGCAAAACTGTCCCTCAAATATGATGGTAAAATTAGGATATTTCCAAATAAACATAAATTACAGGAATTTGTAAAAATCAGAATAACCTTACAAGAGATGCTAAAGAGAAACAACAGAAGACAACAACCAATGATTAACATGAATGGCAACATAACCTACCAACTAACCCAGATACAGAAGTATTCAAGTAAAATAAACTTAAAAGACTGTAAACAAGAAACTAGAGATGTCAATTTGTATATGGTATTAACTACAATGCAAAAAGAGGGAATAAATAGTGCAGTTACAGAACTTCCAAATGGAGAGGAAGTCAAGATGATTTTGAGATAGAATAGATTATTTTAAACTAGGGAAGAAAATAATAAATCACAGGTTAACCTCAAAGAAAATAAACCTCCTCATCAAAACAAAAAAGAAGAAAGGCAAAAATACTTAGCAAATACTAAAAGAATAGCAACAAAGGAAATGATTTTTAAATATTCATAAACAAAATGAGCTCAGTACAGAAAAGTATATGGAACAAAGAAATCAGAAATACCACCAAAAAAAAAAAAAAAAGACAGCAATAAAGTCTTACTTGTCAATAATTACACTGAATGTAAATGTATTCAGTGTACCAATCAAGATACAGAGAGTTGCAGAATGGATAAGAAAATATGACCCATCAATATGCCATCTACAAGAAGTACATCTTAGAGACAAAGACAAAAGTAGACTAAAATTAAAGATTGGAAAAATATGTATCAAGCAAATGGCAATCAAAAAAGAGTAGAAGTGACAATATTCATTTCTGACACAATACACTTCAAGACAAAAACCACCATAAGAGACAAGGAAGGACATTATATAATAATTAAAGAATCAATTGGACAACAGGAACATATCACAATAACTATCTATGTACGCAATGAAAGAGCCCCCCCCCCAAGAAAGCCCCAGAACACATAAATCAAACTTTAACAGAATTGAAAAGAGAAATAGACAACTCCACAATAATAGTAGGAAACTTTAATATACCACTTTCAATGAAGGGTGAAACAACTATAAAAAAAAAAACTCAACAAAGACACAGAAGAATTAAACCATATAATCAACCAACTTGACATTATTGACATATATAGAACACTTCACCCAACAACAGTACAATATACTTTCTTTTCCAATGCACAAAGAATATGATCCAGAATAGACCAAATATTAGGCCACGAAGCAAGCCTCAATAAATTTAAAAACACTGAGATCCTAGATAGAGTGGGAGGAAAATGTGGAACAAAACTTAAAATCATAAAAAAGACCAGGCTTACTGGTCTGATAGGGAATGATGAAACCCTCAAGACTATGGTCCCTAGTCACCCTTCAGGCCTGGAATCAAACTCACTCCCCTGACTTCCAGCCAAACAATAGACAGGCGTATAAGGTGAATATTTACACCAAGGAGGCACACTCTCTAGAAAAATCAATCAAGGAAGATCAGAAGGGCAGTATGTGCATATGGAGATAGCTCAGAGGGCAGGAATGCACAGGAAAGAAGGGCACAGGGAAAAGGTAACTACAAGGAGGAAGTAGAAAGAGAGGTGTTACATTATGGTGATTGCAATCAATGTCATGAGACAAAATGTGTACAAACTGCTATACGGGAAATGAATTGGCTCAGTAAACTTTCACCCAAATCACAATTTAAAAAAAAAAAAAAAAAACCTGCAGAGAAAAGAATAAGTAAATTTAAAAACATTGAAATATGGCAAAGTATCTTCTCAGATCACAGTGCTATAAAATTAGAAATGAACAATAGGAAGATCAAGGGAAAAAGGCAATTAAAAACTACTGGATAATAGAACAAATATATAATGAAATTAAAAATTCTTTGAATAACATGATAATAAAAACACACCATACCAAAGTCTTTGAGGCACAGCAAAGCAGTGATAAGAGGACAATTTATAGCAATACATGCACACATCAAAAAAAGAAGAAAGATTCAAAATTAACACCTTAACCCAATGTCTCCAACAATTAGAAAAAGAGCAGCAAAAAGTGTACAGTCACTAGAAGAAAATTAATAATAAAGATTTGAGCAGAAATAAATGAAACAGAAAAACAATAGTAGAAAGAATCAACAAGACTGGAAGTAAAAAGGATAATATCAGGATATTGTGAAGAACTGTACTCCAACAAATTTGAAAACCTGGAAGTAATGGATAAATTTCTAGAAACAAAAGACCTACGTAAACTAACAGACTGAGGTAGAAAATTTGACAGCCCCATAATAAAAGAAGAAATTGAACGGA
>NW_006921699.1:7006608-7011089 GCF_000298275.1 Orycteropus afer afer | reverse complement strand
CAATCTTGTAGGCTTCTTTACTTTGGATACTTCCATAGCTGGGTTGGTTTCTAGGTTATATCATCATGTGTGTTAATGGTCAGTTGTTACTTCTCTGTCCAAAGGGCTCCCTTTAGCATCTCTTGTAAGGTTGGTCTGGTTTTAACAAATTCCCTTAATTTCTGCTTCTCTGGAAATGTCCTAATCTCACCATCATATTTGAGGGACAATTTTGCTGGGTACAAAATTCTTGGTTGGAAATTTTTCTCTTTTAGGGTTTTATATATACTATCACATTGTCTTCTCATCTGCATGGTTTCTGTTGAGAAATCCGAGCTTAGTCTTATTGGTTGCCCCTTGTAGGTAACTTTTCATTTCTCCCATGCTGCTCTCATGATTTTTCTTTGTCTTTGGTTTTGGTAAGTTTGATGATGATATGTCTTGGTGATTTTCTTTTGGGGTCTATCCTGTTTGGGGTTAGTTGGACTTTCTAAATGGATATATTCTCATCTTTCATCATACCAGGAAATTCTCTTCCAACAAATCTTCAACTATTTTCTCTGTGGTTTTATTTTTCTCTTCCTGTTCTGGAATTCTGATTACACATAGGTTATTCCTTTTGATGGTATCCCACATGGACCTTAGGCTTTCTTCATTTTATTTTGATCTTTTTTCTAATTTATCTGATTTATCCCTTTCCAAAGAAGTGTTCAGGTATTTGCCTTCAGTCTCCCTAATTCTGTCTTCCATTGATTCAATTCTGCTCCTTTGCCCATTCAATGTCTTATCTATTTCTGACAATTTGGCATTAATCTTCTGGATTTCTATGTGTAGATTTAGAGTCATCTCTAATTTTTCATTTATTTTGTCATTTTGTTCTTGTATTGTCTTTCAAAATTGTTCTAGGGCTTTCTCTGTGTTTTCCTTGATCTGTCTCTCAATTCATTGAAGATACCTAAACATAATTCTTTGGAATTTCTTATTAAGGAGTTCCAATGCTGTGTCTTCCTCAGGGATGTGTTTTGAGTCTGTATCCTGGTTCCCTGTTTCTCCTGCTTTATCTTGCTTCTTTGTGTGGACTGTGATGCTCTGTTGTCTCTGAGGCATTGTGATATTTTTGTGTTCATATATAATTGGTGATTGTATGTTGTAGTGACTTGCCCACGATTTTCATTTTCTTTGCTTTGTTTGTATGTTATCTATGCAAGCAGGGTACTGTGCTCCTCTATTCACTAGTTGACAGCACTTATACACTCACTACCTGTCTTCTTTCCTGGTGTCAGCCTCTATGTCCCTGCTGACCTTGGCAAACAGAGCCTAGTCTTAGGTCCCTGGAATCTGAATGAGAATGTGATCACTTTAAAATCCAAAGTGGTTGCCACTTGTAAAGATTCAAAATGGCTGCACCCTTGGTCACTTTAAATATCCAAAATGGCTGCCATGTGTAAACAATCAAAATGGCTGCCCCCTCCAGACAGTGGAAAGTCAACAGCTCAGGTTGTCTCTCTCCTTGCTGTCTCCCTTCCTAGTTATAAGCCACCAGTGCAGTCGTCCCTGCAGCCTGGTTGGTGACCAGGGTTGATCTTTAAGTCAATTCTCAGGTCCCAACACCACTTGGAAATATTCAGGCTGTTGGTCCCATCAGAGTAACTGACAGTCCGCAGCTCCAACTGTCTCTGTACTCACTGTTTTTGTTCAGGTTTTCCCACTAGTTGGTCCCTAATTCACTTCTGCATAGTTCCTTTCAAAGCTCAGGGCTCCAGGATTATCTTCTTATCTCTGTCAATTGGTTTTTCTTTTCTTTGTTGAAGATGGTCTGTGTCACTTGCCTGCCTATTCTTCCATCTTACTGGAAGTCCCCCAAGGTGATAAATCTTTATGGAAATAGATTGCCCCATCTTCCTTCTGTGGAGCAACTGGTGGGTTTGAACCACCAACTTTCTGGTTTGCAGTCAAATATCTTAGCAAAGACACCCTCAAAACCAGTCAAAGACACCACTAAAAATGAAAATTACAGACAAATATCCCTCATGAATATAGATAGATAACAAAAATCTTCAACAAAATCCTAGCCAATAGATTCCAACACTGTATCAAAAATAATAATAATAATACATCATGGTCAAGTGGAACTCATACCATGTATGCAAGGATAGTTCAACAATAGAAAAACAACCAACATAATCCATCACATAAATAAAGGAAAAAAGGACCATGATCACATAAATCTATGTAGAAAAGGCATTTGATAAACTCCAACACCCATTCTTGGTTAAAAATTAAAAAATAAAAAAACCTTCAGAAAAAGAAGACTAGAAGGGAATTTCCTCAACATAATAAAGGGCATATATGCAAAACTAACAGCTAACATCATTCTCAATGGAGAGAGACTCAAAACATTCCCCTCATAAAGAGGAACCATACAAGGATACCCTCTATCACCACTTCTATTCAACATTATATTGGAAATCCTAGCCAGGGCGATAAGGAAAGAAAGATAAATAAAAGGCATCCAAATTAGCAAAGAAGTAAAATTATCTCTATTTGCAGATGATATGATCCTATACATAGAAAAATCAAGAGACTCAGCAAGAAAACTACTGGAACTAATTGAAAGACTCACCAAAGTAGCAGGATCATCACACAAAATATCAGTTAGATTCTTCTACATCAACACAAAGATCTCTCTTATTATACCATTTATAATAACTGCCAAAAAGATAAAATACTTAGGAATATATCTTACCAGGGACACAAAAGACCTATATAAAGAAAACTACAAAGCACTACTTCAAGAAACTATAAGAGATCTACATAAATGGAAGAACATACCATGCTCATGGATAGGAAGACTGAACATTGTGAAAATGTCAATACTACCCAAAGCAATCTATAGATTCAATGCAATCCCAATCCAGATTCCATTAGCATTCTTTAAGGACATGTAAAAACCAATCACTAAGTTTATACAGGAATGAAAAAGACCTTGGATTAGAAAAGCAGTACTGAAGAAGAAGAACAAAGTAGGAAGGCTCACACTCCCTGATCTCAAAACCTATCATACAGCACAGTGGTTGAAACAGCCTTGTACTGGTACAGTGAAAGACACATAGACGAATGAAACAGAATTTAGAACCCAGAAATAGATCCTTCCATCTATGGATAGGAGATCTTTGACACATGCCCAAAATCCATCAAGTAAGGAAGAGATAGTCTCTTTAACAAATGGTGCTGGTATCCATTTGCAAAAAAAAAAAAAGAAACAAAATCCACACTTAACACTATACACAGAAATGAACTCAAGGTGGATCAAAGACCTGAAGGTAAAACCTAAAACTATAAAGTTCATCAAAGGAAAAATACAGGTAAATTTAGAGACCCTAACTTTTAGCATAAATAGGCTATCAGCATAACCAAAAGTGCACAAACAGCAAAAGATAAACTAGATGACTGAGACCTTCTAAAAATTAAATTCTTATGCACATCAAAGACTTCTCCAAAAGAGTACAAAGAGAACCTACAGATGGGCAAAAAAATATTTGGCAATGACATATCCAACAAGAGATTTATTTCTAAAATTCACAGAAAACTTCAACACCTCAACAATGAAAAGACAAACAATTCAACTAAAAAATGGGCAGAGGTCATTTACAGACACTTTACCAAAGAAGATATTCAGGTGGCCAACAAACACATGAAGAAATGCTTTCAATCATTAGCCATTAGAGAGGCAAATCAAAACAATATTAAGATATCATCTCATCCCAGCACTAATAGCAAAGCTCAACAAGACAGAAAACAGCAAATGCTGGCAAGGGTGTGGAGAGTTTGAAGCACTCATATGCTGCTGGTCAGACTACAAAATGGTATAACCACCATGGACAGTGGTATGGCACTTCCTTAAAAAGTGGCAAATAGAAATACCATTTGATCCAGCAATCTTACTACTAGGCATATTTCCTAAAGAAGTGAGAGTCGGGACATGAATAGATATACGCACACCCACATTCATCACAGCACTATTCACAATAGCAAAGAGATGGAAACAAACTAAGTGCCCATCAACAGATAAATGGATAAACAAACTATGGTGCATACACACAATGGAATACTATAGGACATGGAAGAATAATAAAGAATCTGCATATTACTTCATAATGTCGATGAACTTGGAGGACATTATGCTGAGTGAAATAAGTTAATCATAGAAGGAAAAATATTTTATGAGTCCATCATTATAAAAAGTCAAGGGAAGATTTACACAGGGAAGGAAATTTTCTTTCTTGTTACCAGGGATAGAAGGGGAGAGGAGGGGACATTGTTGGCTAGTTAAGAGACATGTGTTGATTTGAGTGAAGGAAACAGCAATATAAAAGCATATGAGGAGTTCCGGCAAGATGGCGGACTAGGCACAAGGACTGCACAGACGCTCTTCAACAAAGAAAAGGGAAACCAATTAACACAGACACAGAAGATAATCTTGGACCCCTGAGCCTTGAAGG
>NW_006921699.1:6957008-7001299 GCF_000298275.1 Orycteropus afer afer | reverse complement strand
AAAGGCAATATACCAAAAGCATATGACCAACACAATATCACTAAGGAAAAGGAAGACACAGAGAAGTGCACAAGAAGTACAGACAACAAAGGTAAACACTATTATGTACACAATACTGCACTATCAGTAATGACAAGCATCAATCTATGCGTAGATACACAGGTAGACAGGCAAGGGATCAGGTATGGGTAGGTGAACAGGAATATACTCATGACCGTATGTATTTGGCAGATGATAGTTCTACATAAGTATTTATATGTGTCATAAAAATGTTCATATATATAATAGAGCTAACAGGGGGTGAAGTTATGATAACTTCTTAGCCACAACTGAAGACCTTGAGGAAGTGAGTCACTGGGCTCTGGGCTCAGGACCATTGTCACAAGGGACATCATGTTCGATTGGCATAACATAGTACAAATATTAGGAGCTCTGTTGGTGTAGTGGCTAAAGCATTTGACTGCTAACCAAAAGATTGGCAGTTTGAACCCACCAGCCACTCATCAGAAGAAAAATGAGGCAGTCTGCTTCTATAAAGATTTACAGCCATGGAAACCCTATGAAGCAATTCTACTCTGTCCTAAAGAGTTGCTAAGAGTAAGTATCAACTCAATGACAGTCAATATGGATTTAGCAGTAGTAGTAGTACTGCAGTGGATATTTTAGAACAGAAACAACAACCTACATCCTAGTTTGGTGAGTAATAACTAGCGCCTTAAAAGCTTGCAAGGGGCCATCTAAGATGCAGCTATTGATCTCTCCTCATCCAGAGCAAAGAAGAGTGAATAAATCATAGGCACATGGAAACAGTTAGTCCAAAGAACTAGTAGAACATGGAAACCTCAGCCTACATGACCCTGAGATCAGAAGAACTAGATAGTGCCCAGCTACCACTGCCAATCACTCAGAAAGGGAGCAAAATTGAAGATTCTGGATAAAGTGGGAGACAAATGTGGTGGGGGAGGGGGGACTCAAAATTACTTAAAAAAAAAAAAAAAAAAGCCTTACTGGTCTGATAGAGACTGGTGAAACCCCCAAGTCTATGGACGCTAGTCACCCAAGCCTGGAATTAAATTCACTCCCATGGCTTAACTTTCAGCCAACAACAGACAGGCCTATGGGCTGAACACTTAACACCAGGAGGTGCACTCCTTAGAATACTCAATCATGGAAGATCAGAAGGGTAACATTAGCACAAGGAGAAAGCTCAGAAGCCAGTAATGCATAGGAAAGAAGGACACAGGGGATAAGGTAACCACAGGCAAGAAGTGGGAAGAGAGCTGTTACACTCTGGGCATTGCAATCAATGTCACAGAACAAAGTGTGTAGGAACTGCTGAATGGAAAATGATTTTGCTCTATAAACTTTCACCCAAATCACAATAAAAAGTTTTAAAAAAAAAAAAAAAAACTTGCAAGCCATTGAAGGTACAACAATTAGTCTCTATTCACCGGGAGCAACAGAGGAAGAAAGAGAGTCAGGAATAGAAGGAGGATATGGAATGTGTGGCTAATTGCCTCCAGGAACAACTTCCTTCTTTATCATGAGACCAGAAGTGGATGGTACCCAGCTGCCATTACTGAACATTTGGATCAAAGATTCCATAGAAGAATCATGATCAAAAGGGGGGAAATGAAGTACAGAATTTCAAATCCTCATGGACTCTAGACTTTCTAGAGCCATGAAGAGTGGGGAAATCCCTGAAACTATTGCCCTGAGAGAATCTTTAAACCTTAAACCAAACATATTCCCTGAAAACATCTTAAAACAGAACAATAGTTTAGCTTAACTAGCTAAAAAAAAAAAGGTCTGCCTTAAGCATTATAGTCTTTAAGAACTATCTGTACGGGATCAAACTGACAACAGCAATTTGAAAGATTAGACAGGAACCTTAGGAGACAGTAAATATATGTTACTGAGGGAGGAATAACTCAGAAAAGGAGGGTGAGAATGGTTGTACAACTCAAAGAATATAATCAATGTCACTAAATTTTACATTTTACTAAATTTTACAGCAGCCACTCCTCAGAAGGAAGGTTAGGCAATACTACATCTGTAGTGATACAGCCTCAGAAACCCAAGGAGGGGTCGCTATGAGTCGAGGCCAACTCGATGGCACATAACAACAACAACAACAAATTTTACATGTAGAAACTTTTGAATTAGTGTGTGTTTTTCTGTATATATTTTCAAGAACAGCAACAAAATAACTAAAATTTAGGAAAATAAGAGTTAATTGTCAACAAACATTTATGAAGGGCCTACTGTGTACTAGTATTCCTAACATTCCTGCATTCCTAACATTCAAAGAGCTCTCGCCATTCAGTTCTTTAAAATGAGACACCTGAAGAAAACTGGGCAAAGGACATGAACAAGCAATTCATAAAATAAAAAATACAAAATATTCAGTAATAACCAAATGCAAAAAAAACAATATATAATTTTTCTACTACAAAAATAATAATAACAAAACCCAAGGTGTGACATCCTTGTGCTGTATGAGAACCCTTTCAGGGAATGATTTAGTATCATGTATGAAAATGATAAAAGTGCAAACCCTTGACTTTGCAAAAAGATGTATCTACAAAGATGTTCACTGACATTTGTTTCTAATAAAGAAAAAATTGGAAACAACAACCCAAATAAAAATCAATGGAAGACTCACCTGGTAAACTATGATATTCATAGAACATTCTGTAACACTGTAAATCAACCACTCTACTTCTGAGGCCAAGGTTACAGGGACTTTTGCTACACACATTATTCATTGCTATATCTGAACATTTTACAGTGGGTGTGTGTTAGCTTTGTAATCAGAAAAAGATGTTAACAGACATACTACATAGAACATTGTTCCATATCCTACTTTGGCGAGTAGCAACTTTGTTGTTGTTGTTGTTTGTCGTCGAGTCGGCCCCGACTCATAGCGACCCTTCCTTGGGTTTCCGAGGCAGTATCACTATGGAAGTAGGATTGCCCAACCTTCCTTCCAAGGAGTGGCTGGTGGGTTTGAACCGCCAGCCTTCTGGTGAGCAGTCAAGTGCCTTAGGCACTATGCTACCAGAGCTACAAAAGCTTGCAAGTGGTCATCTAGATGCAATGATAGGTCTCTTCTCATCCAGAGCAAAGAAGAATTAAGAAAACCAAAGACACATGGAAACAATTAGTCCAAGCGACTGGTACACCATGCGATCCTCAGCCTATATGACTATGAGACCAGAAGAACTAGATGGTGCCCAGCTACTGCTGTCAACCACTCAAAGGGAAATTTATGTAGGAGATCCTGGATAGAATGGGAGGACAATGTGGAACAAAACTCAAAATCATTTGGAAAAAAAAAGGACCAAGTTTGCTGGTCTGATAGAGCCTGATGGAACCACTGAGACTATGGCCCCTAAATGCCCTTCAGGTCTGGAACTGAACCCATTCCTGAGGCTTCCAGCCAAACAAAAGACAAGCATATGAGCTGAACACTTACATTAGGTAGATACAGTCTTTGGAGAGAGCAATCATGGAAGAATTGAAAGGCTGTGTATGCACAGGGAGACAGCTCAGGGGGCAGGAATGCCTGGAGGGATGGACACAGGGAAGAGGTAACTATGGGGAATAAGTGGGAGGGGAGCTGTTGCATTTTGGTAAATTGTACTCAATGTCTTGAGACAAAGTGTATGTGAGCTGCTGTATGGAAAGTGAATTTGCTCTGTAAACTTTCACCCAAATCACAATTTTTTAAAAAAAGATGTTAACAGGTAAGATACCTATAAAAATCTGATTTTTATAGATATGAAAAATGTCCACAATATAGGGTTGAGTAGGAAAAAAAAGAAATTGTAAACAATTTGATTGTTGTTAGATGCCATCAAGTTGATCCCAACTGATGTTGTTGCTAGGTGCCATCAAGTTGGTTTCAACTCACAGAGACCTCATGTACAGCAGAATGAAATACTGCTCAGTCCTGCATCATTCTTGCAATCATTCCTATGCTTGAGCCCATTGTTGTAGCCACTGTGTCAATCCATCTTGTTGAGGGTCTTCCTCTTTTTCACTGAACATGTACTTTAGTAAGCATGATGTCCTTCTCCAGAGACTGGCCCCTCCTGACAGATAACAAGTCCTAGGTACAAGAGGTGAAGTCTCACCATCCTTGCTTCTAAGGAACATTCCAGCTGTACTTCCTCCAAGACAGATTTCTTTGTTCTTCTAGCAGTCCATGGTACATTCAATATTCTTCACCAACACCAAAATCCAAATGCATTAATTCTGTTGTCTTCCTTACTCATTGTCCAGCTTTCACATTCATATGAGGCTGTTGAAAAGGCTGTGGGGTCAGGCACATCTTAGTCTTCAAAGTGACATCTTTGCTCTTTGACACATTGAAGAGGTCTTTTGCAGCAGATTTGCCCAATGCGATACATTCTTTGATTTCTTGACTGCTGCTTGTATAGGCATTGATTGTGGATCCAAGTAAAATTAAATTCTTGACAACCTTAATCTTTTCTCCATTTATCATTATATTGCTTATTGATCCAGTTGTAAGGAGTTTTGTTTTACATTGAGGTGTAATCCATACTGAAGGCTTTGATCACCATCAGTAAGTCTTTCAAGTCACCTTCACTTACAGCAGGCAAGGTTCTGTCATCTGCATATTGCAGGTTGTTAATGAGTCCTCCTCTAATCCTCATGCCACATTCTTCTTCATATAGTGCAGCTTCTCAGAATATTTGCTCAGCATACAGATTGGATAAGACTAGTGAAAGGATACAACCCTGATGCACATCTTTCCTGATTTTAAACCAGGCAGTATTCCCTTGTTCTGTTTGAACAATTGTCTTTATGTCTATGTACACATTTCTCATGAGCACAATTAATTCACAGTAACACTATATACAACAGAATGAAACATTACCAGCTCTTACACCATGCTCATAATCATTGCTATGCTTGAGCCCATTGTTGCAGCCACTATGCAAATCCATCTTCTTGAAGGACTTCCTCTTTTTTGCTGACCCTCCACCTCACCAAGCATGGTGTCCTTTTCCAGGGATGGGTCCCTTCTGATAACATGTCCAAAGCACATGAGACAAACTCTCGCCATCCACTTCTAAGGCACATTCTAGCTGTAGTTCTTTCAAGACTTCCAGACTTGTTCATTCTTCTGGCAGTCCATGGTGTATTCAGTATTCTTTGCCAACGCCATAATTTAAAGGCATCAATTCTTCTTTGGTCTTCCTTATTCCTTGTTCCGCTTTCACAAGCATAGGAGGTGACTGAAAATACAACAGCTTGGGTCAGGTGCATCTCAGTCCTTAGAGTGACACACAACAGATTTGCCCAGTGCAATAGGATGTCTGATTTCTTGATTGCTGTTTCCATGGGTGTTGACTGTGGATACAACTAAAAGGAAATCCTTGGCAACTTCAATCTTTTCTCCATTTATCATGATGCTTCCTAGTGGTGTAGTTGTGAGGATTTTTGTTTCCTTTATGTTGAGTGTAATCCATCCTGAAGGCTGTAGTCTTTGATTTTCATCAGTAAGTGCTTCAAGTCCTCTACTTTTAGCAAGCAACGTTGTGTCATCTGCATATTGCAGGTTGTTAATGAATCTTCCTCTAATTCTGATGCCATGTTCTTCTTCATATAGTCCACTTTCTCAGATAATTTGCTCAGCATACAGATTGATTAAGTATAGCGAAAAGATACAACCCTGATGTACACTTCCTGACTTTAAACTATTCAGTGTTCCTTTGTTCTGTTCAAGTTCCTCATGAGCACAATTAAGTGTTCTAGAATTCCAATTATTCCCAATGTTACCCATAATTTGTTATGATCCACACAGGCAAATGCCTTTAGAGTCGATAAAACACAGGTAAACATCTTTCTGATATTCTCTACTTTCAACCAAGATCCATCTGACATCAGCAATGGTATCCCTTATGCTACACCCTTTTCTGAATCTGGCTTAAATTTGAATATGATATCATTTATATAAAAGTGCATGTTTATACGAAGTTCAAAATGTTAACATTTGAGGATCTTGTTTAACTTCCTTATTTTTCACTTCCTTTATACTTTTACGTATTGTCTAAAAAGTTTTATGTGAGCATGTGTTATTTTTACAAAAAAAAAAAAATTCTCACTTCACTGTACTTCCCACACACACACCCAGGGGGGGAAAAAAAAACCTGTTATAGGCAATGAGTAATAAATCACCTTTGGTTATACCTTTATAGTTTACTGTTGTGCCTTCACGCTAGCACAGTGTCTGGTACATGTTTTTGTTGTTAGGTGCCATCAAGTCGATTCTGACTCATAGCAACCCTATGTACACAGAAATAAACACTTCCCTGTCCTGTGCCATTGTCACAATCCTTGCTATGCTTAAACCCATTGTTGCAGTCACTGTGTCAATCCATCTCATTGAGAGTTTTCCCCTTTTTTGCTGACCCTCTAATTTACCAGGCATGATATCCTTCTCCAAGGGACTTCTCCAAGTGTCCCTTCTCACCACATGACTAAAGTAGGTAAGATGAAGTCTGGCCATTTTCGCTTCTAAAGAGCATTCTGGCTGCACTTTTTCCAGGATAGATTTGTTTGTTCTTCTGGTAGTCCGTGGTACTCCCAGTATTCTCTGCCAATACCACAATTCAAAGGTATCAATTCTGCTTCAGTCTTCCTTATTCATTGTCCAGTTTTCACATGTATATGAGGTGATTGAAAATATCATGGCTTGGGTTAGGCACACCTTAGTTTTCAAATTGACATCTTTGCTCTTTAACACTTTAAAGAGGTCTTTTGCAGATTTACCCAGTGCAAGTGACATCTGATTTCTTGACTGCTGCTTCCATGAGTATTGACTGTGAATCCAAGTAAAATGAAATTTTTGACAACTTTCATCTTTTCTCCCTTTATCATGATGCTGCTTACTGGTCCAATTGTGAGGATTTTTGTTCTTTATACTGAGGTGTAATCCATACTGAAGACTGTAGTCTCTGATCTTTATCAGTAAGTCATCTTCATTTTCAGCAAGCAAGGTTGTATCATCTGCATATCCCAGGTTGTTAATGAGTCTTCCTCCAATCCTGATGTCATGTTCTTCTTCATATAGTCCAGCTTCTGGGTTATTTGTTCAGCTACAGAATGAATAAGTGTGGTGAAAGGATACAACCCTCATGCATACCATTCCTAATTTTAAACCATGCACCTCTAAGGAGGTAGTCACATGGTCATGAAGTTTTAGGAGCTAAGACCTATTTGTGCTAGCTCTGCACCTGCTCATCTCTGAGAGGAACCAAGGAGGTGGCAGAGTTCCTGCCCTCCAGAAACACACAGTCAGGTGGGGGAAAGGACTTCTGCAGAGGGGAGTCAGAGGGGCAAGTCTCACCTCGCCAGCTGGAAATTAGAGCAGCTTTTTGGAAGAGGAAAAGAGCTCTGGTGTAGTAGTTAAGGCATTTGGCTGGTAACCAAAAGGTCGGCAGTTTAAACCCACCAGATGCTCCATGGAAGAAAGATTTACAACCTTGGAAACCCAATGGGGGTCACTATGTATTGGAATCAACTCAATGGCAATGAGTTTGGTTTTTTAGTTTTTTTGGAAGAAGAAGCTAGAGACAGCTTTATTCTGGGAAATAGGCAATGTCACTTTCAAAATCCAGGGAAGATACAGCTAAGATGAGATTCCTGCCAACTGGCGGCCAAGTTCTTCTGGTCAGAGCAGGAGTAATGATAAAAGAAGGCATGTGAGAGGTAGAAGAGGTAGAGCTGGGGAACCTCCAAGAACTCATGGAGATGATTATTTACTAATTCTGCTTGGCTTGGGGAAATCCACAATGGATTGCTTAGCCTCCCACTCTGTGGCAGCCTATGCCCTCACCAGCCCTGCCTCCCAAGCTCTCAGCATTCAGTTACCCAGGGACCCCATGAGCTCAGATCTCAATAGACATGGGAGAGAAAATCAGCACTTGCAGGGCTAATGTTTTGTGCACCCCAAGCAGTGGCATAGCACAGCCAGGGGACAGGTCCCACAGTGGGTCACAATGCCTCACCTCCTAGGGAATTAGGTCGGTGGAGTAGGGCCCCTTCAAAAACCACTGGTGATTCAGAACATGCCCAGGGCCCCAGGTAGAGGAAGATAGGCTGCAGGGGCACAATGTCCATCATGTTCAAGTGCAAATGCTGGTGGGGGCGATGGGAAACCTCTGAGGAGCTTTATCCAGGTGGAGTAATGCCTAAGGCATTTGACTGCTAACCAGAAGGTTGGCAGTTCAAACCTACCAGCCACTCTGTGGAAGGAAGACTGGACAATCTACTTCCGTAAAGATTTACTACCTCAGAACCCTAAAAAGGGTCGCTATGAGTTGGAATCCACTCAATGGCAATGAGTTTGGTTTTTGGTGTTTTTTTGGGTTTTTTTTTGGGGGGGGGGGCCGAGTTGGCTTTGGCCAGGTGAGGGCAGAGGATGAACGAGAAGAAGGGGAAGTGTCTTGGCAGTGAGACCACACAATGGAGGAACACTGGTGAGGCAGGGACCATGGGCATGAAGAGGAGGCCACAGAATCAAGAAATACCTCAGAAGCAGAATGGGTAGCACCACCATCTACCCAGGCTGGAAAGCCAGGCTTTTCTTGTCTCTTTCCCATTTGACCCCAGAGAGAGGGCTTTCCATGGGAGGGGCAGACAATTTGGGGAAGGGAGTATGGGCGAAGCGTGAGCCTAGGCCCGCTGAGTATGAGGTACCTGACAGAACACACACTGCCATGTTTGGTCTTATGTCCTGGCACACCTTATAATGCTGCCTGTGTCTTCCTCAGTGCTATATCCCTGGGGCTAGGTGCCAGGAATGTGCTGGTACATAGTAGAAGGGCAGTCTGAACTGAGTGAGTGATTGAAGGATGCCTAGCAGGTAGCTAGTGGGCTGTTTGTGGAGCTCAGAAAAGAGAGTTTGGGAGTCATCAACAAGAATCACAGTGGCCTCCCTGTCAAGGTTGACCTTTTGTCTGTTCTAAGAGCTCTGTGTGGACTAACTCCTTCAGGCCTCACAACCACCCTAAAAGGAAAGCACTCTTACCATCCTTAGTTTACAGGTGAGGAAACTGAGTCACAGCAAGGTCATAAGAGGTTGAGCTAGCACTGGACCCTGGCAGAGTGGCCCTCTTAATCACTATGCTATAGGAATCAGGGCCAAGAGTCTATGAGAGAGTGTGCAGGGGAAGACAAGAAGAGGGGCATGAAGAGAGCCCAGGGCAACAGCCACATACAAGGAGCAGCTGGAGGAGGCAAAGCCACCCGTGAGGAAGAAAGAGAAGCAGGAGGAAATCAGGAGTGTGCCTCCCACAGAGTGAGCTCAGGATGTGCTAGAATTAGTCAATGAAAAAATGAGTATATCATGGCTGAAAGACTGGTGTTGATGATGACACCACAGATAGAGAGTTGGGAAAAAAGGAGATGCATGGTCAACGGGGACCCTGCAGAGAAGTTAGGAGGACTGCAGATTTGCAATCTTTGCAAAGCTGCCAGCCATGACCCAGCCCAGCCCAGTCTGCTGAACCTGGTGCTCAGCCTGGGCAAAGCCTAGCAAAAGAGGCCTCAAACTACTCTGCAAGCTGCAAATCAGTCTTCTCTCCATCCACTGGGACCCTTACTCTATGCCAAGTTCTTGTGAGCACAGTTTGCTCCCCAAACTGCCCACAACTATTTCCAAGGCTCACACTACAAGATGTCGCATATTTATAACCAGAAACTCCTTCATCACCAAACTGGACAAGGAAGAGTGGCAACTCCATACTGACTTTGATTTTGTTTTAAATAAGAAGAGCTCAGAATTGAGTCCTTGTCTGTATGCAAGTTATTCCTTTTCCCCATATATGGCCAGATACACTGTTTGCCAGGACAAGCCATGTTTTCCTTATTAAGCAATATACAAAGTTAGCAAACAGCCCGTTCACTGCCCCACATCCCAATCCCAACTGTCACAGACAAGCAAGGGCCTGATGAGGCTGCAGTACATCAGAGGGCCCAGCAGCAGAAAGAATACAGACCAGGACACGGGACCAAGGACTGAGGACCCTGTCCCAGTCTAGCCATGACTGACAGGCCCTGATCATCAACCACAGTAATGCCTACTGGAAGCCAGGTTCATAATGACCTTAAGTGTGGTTATTACTATCCCCATCCTAAAGATGAACAATGTGAGTCATCGAGAGGCCACATAATTTGTTCACAGTCACCCAGTTGGGATATGTTATGGATTGAATCATGCCCTCCAAAAAAATATGTTGTAAATCCTAACCTCTATGCCTATAGTTATAATCCTACTTGGGAATGGGTTGTCTTTATTATGTTAATGAGGCAGGATTATCGTAAAGTGTATCTTGAGTCAATCTCTTTTAAGATATAAAAGGGATTAAACAAACAAGCTAGCAAGCAGAGATAGAGGAGAAGAGAAGCTAAACCACATAAAGCTCACCCAGGAGCAGAAGCTCAAAGAGACAAAGACCTTCCTCTGGAACCAACAGAGAGAGAAAGACTTCCCTTAGAGCTGGCACACTGATTTTGGACTTCTAGCCTCCTAAACTGCAAGAAAATTAATTTATGTTTGTTAAAGCCACCTCCTTGCAGTGTTTCTGTTACAGCAGCACTACATAACCAAGATAGGATGCCAGAGGTGGATAGGAATCCACTTCTGTCTGATTGCCTCACCCATCTTTTCATTTCTCCCATGCATCATCTCTCCTCTCTTTGTTGTTGTTATGTGCCGTCGAATCAGCCCTGACTCATAGCGACCCCTCCTTGGGTTTCCAAGGCAGTATCACTACGGAAGTAGGATTGCCCAACCTTCCTTCCGAGGAGTGGCTGGTGGGTTTGAACCGCCAGCCTTCTGGTTAGCAGTCAAGTGCCTTAGCCACTATGCTACCAGAGCTCCTATAAACTGAGAAGGTTGGGGAAAAAAGTTCTCAAGCCTTCTCCACCTCTCACATCACCTTTTAATGTGCCCTTTGGTCAAAGTTTGGAGTGGAAGAAGGGTTTTTGGAAACACAGACACCCCCCACCCCACCCCTAGCAGATAGAGCCCTAAGGCAGCAGTGTAGGGCTAAGGTGGAGCCTTAGCCACCTCTCTGGAACTCAGAACAGTGGTTTGCTCCTTCCTAATCAGTGCTTCTGGCTCACAGGATTTTCCTAACATTCAAGGCCCCCCTGAAGGAGGCATTTGGCCCTGCATAGCCCACCATGTCCATAGCCTGCTGTCTGGGCCTCACAGCCTTCCTGATTTCAGGGCTTTGGCATGTGAAACCTAGGATGTAGGAGCTTTGGGACAGGCTATAGGACTTAATGGAGGGATCCAAAAGCTCCATCCTCCTCAGTGGATGGATCCAGTGTGGCCTTTAAAACCATCAGATCTACACTCCACTTGGCATCTTTGGGGCTCACTTCTCCAGGTGACTCACTACTATTCAGACTATCCAGGGTGGGTGATGGGTTGAGCCTTTGGGCTGCAGGGCTCAGCCTGGACTTCTAAATGTGACTCTCTGGAGTGGGTCCCAGAACATGCATACTCAGTGAGCACCCCAGGATGGTATGATGGCTATTGATGTAACCCACCACCATAGGATCAGATATGTTGGCTTCTCACCTGCTCCTCCTCCCTATCATCTTTGTTTCCCTTCCCACCTCCTCATCCATTATATATGTGACCCTAAAACATGCAGCCTGTGGGAGCCCCACAAAATGCCACATGCCTGAGACTTTATATCCTTTCTTTATTAATTGCGTTTTTCAGTATTTTTCACATTTACCTGGCAAGAATGGTGGTGGTGGTGGTTGCTAGTGAGTCAATTCCAATTCATGGCAACATCATGTGTTCAGAGTAGAGTTTTCAAAGCTGTGACCTTTTGGAAGAAAATTGCCAGGCCTGTCTTCTGAGGGACATGTTGTTGTTGTTAGGTGCCATCAAGTCACCTCCAACTCATAGTGACCCCATGTACAACAGAACAAAACATTGCCTGGTCCTGCGCCAGCCTCACAATCCTTGCTATGCCTGAGCCCATAGTTGCAGCCACTATATCAATCCATCTCATTGAGAGCCTTTCCCTCTTTCGCTGACCCTCCACTTTACCAAGCATGATATCCTTCTCCAGGGAATGATCCCTTCTGACAACATGACCAAAGTAGGTGAGATGAGAATTCTGGGTGGGTTCAAACCCAGAGAGTAGGTGAGCACTTAACCATTTGTGTCACCCAAGCACCTCTGGCAAGGATAAACATAATAATAAACTGTAAATAGACTCAGTGAGAGTGGGTTGAGTTTGGTTTTATTTGTTAGGTGCCATGCTGCACTACAAGCTGCCTTTCATACCCCCAGGAACTACAGCATCTTAATCCACACAAGGGTGAAAAGTCGACCCTTTTCTAGCTACATGTTCTTGGGAATCCACCTTCTTCACATCGCCTTCTGGTACATGTTCTGTTGAGGTTAACATCAATAACTATTAGTTAGATGAATAAGTAACCTTAAATGAATAAATGAATGCATAAATAACCTTTAAGCAACCTAGTCTCAAGCAGCTGATTTGCTTCACATTGGTTAAATTTTTAAAGATTAGCAAACATTCCAAGAAACAATTCTTACCCTTGGATCACAAAAGTGTTTTAATCCATTTTGACAGTTTGTCTTGTATCATAACCTGACATATCTTTTCCAACCAGGCGTTGACTATGTGTCATGGTTTTCTAAAGACACCTTGTCTCATGCTGAAACCAGATACCCCTGACCCACTAGAGTTCAGAACCATTTCTTAGAGTTCAGCCCCCATGCTGCTCATTAGCACCTAGATCATGTCAGACACCCTGCCTTCTTTTCTGTTCTGAATTAGAATAAAAATTTTATCATCTTAATTAGTAGAGTAGAATGTTTCTGGCAAAAAATTTCCAATGAGAGAAAAGTGTAAGAAGTAAACCATGGAAGCTACAGTTCCAGAGTAGAAACTACAGGCAGATGGGGCAGCATGCTCCCTTCTCAGGAGACCCTCATGGGCTTCAACACTCTGCCAGCACATTTGAAGTCATGAAGTACTTAGCAGCTTACACAATGCTGTTCCATCTGCAATTACTGAGAATCCAGGGGTCACCAGGGTTGGATGACCCTTAGTACCACTCTCCTCAACTCCCAGAACATCTCTGTCTGGCTCATCACACCCACTTCTCTCCACTTCAGACCATCTTACATATGATGCCTAATCACCTTTCTCTAATTTTTTTATGTTAGTTTATCAAAAAATAAAAACACACTTCACTGCTCAATACCAGCAAGAGTTCTCCTTCAGCAGAAGTGAAAGTTCCATCCTTCCAAGACCTAATCCTACGTGCTTTTCCAGACACACAGTCTTCAATTACAGGTCTGGGCATCATCTGAACTCCTGCTTGTCCCTTCAACAAGCCCCCATCTTCTGTCTTCTTAAATTTACTCAGTGCTATCTTTCTACTTGGAAGACTCTCATCTCAACTTCCAAAATCAAATTCCTTCCCCAAATGCCAAGACTCAACCTATTGGCCACTTCCTCCATGAAGTCTTGCCTGATGTTTCCAGCTAGATGCAGTGGCTGATTGCTCCCTATTCTAAACTGTGGAAAGAGGCTTATCTGATAGCACTCAGCACCTCTGACCTATAGAACACCAGCTCCACTGGCAGAGACCATGTCTGATATTCCTGACTTCTCCATAGACTCTGGCAGAAATAAGCATATATTGAATGCATAAATAAACAAACAAACAAAAGACTTTGTGCAGATGGATAAAGCATGAAATTGTTGTGATGCACATGGTTAAGGAACATTAGGAAAGATGAAAGCTGCGTAGGCACTAACAATCACAGTGCTGATGCAAGGTGAGAACACTCAGGCTCCAGGAAACATCACCTGAGAAACAGCATCCTAGGCAGGGGCAACAGCACCAACAAAGTCTTAGAGGCAAAAAGTAGTAGAACTTTCTAATGGGAGCTCTGGTAGCATAGTGGCTAAGACACTTGCCTGCTAACCAGACGGCTGGCGGTTCAAACCCACCAGCCACTCCTCGGAAGGAAGGTTGGGCAATCCTACTTCCGTAGTGATACTGCCTCGGAAACCCAAGGAGGGGTCGCTATGAGTCGGGCCGACTCAACGGGGCACATAACAACAACAACAACAACCTTATCTTTGCAGGATCAACTCCTTCCCAACCTCCAGGCTCACTCAAAAGCCACCTCCTCCATGAAGCCAAGAGCAGAAAACAAAGACCCAAAATCTTCTCACCACCAGAAGAATCCAAATCACAGACAGCATCCAAAGAGAAGTTTTCACTCTATAAGGTTTCACTGACTTTTCTCAGTGTAAAAGATAGTGTTACTTAGTTTAATTCAACAATTATTTGCTGATGCCCACCATGTAGCAGACGCTAGTTCAGACAACTGGGGTACAAAGTTAGCTTGTCATGGCCCTAGCCACCAGATCTGATGGAAGTCTTGCCAAATAGCCACACATTTACAATTACTCACACAAAAG
Source organism: Orycteropus afer afer (assembly GCF_000298275.1). Lineage (NCBI taxonomy): Eukaryota > Metazoa > Chordata > Mammalia > Tubulidentata > Orycteropodidae > Orycteropus > Orycteropus afer. The sequence goes on along the minus strand of NW_006921699.1, from coordinate 6,986,771 downwards.
TATAGGTGCTGTATAAAATAAGAAGGATAATAAGAGAAGGCTTCCTTACGAAGAAAAAATCAGCCAAGATCAAAAGGATTCCTTCAACATTTATTTACATTTATTCACTTAAGAAATGTATGAATGTCTACTGAATGGCTAGAAATTGGCCATGCAAAGGGGAGAGGGGTGAGGGTGGGGGCGCTTTCCAAGCACAAGAAAGTTAACTTAAAATAGGATCAAAGATAAGAAGCACATGATCAGGACTGGCTGCCAAAGAGGGTTGGATGGGTGGGAGAAGGAAAAAAAAAAAAAAAACTTGTAAGAGATGGTGAAGGTCTGAACTGAAGCAGATGCAGTGGTTCATGTGGAGAAACATAGACACATTTGGAAGAGAGCATGGAGGCAGAGTCAACAGAGCTGGGGCTCAATGGTCTATGGATGGCAAGAGAGGAAGACACAAGCATCTTCCTTAACCTGGTCTTGGGGCTAGGCCTCCTGAGCCAGTATGCTTCTCACCTGTCCCCACTATGCAGCTAGATAACACAGGGCCATGGCTGGTGCCCCTCCATAAGGCCACAGACCAAGGTTGCTGATCCCTCTATAGCTTCACTCCTAGGCTGGGTCCTCATTGTCAGAATGGGCTTTGCCAGCTAGGCACTGCTATGAATAAAGACAAAATGAGTGTAAAATCTCAGCCCAGGGCCCCATGTAAAGCACTCGACAGTACATGCTTTCCAAGCATGTCATGGCTTAATATGGCTAATTTTTGTACCTCCATTAAGCCTCCTTTCCTGCCAAAAGCTGAAGCCAAGTCTAGATTGTCCACAGATTGGCAAGGAGTAGGGGATGAAAGTCATGTTGTAAGAAGGGACCATTCCCTGGAGAAGGATGTCATGCTTGGTAGGGTGGAGGGTCGACGAAAGAGGGGGAGGCCTTCAAGGAGATGGATTGATACGGTGGCTGCGATGATGGGCTCAAGTATAGCAGGGATTGTGGGGCTGGCGCGGGATCGGGCAGTGTTTCGTTTTTGTTTTCTTTATATTGAGACGTAATCCATACTGCATACTGCATTCTTCAACCTTCATCAGTAAGTGCCTCAAGTCATCCTCACTTTCAGCAAGCAAAGTTGTATCGTCAGGCTGTTAATGATTCTTCCTCCAATCCTGATACCACGTTTTTCTTCATATAGTCCAGCTTCTTGGATTATTTGCTCAGCATATAGATTGAGTAAGTATGGGGAAAGGATACAACCCTGATGCATTCCCTTCCTGATTTTAAACCATGTAGTGGCCCCTTGTTCCATTCGAACAACAGCCACACATCCTATAAGGTTCTAGAACACTGTCCATACCTAAACAGCTAAGTTGGCTTTGGTATACTGAATTTTAGTTTGCACTCCAAAGTTCTGGTCCCTCAGAAGTACACCAATATAATTAGCTAATCCAAGGGCTGATGATAACATAATCCCTGAAAGAAATGAATCTGTCACACAATCCACTCAGGAGGCAAATCTTAGGGACTAGGGCAACTCTTCTCCCATAAGCCGATGCTCTGAGTCCCCAAAATTAGACGGTGTCCATGAGGTAAGCCTAGCCTCACACAGCAAAATTAATCTTTCTAGAACAAGTCCCACCATGCCTCTGCTTGTTTCTCCATCCTCCACCTCCAGCCCCTTCCATCCTAACATCAGGCTGGGGGTATGTAAAAGCCCCTTCTACATGTACACATAGGCCTACACATGCCATGTGCACACACACACCACACATGTAGACGTAGGTGAGCTGTGGTAGCACCCTGGTCAGGACCAACATTTTCCCAGGTCAGGATGGTCCAAGACAACCGGAAAGTGACAGCTCAGGGGAAAGTACCAAAGACAAAAACTAAAACCAAACTCACTGCCGTAGAGTCAGATCTGACTCATAGTGACCTCTCTTTGGGTTTCTGAGGCAGTATCACTATGCAAGTAGATTGCCCAATCTTCCTTCCAAAAAGTAACTGGTGGATTTGAACCGCCAGCCTTCTGGTTAGCAGTCAAATGCCTTAGGCACTATGCCACCAGAGCTCCCCAAAGACAAACAGGCACACAAGGAGTGGCTCCCAAGCTGGCAACTCTCACAGCTCTGCCTGTAGCCAGACCTCTCCCCTAAGCACCAGACTCCTCTATCCAAGGCCTTCTCCATACCACCTAGTGGATGATCTTTGGGAACATCAAATGCAACTTGCCCTAATAGAATTCAACCCTTTCCCCTCTAGACCTACTCCTCCACCAACATTCCCCAACTCCAAGGATGGCTCCCCATCACCCAGCTTCCTAAACAAAAAGCATGGGGGCCACCCAGGACATAGTTTCCTCCCTCAACATCCATTTCATTGGCAAGTCCTGCCAATTCTACTTCCAGCTCTCTCCATCCTGCTTCCGACACCACCTCCCACCAGGATAACCACAGCAGCTTCCTAACTGGTCTCCCCTACCACTTCCAGGTCATCCTCTTCCATGCAGTAGTCAGGGTGATCTTTTTAAAATGCAAACTTGACCAGGCATGCTCTACCCAAATTCCCTCCATGACTCCCTACTGCCCTTCAGATAAAAAGTCCTTGGCATAGCTCCCAGATTCTGCATGTCTGGTCCCTCCCACCTGTCTACCTCCTCTCTCACCACTCGTCCGTCCTGTCTTGTGTGTTCTGCTCTCCAGCTTTGCTACCTTTCCTCATTCCTGGGCCTTAAGTGCTGCCCCTCAACACCACATCTTTGCATATACTGTTCTCTCAGCTTTGATCACTCTTCCTGACCCTTTGTCCAGTTTGTCTTCTCTATCCTTTGGGTCTAGTTTCATGCAGGAAGCCTTCCATGACCACTATTGCTCCATGCCAAGATGTGTATGCTCCCACAACCCTGTAGTTCATTTCCTCATCTCACCATCTCCTTCCCTGCACTGTCCAATACCATATGTCCATCATCAAGAAAGTTTTATTGGAGAGGACTGCTCAGACTATAACTTCCATGAGGGCAGGGGCTGAGTCTGTTCTTCTCCCCACATCACCCAGAGTCTGGCACAGTGCCTGGGAGACAGTGAGAAGCACCTTATGGGCTGAACAAGTGAATGAGCAGGTGACAGGGAAGGAAGTGGAGGCAGATGAGTGGGTGTGAGGGGCACAGACCCACCTTTTATGAACAGGTGCTGCCCTTCAATGCTCCTGAGCATTTCACTTGAGGGTTGATCAATGAGAGAATTTTTCCACCTTGGGAAGGACCACAGGGCTGGTGCAGTAAAGGACTGCCTTCCTGATCCTGATAGAAGGTGACCACACAGCTCTGGCCCCCTACCAGAGTAAAGATCACACAGTCTGAGTCTCTCCTCAGTCACCCACATCCTGGCCCAATCCAAATCACAAGGAAAATCTCCCCCAAGCACGACAGTCCACCTCCAAACTTTCTAAGTGAGGGAGGCCACAGAGAAGGAGGCTGTACCCATATGCCATGGCCTTTGTACCACATTCCTCCTTCCCCCACATAGCCAAACCAGGGCTGGGGGCCAACCTCTGCCACAGTAGGGGAGCATCTTGGGGGTCAATCCCAAACCATAAGCTAATCAGATTCTGGCCTAAAGGCCTGACACAAGGTTTCATGCTTTTGAATATCTAGATGCTCCCTGGAGTTCCACCCAAATCCTTTAAGTCTGAGTGTTCCCTAATCTGCCAGGGAACAGACTAGTGAAATAGGGGTGAGGCAAAGCATAAGTCACAGACTCACTTCTCACCCTCCAAACTAGACCCCAACACCCTGCCCCACACTTCCATACCTGGAGTGGCCCTCCCACGACTAAGGGATGCCCCTTCCCAGTCAGATGCTTGGAGTGGACGGAGATGAGTGTATATGCCCAACAGTCAAGGGGCAAAATGCCATCTCCATTTGCAATAAACTATTAAAAGTCAACTGTCTCATGATCCTACAAGTTTATGTGAATGATCAGAATACCCAGATGTATAGTAGAGCTGAAAAGGGGCAAGGTTGTGGTCACTGCTTGGTCACAGCCAGCTACACAGACAGACCGAGTAGTTGAACCTGGCTTGGGACCATAGTCGCAGGGGACATCAAGCTCAACTGGCATAACATACTACACAAAACATTTTTTCCACCTCCTACCTTGGCGAGTAGCGACTGGGATCTTAAAAGCTAGCAAGCTGCCATCTAGATGCAACGATGGGTCTCTCCTCGTGAAGAGCAAAGAAGAATGAAGAAAACCAAAATTCATGGAAACAATTAGTCCTAGTTAGTGACTGGTACACCATCTGATCTGCAGCCTATACAACTTTAAGACCAGAAGAACTATATGGCACCCGGCTACCTCTGTCATCCACTTGAAAGGGGATCTATGTAGGAGATCTTTGATAGAGAGGGAGGACAATGTGGAACAAAACTCAAAATCATTGGAGGAAAAAAAGGGGGGGACCAGGTTTGCTGGTCCGATAGAGCTGGGTGGAACCACTGAGACTATGGCCCCTAGCTGCCCTTCTGGTCTGGAATTGAACCCACACCTGTGGTTTCCAGCCAAACAAAAGACAGGCATATGAGTTGAACATTTACCTCAAGTAGATACACTCTTTGGAGAGAACAATCATGGGAGAAAGAAGGGCTGTTTATGCACAGGGAGATAGCTCAGGGGGCAGGAGCCCATGGAGGAATGGACACTGGGAAGAGGTAACTGTGGGGAGGAGGTGGGAGGGGAGCTGTTGCATAAACTGTGGTCAATGACATGAGACAAAGTATATGTGAACTGCTGTATGGAAAGTGAATTTGCTCTGAAAATCTTCACCCAAATCACAATTTAATAAATAAATAATTCAACAAATCAAAAAAAAAAAAAAGTCAACTGTCTCTCCAGGTGGTAGTTTCATGGATGTTTGCTTTATAATTTGTTAAACTGAACATTTTCTCTATGTGTTGTATTTCACAATTTTAAAAAGGTTTAAAAAATTTAAAGAAGACAACCACCTTAAGGGAATATAAATGTTTGTGAATGTCAGAACTCAGGCTGGTGCCAGAATCACCAACCAGGAGCAGAAGCTAATAGAGTCATGGGCAGAGCAGCACAATGAGTCTACCGCCCAGGAGGGTCACTGTGCCTCTGGAGGCCTGTTAGATACAGGCCACGCTAATGCGGGAGAAGGCTGTGCCCATTCCCAATGATAGGAATGACAGCTTCAGTGACTCTCTGTGGGGAAGGCTGAGAGATCCATGAGGGCAAACACTGCTCTCTGACCTCCCACCACCCTCAGCACCATGCCTCTCTCCGTTGCACATGCAGCCTGCCAGCTGGTTGACCCTGGGCCCACAATACCCAGGCAGCAAAGGGATGAACTGAGGCCTAAGGCCTCCCTCTGGAAGACAAAGAAAAATACCCACAGAAAGCAAGCAGTCCACAGAGGAATTATGATGTCCATCAGCACACACAAAAAAGGTTCAGTCTTACTACTCTAAGAAATGTTCTTGTTGTTGTTATGTGCCATTGAGTCATCTCTGACTCATAGTGACCCCTCCTTAGGTTTCCAAGATAGTATCACTATGGAAGTAGATTGCCCAATCTTCTTTCTGAAGAGTGGCTGGTGGGTTTGAACCGCCAACCTTCTTGTTAGCAGTCAAGTGCCTTCGGCACTATGCCACCAGATCTCCCATCTAAGAAATACAAAAAAAAAAAAAAAAATCCAGCACTTTTCACCCAACAGACTGGCAACAATTTAGAAAAGTGATAAAAACAGGAGCAGGTAAAGAGGAAAGAGAAAGCTCTTTCATATACCAAAGAGCATAGAATAAATCGGCACATCTCTCTGGAGGGCAATCTGGCACCAACCACTAATATCTAGACATGTATGCCAATACGCAATTCCACTTCATGGAAATAGCTAAGGAAACAAAAGGATAGGTATGCGAAGATGGAGTGCACTGGTATTCAGAGTAGCATTTTTTATACCCTAACTGTCCATTAATAAGGAACTGAGTGTATAAATTATAATATGATAGAATATGATACAGCTTGTTGAAAAGAAATCAGTATATCATTACTAAATGTTTTGATCAAAGATTCTATAGAAGAACGTTGATCAAAAGGGAGAAAATGAAGAACAGAATTTCAAATTGCCATGGTATCAAGGCTTTCTAGAGCCATAGAGGCTGAATAACCCCCAAAGGTATTGCCTTGAGATAATCTTTAAACCTTAAACCAAATATATTCCCTGAAGTCTTCTTAAAATCAAACTAGTTTAGTTAAACTAGTAAAGAATGTCTGCCTTGAGCATTGTGCTCTCTAAGAACTATTTATATGGAATCAAATTGACAACAGCAACTCAAAAGATTAAGCAGGACACTTAGGAAGCAATGAGTTTATGTTAATGAGAGAGGAACAATTTGAAAAAGGAGGATGAGAATGATTGTACAACTTGAATGTAACCAGTGTCACTGAATTGTACATGCAGAATTTGTTGAATTGGTATATGTTCTGCTGTGTATATTCCCAACAACAAAAATAAAATGTTAAAATGAAAGAAAGAAAGCAGTAGCTCCCATGTGTGATTGAAAGATGTCCAAGATTTAGTGTTGGAGGAAAAAAAGCTGGTTATAGGATAGAGTGAGGTTGGGTCATATAATCTCAGGTATATTTGCAAAGTGTGTGTTTATAGATGCATTTATTTCAGCATAAATATGCATATAACTAATATATGTAAAAATATCTGGAAGGACAAATGCTTAGGAGTAGCTATGGAGGGGGAAGATCATGAGGGAGTTTCACTTGTTCTGGATTGTTCTCATTTTTCATACTGCTCATATATTATCAAAGAAGCAATAAAGGCATTTCATGAAAAGACAGCACTATGTAAGAAAAAGAAAAGAAAGATCTAAACCACCAGAATAGGAAGAACAGGAAAGGAAACAACAGCAATAAAATTTTGGAAATTACAAAGCAGATGGATGAGAGGAACTGACTTAACAGACCTAAGAAAACTAAATCCTAAGTCAGCAGTGAAGAAAGCCAAAAAGCTACCTGATGTTCACCATAGAATTATATAAAGCCTTAGGATTTAGAGGCACTGGAGCCCTGGGAAAGGTGGGGCTGAGGGCAGGAGGTCTGGCTGAAAGCCCTTGTCATCAGCCTTGAAACAGACAGATGCCCTCTCCAACTCCCTGTAGCCAGGTGACTGCCTTCCTCCCCACTTGCAGGAGATTAGAGGATTATTTTCTGCAAAGAGTTAAGCAGGGGGACTCTGATTTTGGGGACACAAGCACAGTTGAAGGCAGGGTTATCATTCTGAAAACAGGGAGAGTAAATGTAAATTTATACTCTGGATGTTAAGGCCCATTCAGTTCTCAGAGTGCTGGCAGCCAGGGGAACGCCCTCAAGGTAGCAGAACGGAGATAGTTGCTCTAGGCCATCTATGCAGCCCTGAAGAAAAGAGACAGAAGTTCCCCCCACAAAAAAAGAGACTGCTGTTCTCAGAACAACACAGAGAAAGAGAGAGCAAGCTACCACGCAGTCTTTAGCACACATGAATGGACAGGAGAGGATTACCAGATGCTAGAGGGTATTCTCTAATATAACAGAATGAAAAATTGTCCTGTGGAAAGATACTACACATGGAAAGAAAAATTTTAAAAATAATAGTTAATGAAATAAGAAACAATATTACTTCCATGAAATAAAAATAAGATTCTAAAGCAACAGCAATATTCAGAGAACAAGAAAAGGTTTTCAGAAGTTAGAAAATGATAGCAGAAATCAAAAAGTCAGTAGAAGGACATTAAGGGAATCTCCCAGAACTATGCTGAGTCCAGCATACAAATAATCAGGTATATCTGTTATTGCCACAACAATGCTAAATAATAAGCAAAAACAGTACCTCAGTGGCATACAGCAATAAGCATTTATTGCTCATGAACATAGGGTAGTTACTGATCATGGCTATGGGTTGGCTCTGCTCCACATGTGTCTATCATCCTCCTTCTGGGACCAGTGGGCTAACCTGGGCATGTTCTTCTCATAATGATGGTGGCAGGCAAAAGCAAGCAAGCTCAATCACTCAAATAGCTTTCAGTCCTCTATTTGTATCATGATTACCAACATCCCATTGGCCCAAAGCAAGCCACATAGCTGAATGCAGAATCAAAGTAAAAGGAAACCACAAAGTTACATGGCAAAGAACACAGATCTGCAGAAGAGGCCATTTTTGCAATCTACCAAGATCTAATCAATCTCATCAATCTCTAATAAGAGTTCATAAAAGAGACATAAGGGACCAGGTTTGCTGGTCTGATGGAGCCTGGTGGAACCCCTGAAAGTATGGCCCTTAGCTGCCCTTAAGGTCTGGAATTGAACCCACTCCTGGGCCTCCAGCCAAACAAAAGATGTGAGCTGAACATTAGGTAGATACACTCCTTGGAGAGATCGATCATGGGAGAATAGGAAGGCTGTGTATGCAAAGGGAGACAGCTCAGGGGGCAGGAGTACATGGGAGGGAAGGACACAGGGAAGAGGAACTATGGGGAGGAAGTGGGAAGAGAGCTATTGCATTGTGGGAAATTCCAGTCAATGTCATGAGACAAAGTGTATGTGAACTGCTGTATGTAAAATGAATCTTCTCTGTAAACTTTCATCCAAATCACAATAAAATTTAAAAAGAGAGAGAGAAAAAAAAAATAGAGAGACTGGTGAGGAGAAAATCATAAAAATAAATAATTCAAGTAGAGCTCCTAAAACTAAAGGACATGAGTTTCCAGATTGAATAGCTCCCTAAGTGTATAGCAAATAAAAGAAAATAAGATCATACCAAAATCATACCAAATATCAACATGATGTTTCAGAACACTGGGAACAAAAAGTAGTTCCTAAAACCCTCTAGAGTGAAAATAGCAGCATACAAAATATCAAGAAGCAAAAACACATCAAAATTTTCAACAGCAACATCATTGCCTAAAGGACAAACCCTTCAAAATTCTGAAGAAAAATTAGAATTCTATACCCAGCCAAACTATCAAATTAAATTCAAAGTGAAAATAAAAAATTTATAACATGTACAGGAATTTTAAAAACCACCTCCAATGCACACTTTCTCAGGAAACCACAAAGAATGTGCTGTGCCAAAATGAGGGAGTAAATCAGGAGGAAGACATGGGATACAAGAGATAAGAGATCCTATTCAGAAGAGAAACGAAGCTAATTCTCAAGATAATGGTAAAGGAAAAATTCTCAGGATAATGGATGTACACCAAGAATAGAGGAAAATCAGCCAAGACTGGGCAAGTCTGAAGGCTCCAGGAGAGACTTTCTCAGGAAGATGAACTTGGTAAAACACCAAATGTGTCTGAAATTATTGAGAGGAGATTTGCAAAACCAGGGCAATACTGAAAAGAAAATAGTGATAAATATGATATAAAACTAAGCAAATGATAACAATAATACAAACAGTTATAAACTGTGGGGAAAACAAAAACTTATGTAGCAAAGGGAAAATACTTATTGTTTAATACGGCATACCACAAATGCTATAAACATTGATCTGTCAAAACATATAATAACTCTCTTGGGAACTTGGAGGAACAGGAAGAGAACATGTGTGTAAAGTAGGGGAGAACTACAAAATGAAGCTGGATGCTTACCTTCCACAGTCATTAGGTAATGCCTAAAAGTAAAAACTAACAATACAAACATCTTCTATAGAGTTATAGAAGTAAATATTTTAAAATATCAATTGAAAGTGTTAAAACTGGTTGTTTCTACAAAGTGAAAATGGAGATAGGCAAGTGTGTGGGACTTCTTTGTTCAAAGCAAGTATTGAATAAGAATTTAATTCTTTAAATTATGTTAATGGGTAATTTTGATAACAAAATAAAACTATTTTAAAATAACCAAATGCCTTCATCAAAAAAAAGGAAAGGTGGAGAAAGAAGTGTGCCACTGTCAAGAGCTCAGAAACCAGCAGGCAAGAAACTCATCCAAGCCAGGCAAGGGAACGAGTAGAGGGTGAAGGAGTAGGTCACAGGCAATGGTACCCAGGAGAAAGAGATTTTAATTCTGAGTGGCTAGGTCAGCAAGACTTGGAAGGAAGGTTGGGCAATCTGCTTCTATAGCAATACCACCTCGGAAACCCAAGCAGGGGTCATTATGAGTTCGGGTCCAACTCAACGGCACACAACAACAACAGGTCAACAAGACTGATCAGTAATTTCAGGTATGGAGTTGATGTGCTCCAGAACTTTTCTATGCATCTCATAAAGGCATATATTGGTTCTCTTGTGCCTCTCTAACAGAAATACCACAAGTGGATGGCTTTAACAAATAGTTTACAAATCTAGAAGTCTGAGTTCAAAGTGCCAGCTCTAGGGGCTGGTTGAATGCCCTTTGACCATGGGCTTTAGCTCTGTCTCTTGCTCCTGGCCCACTGAAGCTGGAGGCTTGTCTTAACTCAGGCACCTGAGGGCTGTTGAAGCTGACAAACCCAAGGTCGACAAGTAAAATGGCACAGTCCCAAGATTATTAAGCACAATGGCAGACCACTAGTTCAAGTCTAAAAGCAGTCCCAAGATCAGTAGGTATCATGGCAGGCTAGTAAATGAAGACTCGACTACATGCAGGGTCCAAGCATGCCAAAAAGCTTAGAGACCTTTCTCAAAGCTCCTTATATACAGGAAGCAGACCACATTCCTAAGGCAGCTACTTAGCTGCTCACAGCAGATTCCACCATGGAGATGATTACCAGTTTCATCATGGGGAACACCATACCCAGCTGCTGAGCCACTCAAAACTAGGCCCAACCACGCTGACATAAAACCTTAACTACCACAAGACCTTTCAAAAAATTATCCTATTTGCAACCTGTTTTTAAAAATAATAAACTGGAAACATCCCAAATCCCAAATGTCGATCAATAAGGGACTTGTTCAATATATTGGTAAGACATTCATGCAATGGAACACAAAGCAGATGTTCAAAAGGAGGAAGAGTTTTGTGTGCTGATGTGGAAAGAGGAACAAGACACATTATCAAATGAAATGACGAATGAAGAACTGTATGTATCATATGAGTACTCTGGTAATGTAGTGCCTAAGGCACTTGACTGCTAACCAGAAGGCTGGGGGTTCAAACCCACCAGCCAGTCCTCGGAAGGAAAGTTGGGCGATCTACTTCCGTAGTGATACCACCTCGGAAACCAAAGGAGGCGTCGCTATGAGTCGGGTCCAACTCGCTGGCACATAACAACAACAACATAAATAACAACAGCAACAATAATAATATAGGTAACTATCAGTGATTCGGGAAATAAGACCAAGGGAATGTACACTATGTATATTACATTCATTCATTCATTTCTTCAAATATTTATTAAGCATCTGTATATATAATATTTTATATTATAAACACTATAATGTATGGACTTTTTATAATGAGTTTCAGCAGAAAACATAAAGATTTAAAAATAAGAAAAAACTCAAAACTAAAATAATTAATTCAAATGTTTTCATTTTAACAAATAAAATGTCACCCAAAAGACATAGAAGGATATGCAGCCAGATTAGTGAAAGCTCATTCCAGGCAGCTAAATGCTTTGTGACTGGCTTCTAGCTCCTGAACTAGGACCTTGGCCATGTTTGCTGGCAGGCAGCTCTGTCCCCACAGAGTCTGCTCCATGGAGGGCAAAATGGTATCTCCCTGGCATGATGTGATTATACCCAAGAGGCTCACTTAGGGGTATTTGGCCAGGGGCTGGAGAAGGACTTAGCTCAGCCTGAATTCAGTGAAGCTGGGTGATGGTCACCATTGCTGTTAAGTGAGGATGTTCTCTGACTCCCTGAAGCTGTTCACTGCGGCCTGCACAAGGTCTCAAATGTCCTTCCAGCCTCATCTGATGGAGCCCCTTTGGTGGGGAGTTTATACTGCTAGGAGTCCCACAAAGAGAGAGAGTTTCAGGAGTTCTGCAGTGGTGCAAATGATTAATGTGCTCAACAACTAACCAAAAGTTTGGTGGTTCAAGTCCACCCGGAGGTGCCTCAGAAGAAAGGCCTGGTGATTTATTTTCAACAAATCAACCACTGAAAACCTTATGGGTCACAGTTCAACTGTGCCTTATAGGGTCACCATTGGTCGAAATCAACTTGCAAACTGGGAAAGCATCTCAACTTCACTGAATCTCTATAAGGTGGGATAATGATGTTCTCATTAGAGGCCCTACTGGGAGGATTAATTGGAATAATCCATGTGAAGGAGCCAGCACAGTGCCTGGTACATGAGAGCTGCTCAACAGTCCCAATCTACTTATCAGAAAAGGGTCCTGAGACTTCTAGCAGGGTAGCTCACATCTCCACACCTCCTTCAAAACCAGCTGGAACTAAATTATCTGGTGACCTCAGGTGACAAAAGAAGGGAAACTCAGGGAGGATGTGGGAGTGAGTGAAGGATGACAAGGATGTATAAAAATACAACGCCAGGCGATCCCTTACCAGAAAGCCAGAGGGTTCTTGCCAGAATGGTGTTCCAGAGGCAGAGGCAAACCATAGGCACACATACAGAAGTGGGGACACATCTTTGGACTTCACAAGACAATCTCCTAGGAAAGACAACATTGGTCAGAAAGCCAGTGACACAAAGCACAACATGAGATGTTTGCTCCAAAGCCCATTTCAGCTGTAATCATGTTAATTACAGGGAAAAAAAGCAAATGAATGTACAAAAACTAAATCCCTTCTTTTTCAACCCAATAAATAGACATATTTTTAAATTGATAATCTACAATGTTTGTGAGAATATAAAGGAGTTCTGGTGGCATAGTGGATAAGTCATTTGGCTGCTAACCAGAAGGTCAGCAGTTCAAACCCACCAGCTGCTCGGTGGAAGGAAAATGGGGCCATCTACTTCTGTACAGTTGTACAGCTCTACAGCCTCAGAAACCCAATGGGAGTCACTATGAGTCAGAATCAACTAAGTGGCAATAGGTTTGGATTCTTATTTTTTTTTTTTAGTATAATATAGTTAGCCAACATTTATAACAATTTTAAATATGCACATGGATTTAGTGACAGTTACTGAAATTTTAAATGGGCATAATTCTCTGACCCAGCAGTTCTACTTCTAGCAATTTTTCTGCAAGTTATATTTGCACAAGTAAACCAAGATATAAAGATGTTCACTGAAGTGTGCTTTGCAATTTAATCTAAAAAAAAAAAAAAAAAAGTCCCTTGATAAGAGGCAGTTAACTAAATTGTAGTATAGTTGTACAATGGAGCTACCATGCTGATGTGAGATGGTCCCCAGGATATATTATTAAGAAGAAGAATCACTGCACATACTTCTACAAAATGTAAGACTCAATATATATTGAACAGGTATACACATACATATGCACACAACTTCTGGAAAGAGACCTAAGAAATTGCTAATAGTAGTTATTTTAGAGGGTGAAGGTAGGGGGTGGGGGTCTTCACCTTTTCACTGTATTCTCTACTGCACTGTTTGAAGTTTTTACTACCAATGGTGGAACCTGAAAAACACTCACATTATTTAACTCAGCAAATCCACTTTCAAGAATATATTCAAGAAAAATGTGCCTTGCACTCAACAAATAGTTGTAGAATGATTACAGAGATTTGGTTACAAGGATGTTCAGCACTGCAGTGTTGAGGACAACACAAAGCTAGAAGCAGCCTATATAGCCATCAACAAAGCTAGGCTCCAATCAATGAGAAGATGGTCTGCAGCATCAAAGATGATGTTGTTCGGCAATATTCAATGGCAGCTGTGGGCAATCACAATGAAATTAAAGGGGAAATCTGGGTTACAAAAATGTTATGTATTTACCTGGGGGGAGTGACTAATTGGACCTGTGGGCTCAGGGCCATGGTCCCAGGGGACATCAAGCTCAATTGGCATAACAAACTACACAAAAACATTGTTCCACATCCTACTTTGGTGAGTAGTGATTGGGATCTTAAAAGTTTGCAAGCAGCCATCTAGGTGCAATGATGGGTGTCTCCTTGTCCAGAGCAAAAAATGAAGAAAACCAAAGACACATGAAGCAATTAGTCCAAGGGACTGGTACACCATGGGATCCTCAGCCTATATGACCATGAGACCAGGTGAACTAGACAGTGCCCAGCTACAACTGTCAACCACTCAGAGGGGGATCTATGTAGGAGATCATGGATAGAGTGGGAGACCAATGTGGAACAAAACTCAAAATCATTTAAAAAAAAAAAAAAGGTGGGGATTAGGTTTGCTGGTCTGATAGAGCCTTGTGGAACCCCTGAGACTATGGCCCCTAGCTACTCTTCAGGTCTAGAATTGAACTCACTCCTGTGACTTCCAGCCAAATAAAAGACAGGCATATGGGCTGAACATTTACATCAGGTAGATACACTCCTTGGAGAGATCAATCATGGGAGAACAGAAGAGCAGTGTATGCACAGAGAGACCACTTGGGGGACAGGAGTGCATGGGAGGGAAGGACATAGGAAAGAGGCAACTATGGGGTGGAAGTGGGAAGAGAGGTGTGAAATTGTGGTAAATTGCAGTCAATGTCATGAGGCAAAATGTATATGAAAGACTGTATGAAAAATGAAATTGCTCTGCAAACTTTCACCCCAATCACAATAAAAAAAATTTTTAAAATGTATGTATTTAGCATGATTTAACACAAGAGTGGTGGGATTATTAAAAATATATTTTTTTTTCTTTTCTTTGTATCTTCTGACTTTCTACAATGAACATGTACTGCTTTTTAGTAAGGAAAAATACTTTTTCTTATAAATAAATGATTTATCTAGAGCAAAAGCCTGGCTGAGATGCTTGTCTCTGTATGAAACTAATGGCCTTCACAATCTCAGCAGCAATCAATTGTGGGATGTGCCAGGTTGTCCCCCAGCACCAAGGGAGGAAGTCACTGATGCCCAAGAGCTTGGATGGGATCTCAAAATCCAGGCTCACATTCAGAAGTCCCTCTCTTCCTGCCCCTGGAGCTTCCAGAAAGCTAGTAGGTCAGGCTGGAGGCCTGGCAGCAGATGTGTGGGACAGACACATCCTATCAAGGTCCAGGTTAGCTCTGCTCCGACATGCTTGGGGACTTTGCAAGGGCCACATTGCTCTTCCGACCCTATGTCATGTTTACATATGGTAATAATCCCTGCCCTCCCTGCTTTCCAAGGCTGATAATAAAAAAAAAAAAAAAAAATTCACTGCCATTGAGTAGATTCGACTCACAGAGACCCCTCCTTGGGTTTCTGAGGTAGTATCTCTATGGAAGTAGATTGCCCAATCTTCCTTCTGAGGAATGGCTAGTGGATTTGAACCACCAGCCTTCTGGTTAGCAGTCAAATGCCTTAGGCACTATGACACTAGAGCTCCTAATAGGGCTGATGGAAGGAGTAAATTCGATGCCTACTGTGTGCATGGTACTGGAGAAGTGCCCCATGGGTGTGCACTTAGTCCTTGTTGGTGCCATACCTGACTCCCATGGAGCGAGGAGAGACCCCTGGTGATGATCCTTGGTGTGTGCTGAGCTATCCCCCACTCCCACCCCTGCACTCATCCCCCCACCAGCTCTCAGAGCGCTCAGCCACACGCACCTGCAACTCCCTCCCTGACACGTCTTTCAAGGAAGTCAGCGTCCTAAAGAAAAGCAAACCCCCTGGGCGGCTGCTGGAAGCAACAGTAGCCCTACTGTCCCAGTTACGAGAATCCCTTTGCAAAGAAAGTTTTTACAAAGAGAAAGGCAAAGAGAAAAGGGGGGTTATGACAACAGAAGGGCAGAGCAAACCATTTCAAGTCCTGACACAGGCAAACTGGTTCTGAAAGTCACCTGTTTCTAAACAGGATCGCACAGCTCTGTCCTGTCATGCCACACAGCTGGGGCGCTGTGTGTTGCCAACTGACTTATATAAGCTCGTGAAAATCCCCGTTCGTTTGAGTTCCCGGTTTGTGCAAATAGTGACAGGGGAGCCCGCGAGCACCCTCTCCATCCATCATCACCAGTGCATTTCCCAGGCCCACAATGACTCACTGCAGCCCAAACCCATGCTGTGTACACATCTTCCCTTGTAGGCTGCAGGCAGCTCTGTCACCATGCGGCCTCTCAGCCCGCTAATGCTACGTTCCCATTCATGGGGCCCACAACAGCCATACTGGTGATGATGGAACCCTGAGCATTCAGAAGGGAGGGAAAGACCTGGGGTGGCGGAGAGGATATGTGTGTGTTTATTTTGACCACTCAGCTTGGAGGTTCAGAAACAACCCCTCCGCCAGCCCATCTGCCCTGCAGAGAAGACAGCCATGAGTCTTGAGATATCTGCACGGGAAGTGCCCACCCCAGCTCAGAGCAAGAGCCATGAAGGAGAAGAAGGTGCAGGGACCTTCATCTCTGCTGCCAAGGCTCAGGGGGCAGTAGGACCCTAGAAAGGCAGGGTCAGCAGCTCCCAACTAGCTGGAAGTTGCCCTCTTAGTGAGTGTGAGGGTGGAGGGAGCCTAGCTTAAAGCTTCCCAGAGACCCCCATGGCCACACCCCAGATCAATGACAGCAGCCTGAGTCTGCCCCCAATTAAAACCAGATCAATTATTGAACTTCCAAGCAGGAATTAGTCTATAGAAGTCCATTTTAAAAACAAAACACACACACACACACACACACACTAGCAGCCTCAGAGCACAAGTCCCATGGAATAGGAAGGGTTCGGCTGCATGCACATACCAAAGCCAGCCCCATTCTGTATTCAGGATATGATTTATAGCAGACAGCCTCACATTCAATGCCTGGGCTTTCCACATCAAAAGACAACAGAAAAGTCCATCTGCTTTCCAGAAAATGAGTTACACTTACTTAGTTATATATTTGATGGGATCTCAGTTGAGCAAACAGGACAACATACCCTACTACTCTTAACATTTATGCTTTAAGTCATCAGAATATATTGATCTTTGCTATTTATGTACATAACTAAATATAATCACATTTAGACATCCACGGCTAAGCTACAAACTCTGGCTTATGTTAACATTAGCCAACTTATGCTAGCAGTACCCAAAGAGACTGGAAAGTGTTAATGCTGAAAAGCACAAACAAAAATCTGTAACATAAAACCAAAAAAGCAAACAAACTCATTGCCATCAAGTCAATTCTGATTCATGGTGATTTCTTTACAGAGTATTACAGAATAAAACTGCTCCATGCAGTTTTCTTGGCTGTAATCTTATGCAAGAAGATCACCAGGCCTTTCTTCTGCAGAATCACCAGGTAGGTTCGAACTGTCAACTTTTTGTTTAGCTGAGAGTCAACCAATTGTGCCACCCGAGGACAGCTTAATCAGCACCCTTGAAACCCAGCAAGTATTGCTTCTGCCAGTGGCTGGGTAACAGGACTCAGCAGAAAAACCTGGGCAGGTCCTTTCTCTCTCCCCCAAGAAATATTTACCAGGAGGCCTTGGACCCTGAGCACCAATATACATCTATGAAGCACTTCTTATTCCAACAAGGACAGCTTAAGGCAAACCCAGTTTGTTTGTTTGTTTTCCTTAAGGAGATTCATTCGTATTTACCGAGCATCTCTCTAAGCCAAATAACTAACCCAGACTAATCCAGGTACTGGGGATGCAGCAAACAACAAAACAGACAGATCAAATATGTCCTTAGCCTCATAAAGCTTATATTCTAGTAAGAATGCAAGAAAAAGAAATTTTACGCTGGCTGATTTGTTTCTTAATCAAGGCAGCAAAGTCCTTTTCTTTTCACACTTTAGTCAAGAACCTGGATTTTTCTCTAATATTTAAACCTTCACTGCAATCAGTATACATTATCTATTAAAATCCACTGCCACTGAGTCGATTCCAACTCACTGTGACTCTTTAGGACAGATTAGAACTGCCCAGACGGTTTCTGAGGCTGTAAATCTTTAAGGGAGCAGACTGCCTCATCTTTCTCCCATGGAATGGCTGGTGGGTTCAAACTGCCAATCTTTTGGTTAACAGTTGAATGCTGTAACTACTATGCCACCAGAGGTCCTTATATCTATTAAAAGAGCCACATAATCCTAAAACTGTGTCTACATTGAGAAAAGAGACCCATGAATTATAAAACTGGGTCCTATCTTCTGTCTACATTTCCTCAGACAGGTCAGATGTCAGGCTGCATTCAACATTTCTGAATTCCTTGCCATCCAGCTGTGGGAAAACGTTGAGCATTAGACCACCTACCAAGAACCCAAATAGGCCTGAAAACATCTAGCAAGTCTTGAGATGTTGCTAGGGTTGTCCTCAAGAATGCTGTACCCAAGAGTTAAAATTTTCTCTTAGAAAAACACAGCACTGGATAAAGAGAACTCATTTTTGGGGACCTAATTGTGGGTTCCAGGGTTTGTTCCAAAAAAGGAAACAAGGAGGGAGAACCACGCACTCCTGGGCATGTATTGCCAGTAGGGATCTGGTCTGGCAGAACCCAAAGAAGACTCCAGAAGAGGGACAGCTCTGGCCTCTCAGGGACAAAGCCCCACCAGGTCATCAGGGGACAGTGGCAAGCTACACACCTCCTTCTCCTGTGAGGCATGGTGGAGGAGAGAGAAGAAGAGGACAGAGAAGCCTGGGGTTGGCTTGGGCACAGGGGCAGCAAGCTCCCTTGCTGCCTTTGGCTGGAAGTGTTCCAGCCTAAGCCCCTCACCTGGGCCTGCTACTTCACTTCTGAGAAAACGTCCCTGCTCACCTGAAAAACAGTCAGCCTCATCTCTCCCTCAGCACTCTAGATGAACATAGAGTTTTTCCAGGTTTTTAATCATTCTCTGATTCAACTCCCAAGAACCCAGGGGAGGTGGCAGGGGTGGGGCTAGGGGTGAGTTGGATGAATTGGAGGCCCAGCTGAGTTTTCTCAGAACTAAGATAATGTATTTTCTAAGCAGAAAACATACCTCAGCTAGTTCCTGCCTCACTCATTTTTCCAGATTTGTTATAATTATAGTATTCATTTCATAATTGCTGTCTATTTGCAAATATGAAATCCCTGTATCTTAAACTAAATTACAGTTCCCTTTTTTATTAACTGCCATTGTGTTGCTAGTTCACAAAGAAGAAAAGATACCTTCAATTATTATGTTAATAACAAGTCTAAGGTGAGTGAGGCTTGAGTTTTCAGAAGGTGATGTGAATTATTAGTACAAAAGAGAATTATTGAAAATAATTTTAGTGAACAGCTTAATTATGTATTTTTAAGTTTGGGGCTCAAGGGCTAGTGAGAGCAACCTTTGATCTGCCTGTTTTCCCCCGGCTTGTTGCTGACCTCAGCACAAATGATAAGAAAATCCAAGCTTGCTGTGGTCAGTGTCCCCCATGGGACATTCAGTTTAATGACATAGCCCAATGACTCTAATATCTTAACTCATATTTAAAGTGGGAGGGACTCTGGTGGTTCAGTGGTAGAATTCCATGCAAGAGACATGGGTTCGACTCCCAGCACCTCAAGGTTAGTCACCACCCACCTGTCACCAGAGGCTTGCATGTTGGTATGATGCTAAACAGGTTTCAGCAGAGCTCACAGACTAAGAAGGACTAAAAAGCCTGGTGATCTGTGTCCAAAACTCATCCAATGAAAATTCACAGCAATCTGATCCCATTGTGCCTGGGATCACCATGAATTGGAGGCCTACTGCACAGCAGCTACCAATAACAACACTTAAAGAGGGCTCTAGACTTCGCTGAAAGAAAGGGTGGGTAGCACAGGTGTTGTTCTGTGTTAGGGGCTATCAGGAAACCAGGCGCTGGGCTGTAGATGCTGGAGCTAAGGCTGCAGTGGGACCAGGCCAGCCCCACTTGGACAGGCAGGCAGACAGCAGGCAACAGGTTTAAACCCCACTGTCAACGTGCCTTTTGCCTCTGAGTGAGGCCAGAAGCTGACACAGCTGTCAGAGCCCAAACAAGAATGTTCAAAATGACTCCGTGCTGCTATGCGGAGAGGAAGGACTGACACAGTCACTCCCACCCCGTGAGATGTTTGAGCCAGGTGTGCCCAACAAAAGGCCACACCAACACACTACTAACTGCAGCGTTGTGTTTGCTCACTGCAAGAATGGATGGGAGGGGTCAGGCAAGAGCTCACAAAAGTCCCTTCACTCCAGGGTGTAGGGAAAACAAAACCTCACTTTCTGAGACAAGCACCTCCTTTCCCCGCTGAGGGCTTCACCAAATAACTGCAGCTCAGAAGTCCCAGGCCCAGATCCCTGCAGGCA
Organism: Orycteropus afer afer; assembly: GCF_000298275.1. Taxonomy (NCBI): domain Eukaryota; kingdom Metazoa; phylum Chordata; class Mammalia; order Tubulidentata; family Orycteropodidae; genus Orycteropus; species Orycteropus afer. The sequence continues at coordinate 6,966,554 of NW_006921699.1, read as the reverse complement.
TACAGGCATTCCCAGACAGCACTCCTCCCAGACAAAGGTGGACTCTGGCACCCTGTCGGAGGGGTATAGTTGCCTCCCCACAGCCTCCATGGGACCGGAATCAGGAGCATGAAGTATCTGGCTGTGTTCCTCTCGCCGCCTCACATACCCACATACCCTGACAGCCTTGTCCAACAGCCATCAACAAGGGCTCCTGGCTTGTGAGGCCCAAGTCCCTGTGCTGGGTTTGCAGATATAGCTGGGAAGGCATGGAAAAGTCATGGTTGTCATTCAGTGAGACAGCAAATAATTATTGAGCATCTACTATGCCCCCTGAGTCCCTGGGTGATGGTTAAGTGCTTGGCTGCTAACCAAAAGGCTGACTGTTTGAGTCCACACAGAGGTACCTTTGAAGAAAGGCCTGGGAAGTACTTCTGAAAAAAAACACCCATAGTTCTACCCTCACAACGTGGGATCACCATGAGTCAGAATCAACTCAACAGCAACTGATTCTATGCCCTATGCTCCATTGAAGGACAAAGTGGTCTGCGTCCCTGCCCTCAAGGAGTTTGTGGTCTACTGTGAGCCAGAGTCCCCCTACCACTCACCACCAGTCCCATGACCCTAGCCACTCTACCTCACCTTTTAGCGTCAACCCTCATCTGAAGAGGAAGGACAAAAATATTTTGTTGAAAGAATAGCTACTGATCAAACATCTCCAAATACTACCCATTAGAGGCAGCCTGGCATAGCAGCTAGGGGCTAGCAGTTTCGTATGATCCCATGTATATGAAGTATCTCGACTAAGCAAATGCATAGAGACAGAAAGTAGCTTAGTGGTTACTACAGGGTGGGCTAATAAGTTATAGCTTAACAGGTACTGAGTTTCTGTTTGGGGGATGAAACAGTTTTGGAAATCGATGGTGATGGTTGCACAACATAGTAAATACTATTAATGTTGCTAAATTGTATACTTTAAAATGGTTAAAATGGCTAAATTGTTTCCTACATGTACCATTTAGTGATACTGATTACATTTTTAGAGTTGGGCAATGATTCTCACCTTCCTTTTCCCAGTTGTTCCTCCCCCATTAATGTAAACTCACTGCCCCCTAAAGTTCCTATCTAATCTTTCAAATTGCTCTTGTCAATTTGATACCATATAGATAGAGCTTAAAAGAGTACAATGCTCAAGGTAGATATTTTTTGCAAGTTAAGCTAAACTATTGTTCAGTTTTAAGAAGACATCAAGGGACATTTTTGGTTTAAGGTTTAAAGATTATCTCAGGGCAATAGTTTCAGGAGTCCATCCAACCTTCATGGCTCCAGGAAGTCTGGAGTCCATGAGAACTGGAAATTCTATTCTGCATAAAATGTCAAATTTTATTTTATACATATATGTATATAAACACTGCTATCGAGTTCATTCGTATTCATAGTGACCCTATAGGACAGAGTAGAACTGCCCCATAAGGTTTCCAAGGCTGTAAATCTTTACAGAAGCAGAGTGCTTCATCTTTTTCCTGTAGAGGGGCTAGTGAGTTTCAGCCATCAACCTTTTCATTAGCAGCCCAATGCTTTAATAATTGCACACACACACACATATATATATCCACAATCTTTTATTATTATTATTATTATTAAAAAAAAAAAAAAAAAACAGCTAGCACTGACAGCATAGCACCTATGTTTGAATCTCAGCTCCATCATTTACTAGGTCTATTAGTTGCCTAGGGCTGCTGTCACAAATTACCACAAACTAAGGAGCTCTGGTAGCATAGTGCCTAAGGCACTTGACTGCTTACCAGAAGGCTGGTGGTTCAAACCCACCAGCCACTCCTCGGAAGGAAGATTGGGCAATCCTACTTCTGTAGTGATACTACCTCGGAAACCCAAGGAGGGGTCGCTATGAGTCGGGGCCGACTCGACGGCAAAACAACAATAACAACAATAACAAGTGGCTGATAAGAACTGAAATGTAGTCTCACACAGTCCTGGAGGCTGGAAGTCCAAAATAAAGATGTTGGCAGGGCCATGCTCCCTTTGAAGGTGCTAAGGGAAGATGTGTTCCACACCTTTCTCTTAACCCCTGGTGTTGCTGGTAAACTTTGGCATTCCTTGGCTTGTAGACAAATCACTCCAGTGCCTGTCTCCATCATCACATGGCATTCTGCCTGTGCCTCTCCTTCTCTTATAAGAATTTCAACCCTCACAGATGCAGGACCCAGAGCTCCCAGGGCATCCCGACCCATACAGCCACCTGCTGTGTGGCTGACGGTTCACAGGGCCTCCCCATAACACCTCTCCTACCTGACACTGGTGTATTGACTAGCATGACAAAGGAATATGTGCCATAACCAGAAATATCATTGCAACTGGTGGGCACCCACCTACTCTTTGCTGGGTTGAGGTTGAGATTTGTATTTTATAAACAGTTAGTTTCTGTTCAAAAGGCTTTCTCAGAGTACGTGACATGTCCTACTGGCCCTGATCTTGCAAGTAGGCAGCCAGGTCAGGACAAGAGAGATGGGCTGGTGGATCACAGGGAAGACAGGTTTGTGAGACTGCTCAGCGGTCTGCATGGGCCTTCTTCAGTGGAGCCACCAATAGCCATCCTAGATGACACGGCTGGAGTGTGACCCTGGGCCACTCCCTGTGTGGCTCAGAGTAACCAGGAAAACCCAGACAAGGATGTTGGTCGGCCTTTCCTTGTGTAGATAGAACAGGTTTGGCAGCAGACAACAGCTTCCCAATCCTGGACTACCATTTCCTCACTATGTGAGTTAAGGTGTGGCATTTACCCTCTCTGGGCCTCAGTTTCCTCACCTATCAATAGTTTTCATAATAGCCCCTTCTTCAAAAAGTTGTCTGGGAATTAAAATAATGCACATCAAGCGCCCAGGAGATCCTGGCACAGGCTGGCTCTCCATGATGTTAGCTATTATTTCTCTGATACTTTTCTGAAAGACAAACACTAATGGGGAAGCTATCATTGACATCTCCAAACAGCATTTCCTATCCTCCACCACCCAGAGCACACCCAGGGGCCAAAACAAATAACTCTGCATGCCTCCTGTTCTGAGGGCAGATCTGGGAGGGAAAAAATGTTTATGGACACCATTTCTTTCTCTGTTTTTTTGTTTTTGTTTTTGTTTTTGTTTTTTAAAGAGACTTGAACCAAGAAAATCATCCCCTCAAATCTAAAGTCTAAGGCTAGTCAAGCAGTAGGTGATGTACATGATGACTAACATATTCATTTGGAAGCAAAGCTGGGGCCTAGGGAGCTGTTCTTTGCATTCATTTGAGGTACCCAGGCTCCCCTTAGATAATGAATGTGGAAGCACATCCTCGCCTATCTGTAAAGTTGGAGGCCACATTTTACAGCTATAATTCACCATGACAAGAGCTTGGGGTTGGTGGGCTCCTCCACTATGATATGCTATTGCTCATGAGTCTAATGTTCAACCCCATTGCACTCTGGGGAACAACAGAAGGAGTCCTCTCCACAGGACCAGGACCACAATGCCTCAAACAGACAGCCAGACATGTTAGCAAGAGCTTCACAATCACTTCTGAGAGTTACACTGTGGTCCACAGAGAGAGTCCACCGCCCCAGTATGCACTTCCTCACATCCACCAGAGACCCCTCACCAGAGCTCCGTTCTCCATCTGCGTTTCCTCCTTCCCCATGGGCTGCTGCAGTCCATCCCATAGCCCAGCCAGCCTGATTATGCTTGCCAGAACTCAGACATCTCCCCCTGCAGTGAACCCCACTGTCATGGGCTCCCTCTAGCCTACTCAGTCACATAGAGTTATCACTGAGGGACAGCCAGCCTCCTGTCTTCCCTCCCAGCAGCAACTCCCAGGCTGGCAGGTGGCAAGTAGGCCACGTTCCCTCCCAACACAAACAACGCAAAGCCCAAGTGGAGGTACAACTCAGCGTGAGCAGTAGGGCCCCACTGAAGTACTACAGTGCCCATACCTTATAATTAGTCCGTGGGCCTGAAGCAGGAGCAGTGGCCTGGAAAATCCAGCAAATGGAATACGTGAACTACAAACCAGGTCTCTGTGCCAAGTGTGTACGTAGCCCAGGTATCCTCATTTCTCATGAACTCTTACCCCAGCTCATGATGACACAAAGAAGGGATTAAAGACTGGAAGACCAGGTCTGCACCCTCGAAGCTGGAAGGCTGCAGCAAGCAAGAGCCAGAGCCAAGCAGAGTGACCCCTCACCCTAGCACCCTCCACAAGAAATGAAGGAGGTGGCCAAGTATTTGGCAGTTGTGAGCAACGTGAAATTCTGATTTTACTGTCACAATGCTTTGCAGCAATGGTGGCCTTCCACTATCGAGAAACCCCTCTTACCTGACTCAGGCCTTCTCCTCCTTGTAGTCATGGCCCCAGAAGATGGCACTGCATATCACACAGCTCATCCACTCTCTAGCCAAGGCCAGGCTGTCTTGGAAGAGCCAACTGTCAACTTTGGCCTGGAAACTGCCACTCTGCAAGGTCAGAGGCTCATCTCAGCATCCTCTAGGGTGAGAGGGTGCAAAATCTCATCCTGGGGGCAAGCACCAGGGGAATTTGACTGTGAAGAAAACTAGGTCACTATGGACAGGGGAATGGGCCATGGAAAAGCCCTCTATCCAAAGAACCTGAGGCCCTTTTCAAATTGCCAAAACCCAGTGTAGCTTTGTGAAAATACCATCTTCCCTTGCCAGACTAAGGAAGGTTGAGATGGGACCACCTCACAGGCAAGAGTCAGAGTAAATGAGCCTAAGGGGAGCTCATCTGAGCCTCTCCCCTGAAATCACAACCTCACAGAGATGGGTCTCATCCTAAGCTGATCACCCAGTCTCCCTAACCCCTTGCCTGAGGTGGGTCATAGCCCTCCTGAACTACATTTGGAAAAACTCATGGTCAACTCATGAAGACTTGAAGCAGCAAGCCTCAGAGAAGTCCTGAGTGAGCTTAGAGGGCTGTATCTCAAGGCACCTCAAGATATGAGGTATGCTGGCCCTGGGGGCAGGAGCTCTGGTGGCATAGTACCTAAGATATTTGACTGCTAACCAGAAGGCTGGCAGTTCAAACCCACCAGCCACTCCCCAGAAGGAAGGCTGGGCAATCTACTTCTGTAGTGATACTGCCTTGGAAACCCAAGGTGGGGTCACCATGAGTCGGATCCAACGCCACAGCAGTGGTTGTGTTTGTGTTGCAGCCCCAGAGCCAGAGGGAGTAAAGTTACTGTGGACTGGGTCCTCTGTGTAGGCTATTTCACCCCAATGTTTTATAATGCCTTCCAACCCCAGTCCATGTGCCTGGAGGGAGACAGAGATCCCAATCCCTGAGGATCTGGCCTAGTTTGGAAGTTAAGGTTCATAGCCAAGACTCATAGCAATAGAAGCATAATTTCTAATACCAACATGTTGTTGTTGTTGTTGTTATGTGCCGTCGAGTCGGCCCCGACTCATAGCGACCCCTCCTTGGGTTTCCGAGGCAGTATCACTAAGGAAGTAGGATTGCCCAACCTTCCTTCTGAGGAGTGGCTGGTGGGTAGGTGGTTCTAAAGGTGCATGCTGGTAGAAGGGAGAGGGCAAAACAGACAAGAACAGTCAAAGAAGGGTTTTCCAAGGGGAAGGGTCTCCCTGCCTTGCCCCTGCCCTGCCATGAAGAAGATTAGGCCAGGAGTACAAGAAGACACAGGGTCAGACATACATCCTTTCTTCCTCCACTTGGTAACCCCACAGACACAGTGTCCCACATATTGTGAGCATCAAGGGTGGACTGCACCCTTATGCTCACTTAACCTTGCTCTTGCCTATGAGGTGGTCCCACCTCAACCTTCCTTAGTCTTGCAAGAGAAGATGGCCTGCTAATTCAAACAAGAGGCCTTTAGACCAGTGGCAGGGTCCCTGGAGATGAGAGAACCCCCATGTTGAGAATCTAGATCCGTCAGTCCCTAAGCCCTACTTCTTTCTGGACCTCGCCCGCACTGTCTTAGATGTACTGCCAACTCGGCAGCCTAGGGCACCTTCTCTGCTTTCCTAACCCTGTTGAGGTCCCAGCTCTGCACCTGTTGTGTCTGTCATGGTGGCTGGGACTTGGTAGGGACCAGGCAGGTTGGCAGCCACTCACTAGACAGATAAGACCCTCCTTTACAGGTTGTGATGGGTACACCAAGCCCTGGAGGGCTGAAACTTGCTTGGTCACATTACCAGCATTTCTCACAGCCCCAAACAGCATCTACACAGCTGCCTGCTGATGGGCAGTGCCTGCACCCAGAAGGGAGGGGTGCTCTCTGGGCTGGCCATCTCCTACCCATGGTCCTCACCACTCTAAGAGCCAAGGGGCATCAGAACCACCAATTCAGCCTCACCCACTGGACAGTGTGGCAAACCATCATTCCCTACATCATGTCATAAGCAATACAATCACCTCTTCAGGGTCCTAGTTGTAACCCCACCACAAAGGGAAAGGGGGAGGTAAGCAGTACGGTGCTTAAAACACATGTGTGGCTTCACTCTGGGGGCCTATTCATCAGTAGACTCTGAGAGTATGGGCAAATTCTGCCATTTTTATTCTGGTATACCCATGTTCAAGTCACGTGGCTAAAATTAAGCACGAAAGTTTGGGGTCAATTTACCATTTCTATCAATGTAAAGAGAAAGCTGTGGTAGCATAGTGCCTAAGGCACTTGACTGCTAACCAGAAGGCTGGTGGTTCAAACCCACCAGCCACTCCTCGGAAGGAAGATGGGGCAATCTACTTCCGTAGTGATACTGCCTCAGAAACCCAAGGAGGGGTCGCTATGAGTCGGGTCCTACTCGACAGCACATAACAACAAAACAACAAACATCAATGTAGAGAAGATTTAAGGAGATTCTTGTGACAGTCTTTTCCCTCACTAGCTTTCCTATTTGCTTTCCCAAGTGGCAAGGAAGAGGCTGAGCATCAAGGAAGTTAGGTTGGGAGGAGCCCCAGCCATGCCTGAGGAGTGAGGCGTCCCAGAAAAGTAGCCCTAAGCTGCTCTCCCTGGAAATATACAGCCTCCACCTCCCCTGGTGGCAGGCAGAACAGTCCAGTGATGAGGAGCCTGGTCTAGGCTCAGACCACCTGGCTTCAAACCCCAGTCCCACTGCTTCCCTGCTGCATCATGTTGGGCAAGTTGCTGAACTTTCCTGGCCTCAACGTTCTTATCTCTAAATCAGGGTGAAGATTTGTATGAAGAGAGATAGTATGTAAAGCCTGTGACACAGAGCCTGGTGAATGCTGGCTGTTGCATCAGCCTCCTCATCACCATCTTCACCACTCACCCATGAAGGCCCTATGCTGGGGCAGCTGTTCTCCAGACAGTGGTCAGAGGAAGGCTGGCATTCTGTAGTCCTCTCCTCATCCCACCAGGGGCTAAGGGGCTTAGGGGCTTAGGGGCACAGCCATTGCCAGGTAAGGATTAGGATGCTGCCTTTACTCTTTGCTACCCTATTCCAACCCTAGCTGGTTCCCATTTGGGGCTCTTTTGAGAGTTGGAAAGGACAGAAACAAGAAAGTCAGAGAAGAAGAGATGAAGCCCAGAGAAGAAGAGATGAAGCCCAGAGAAGAAGAGATGAAGATGTGAGAATCCTAGAATTTCCCCTCCCAAAGACAGCAGGTTGAGAAGCCTGGGGCCTCCAACAGAATGGGCCAAAGCCTGGGGCAAAAGTTTCCAGAGTCCCAAAGAAGCATCCTAAATTAGAGTGCCCTGGGTGGGTGTCTGCCCAGCCAAGAAGTCGCTGTCCAAACAGGAGGGTCCTGAGTTTCCCAGTGAAAGACTTCTCCTTGAACAGACCCCAGAAACAGTCAGACTCTAGACCTTAGTTTCCTCATCTACTACAAAATGCGAGCAATAGCCACTCTTTCATCCCCCACCCCAGGGCAGTAGATCATAGCAAAGAGACAAGCTGTAAAGTCCTTGAAACCCATACAGTCCCAGCTCCCCAACCACAGCAACCAATGCAAGGCCCCTGGGCAGGGTACCTAGTCCTGTTCCAGGAGGCATCTTCACAGCCCATGCCTAACCCTTCAACCAGTGCAGAATCAGGGAGAAGAACATTGAGGCACAGGAGCCCAAGACATAAAGTGGAGAGGGAAAGAAGGGGACCACCACCCCAGGGCACTCAGAGCCCAGGCACAGCATATACCGGGAAGGATGGAGGGGCTAAACCATGCTCAGAAACAACGCTCAGATCCCCACTAACCAGCTGCTTGAAAATGACTATGAGAATGTGGCCCCTGCACCCAGTAGGATAAAGAGCAAACATGACACATGCTTCCAAAGTGAGGTCAGGGAAAATTCTACTGCTATTTGCACTCTGAAGACTACTGTTTAAGAGGATGCCCATACTCTATGTTTTCTCCAAATTGCTGCCATCATCATTTATTTATTTATTGAGCATCAACTCTGTGTCAGATGCACATCATTTCCTTTAAGCCTCTCACCATTCTGGAAGACAGGTATTATTACTACTCTCATCTCACAGAAGAGGAAACCAAGGCTGAGGAAGGAGTAACTTACTGCAGCTCATACAGCCAAGGAAGTGGTGGTGTCACTGAATCCAGAAGCTGCACAGACTCTGAGTGCCAGAGCCAGACTCCAACACTTAGCATCTAGTTCAGCCCCTCCCTGCACTGTGTCAGTTAGGACCAGAGAGAGGAAGGGGCCCTCAGCAGGTGAGTGGGCAAAACCAATGGCAATACAACATGAGCTAAACTCAGAGCCTATCACCTATCTGTCAGTTTGTTATACTGCGGTGACTTGCATGTTGCTACGATTCTGGAAGCTATGCCACCAGTATTTCAGGTATCAGCAGGTTCATCCATGGTGGACAGGTCTCAGCAGAGCTTCCAGACCAAGACAGACTAGAAAGAATGGCCTGGCAATCTACTTTCAAAAATTAGCCAATAAAAACCTCATGGATCACAACAGAACACATCCATTTCACTTGCTTTGGACATGTCATTAAGAAGGGTTAATCACGGAAGATGGTATTCATCTTTGGTGAAGTGAAGAGCCAATGAGGATGAAGGAAACCCTCAATGAAATGGATTGGCACAACAGCTGCAACAATGGACTTGACCATGCCAGTGATCATGAGGATGGATGACACAGGACTGAACAATGATTAGTTCTGTTGCACATGGCATTACCATGAGTTGAAATTGACTCAATGGCAGCTATCTAGCTAGCTAAACTTAGAACACAAGCCTTAGAATCGAACAGACTTGGATTCAGATCACAGGTCTGTAATTTACAAGCTCTAACCACTGTAAGCCTCCATTTCCTCATCTCTAAAGTGGTGACACTAATAATCTCAGCCTGTAGGACTGCTGTGACTTAGCATGGCGTGGCACATGGTCAGTGCTCAATAAACACAAGGTTTTACCACAATCAAGAAACCTCTGTCCAGAATTAATGAGATTGAAGACAAATACCTGAATACTTCTTTGGAAAGGGATCAATCAGAAAAAAAATCAAAGCAAAATGAAGAAAGCCTAAGGTTCATGTGGGATACCATCAAAAGGAATAACTTA